>NC_056725.1:737808545-738123545 GCF_019279795.1 Protopterus annectens
GTAGTTTGCAAGTTAGAATAGTTAGCGTTATAAGTGTGCTGTTTTGTGTGCAAATACTTTAGTACAGTTGGCCTTTTGGCTTCATAGTACTGATATCCTGTGTGCTGGTTTTTCGTGTTATATTAGAGTTTAGTAATTGTAGGTGCCTTTTGTGCTCAGTTAGGCTGTGTGTTGTTTAATAAGTTTAAAGTCACAGTTTTTTTGCAGATTTCCGCTTGCTAAATTTGATAGTGTTAACAGAATGAGTTCTGTTTTTCCATAGTCATAAGTCCAAGTTTTTTGCGAGTTTCTGCTTGCTAAATTAGGTAGTGTTGTTAACAGAACGAGGTTCTGTTTTTCTTGTTGAGTAAAATTTACATGACTCTTGTTATTGTACCTTTCCCTAGGTCTGTTTTAGTCAGAAGACCTAGTTTTCCATTTCCTCTCCTGCTCGGGCTAGGCCCATTTAAGTTATAGGACCTAGTCCTCGTGGTGTCTTTTTCTTTCCTGCAGGGTTAGGCCGATTTTAAATTAGATGACCTAGTCCTCTCCTTTTTCTTTTTATGTGTCTGTCAACTCATCTCTGTGAGAATGTCTAAAGAAAGCAAGGACCATAAGCCATCTGGCTTTAAGAAAGGCATTAAATGCTCACAGAAAATGTCCATAATGGATGGCCACAGCAACTACGTTTACTGTTTGGGGGCCATCAACTTACAGGAAATGTGCTTATTTTGCCACTCTTTCAGTGCTAAGGTGTTGCAGGAAAGAAAAAATAAGCTCATCCTGAAATGTCTTCTAAAACCTTCCTTTGAGGAAGATCTGGCTAGCTCTTCCTCCTCTTCTAGATCTCAGGGATCTAAAAAGGAAAAGTCTAAGTCCTCTAAGAGGCCCTCCCTGGCACCGGCTGGTGTCTCAGAGCCACCTCTTAAAATTACTAAGCCTGATACGTCCACTGTCTCTTCGGCTACACAGAGTTTGGTGCCAATTGAGAGTAGTACTGTGATTACAGGGTCGGCCCTAAGTAGCTCGGAGCCGACCTCTGAGAGTATTTTACAGAGCCGGTCTATGGATCCTCTAACGGTCTCCCCTACATTGAAGTCACCGATACTGCAGAGATCCTTTTCTACCACTCTGTCCTCCAGGTCTTCCAGGAGTTTATCAGAAGATATGGAGAGGGTAGTGTTGAGACTTTTGAAGACATCTGCCTTACCAAAATTATTGTTGGCTCCAACCCAGTCGGTTCCGGAGCCACTTGAGTCTGTTAAGCCCCCTTCGGTCATTCCTCCTTCGAGCCATGCTGGCCTTTTGGAGCCGGAGTGTTTGGTACCACTGATGGAACCCTCGGCACCAGTTCCCCCTGTGGCGGTTTTGGAGCCGAGTTCCACTCCGACACTCTCGGTGCCATCCGGTGTCTAGGAGCCAAAGCTCCCTGGTCGGCCCCGACAGGGATGCCTGGAACCAAACATCTTCGGTTCCGAGTCCCCCTCTCGGCGTGTCGGCGAGGTTGAGTTCGGATCCTATGTCTGTCTCTGAGCCGATGGCATTCTCAGTCTTCTCGGAGCTGGGAAGGTCTTTGAAGCTGGAGAAGTTGGCATTCGGGATGATGAGGAGTGTGCTGTCCCGATCTTCCGCTCCTACCAAGGGTACTGACACTCTTCCCCCTAAGGCATCTACTTCTGTCTCAACTACTACTCACTCTGAGGACAGCAGAGATCCTCAATGTCAGGAGCCACCAGCCGGTGGCCCCCACTCTTCCGAGACCTCCTTGGAATATCCTTTTGAGGAGCCCCCATGGAAGAGAACATGTAAGAGGAAGCATGTAGACTCCCAGGAAGAGTCTCTGACCTCTGACACTGACCTCTAGGAGTCAGAAGGGTCCCCCAAGTCATCCTCTGATGATGTCTCCTTTGTAGACATCTTGGAAGTCCTTAAACAGAGGTGTGGCTGGCCCACTGGCACCCCTTCTGATGATTCCATAGATGCCATGGTGTTGGTGGCTGCCACTAAGAAGGAGCTAGCAGAGACTTCTTCTTCTGTTCATCTGCCGAATAAGGAGTCTCAAACGATGCACAGATACGGGAAGCATATCTTCTCTTCAGTGGGATTTACCCTTAGATCGCTGAACTACCTTACACACTTCACGAGGCTTCAGAGAGATCTCCTTAAGGAGTTAGGAGATTCTCTACAAGGTACATGTACTGAGAAAGTCCCTGACAAGGTGTCTGCCCAGTTGTCCACCTTGAACTCTATCGACAACTTGTCCATGCGGCTTATTTCATATGCAGCCAATGGAGCGAGTAGAGCAGCGAGTTCAGGAATTTCCCTAAGGCGTTATTTCTGGATGCGTTTGTGTAACTTTGTGGAACCGTTCAAGTCTACCTTTACCAATGCCCCCTTCGACGGTTCCTCTTTGTTTGGACTCAAGGTAAAGAACACTCTCACCCAGTGCGAGCAAGAAGAAAAAGCACTCTGTGCCATGGGATTACATTTTACTGTACCCTCTAGGCAATATCCTAAGGGTTAGAGGGGCAGTAAAATGTGGTTCAAGACGTCCCATAGGTTTTTCCAGGATGCACAGGGTGACTCCTCCTTCAGAGGCAGAGGAGGAAGAGGAGAAAATGGTAGATGTCGCCCTAGAGGCAGGGGAGGTCCGCAAAACCAGGGAGGTTGCGATTCCTTTTGGGGCCAGCCTTACCAGTGCTCCTGATGTGGGGCCTGACTGTGCTTCTCTGGGGCCGGTCAGGGGTCGCATTTCTTTATATCCAGAAGCCTGTCTGGGTATCACTCAAGACAAGTGGGTACAAAGAATTATTACCAGAGGTTATGCCATACCCTTTTCTCTTCTTCCGTTTGTTCCCAAGAGGATTTCGGATGTTCCACCCAATCACAGGGATCAGGCAGCTGTGGAGGTCAACATGTTGCTGGCAAAAAGAGTCATCCATACCGTCCCAGCAGACCAAATAGGATCTGGAACTTACTCCAGATTCTTTTTAGTGCCAAAACGTATAGGGGATTGGAGGCCCATCTTGGACCTCAACAGATTGAACGAATCAGTGAAGAAGGACAAGTTCTGGATGTTGACACTGCAGTCTGTACTCCCGCTATTAGGAAAAGACAATTGGATGTGCTCAATAGATCTCCAAGATGCTTACCACCACATATAAATGGACAGGGCGTCGAGGAGTCATCTATGCTTCCGGCTGGGAGCCAGTCATTACCAGCTTTGTGCTGTGCCCTTTGGTCTCACTACAGCCCCCAGGGTGTTCACCAAGTGTATGGCGGAAGTGACTGCTCACCTGAGACATCAGGGATTCCAGGTATTTTTGTATCGGGACGACTGGCTCTTGACCGCTCCCACAGGGCATTTATGTCTTCAGACCAGGGACACTACCATTCAGCTGTGTGCCCAGCTGGGAATTTCTATAAATTGGGAAAAATCTGCCTTATTGCCCTCTCAATCTGTGATTTTTTATAGGTGCAGATATAGACACACTAGATATGTTGGCTCGTCTTCCTGTAGAAAGGGCAAAAAATGTGGTTCTTCAAATTCAACATCTTCTCCCTTTACAAAATGTCAAAGCCAAGACTATTCTACGGCTTTTAGGGACCATGGCCTCCACCATATTGCTAGTGCCACTAGCCAGACTACACATGAGGATTCTTCAGTGGCTCCTGTCATCCCAATGGTCCTTTCAGCACCTTCCATTATCTCATCACATTCTGCTGAGAGACTCTTGCAAGAAGGACCTCATTTGGTGGACTCTACCCAGTCAGTTAACCACAGGCGCTCCATTTATTCCTCACCAACCCGTTGCCAATGTGACCACGGATGCCTCATAGATAGGGTGGGGGGGCATTATCTAGGCAGGACTGTCCAAGGCACATGGCAAGATCACGAGGCTCACCTGCATATCAACGTTCTAGAGATGAGGGCAGTGCTCCTGGCGTTGCAAGCACTTCACGACCTTCTGCCTCTGGGGATTATTGCAATACAATCAGACAACATGTCGGTAGTATGGTATATCAACAAACAAGGTGGAACCAGATCTTACCCACTCTGTCGAGACGCCATTCGAGTTTGGAAATGGGCGATATCTTCCCATCGTTTTCTGGTGGCAATGCACATTCCAGGGACAACCAACGAGATAGCCGACAAGCTCAGCCGGGCAATCCTGATGCCTCACGAGTGGTCTCTGAAACAAGAAATAGCGGAACTGATTTTCCGCAGATGGGGACAGCCTTGCTGCGATCTCTTTGCCAGTCCAATCAATGCCAAATGCAGCAGCTACTTCTCCCTCATCCCCCCTCCGAGGCAGTCACCGAGAGACGCACTTGTTCACGATTGGCCCCTAGGTCTCCTTTATGCTTTTCCTCCCTTCCCTCTCATTCCCAAGGTTATTCAGAAAGCAAAATGGCTGGGAAGCAAACTGATCCTTATTGCTCCTTACTGGCCTCATCAGGTTTGGTTCCCCTTTCTCGGGCCTCTTCTCCTAGACGATCCTTGGATTCTGGATCCAGTTCCAGACCTGTTGACTCACATGTCAGGTTCGCTTCACCCCTCCTTATACACCCTCAATTTGACAACGTGGCTGCTCCAGTTCCATCCCTAGTCAGGCTTCACGATTTCTCACCCTCCGTGACTCATATCTTTACGTCTTCTCATAAACCTTCCACCAAGAGACTATATTCCAGTAAATGGAGAAGATTCTCTATCTGGGTGGAGAAAATTAATGTTGATCCTTACACTGCCTCCATTCCAGTGGTTTTGGAATACCTGTCTGACTTTTTTCGCCAGGGATCTGCGGCTGCCACTATCAGAGTACAATTGGCAGTGGTTTCAAATTTTCATCTAGGCTTTCAAGATGCTAATCTGATGTCACATAGGCTGTGCAAAACTTTCCTTAAAGGTGCCACTTTGTTAAGACCCCCCCCCCCTTGCAAGAACCTGTGGTCTCATGGGATTTCAATTTTGTGTTATCTAAATTAACTTCTCCGCCCTTTGAGCCTTCTCATTCATCCCCTTTGAAATTCCTGTCTTGGAAGACTTTGTTTCTGGTGGCTGTCACGTCGGCCAGATGGGTGTCAGAGTTGCAAACATTGTCTGTGAAACCTCCTTACCTGATTTTTCACAAAGACAGGGTGTCCCTTCATACGAATCCTTCCTTTGTCCCCAAGGTTTGTTTCCATGCCTCCCTGAATCAATCCATAGAACTTCCGATGTTCTTTCCAAATCATTCCATCGCAGCAGAATACAGGATGTTAAGTTGTCAATCTCGCCTTCATTCTTGCTGGATGGGTTCGGAGCTGATCCTCGGCTCCAACTCGGCACTTGCTTAGCTTGAGAACTCCTTTTACCAGCTCGAGGCAACCCTATATCCAAAAACAAACAAAAAGAGCACCAAACCAATTGAAAAGTCACGGAACAGAAGAGCAGTGAAAAAGCACCAAGCAGCAATAGCGTAAAAATAGTTTTAATTTCCGCTTTCGTCACTCGACTTCCTCAGAATGCACCTTTTAGGTATCTCAGTCATTGCCTTAATATGGTGACAGTTATACAACACAGAACAGGTAACAGGGAAAACTTCAGGAGATGAACTGCATGCCTTGCATCTGGTGCTATGGAAAGCAATCATATAAGGGAATCTTGACTTACGTGTCCACCTCTTTCATTTATTCAGGCTGCCTGAACCACCTGTTGCAGCTTGCAACCCTATATCCCATGATGCAAGGCGAGACTACCTCAGATCTCGTTTGCCGCTTTGCGAAGAGGTCTCTTTTTTTTGCCAGCTCAGGTGAGTTTGAATTTTCAAACAATTTAGTCAGAGTTTTACTCTCCCTTTCTTCTTAGGATTAGATAGTGTGTAGTTTTTCTACAGCCCACCCTATTTCCCTTTTAATTAAACTTTCAAGTTAATTTTGTAAAGTTAATAATTTTTCAGTTAGGCCTAGGCCTCCCTTTCTTAATCCCTATCTGTGTGTGTGTTTTTGGGATTAATAGTGTGACTGTTCAGTGTGTGTGTGTGTTTTTTGCTTAGACTATGTCTAGGGAAGGAAAGGTCTCAGGCTTCAAGAAGTGTGACTCGTGCTGTCAGAAGATGTCTCTGACAGGCGGTCACACTTCTTGTGTTTACCTGGGGCCTTTACACCTGCAGGACTCCTGTGCTATATGTCATTCTTTTAGCCAGAGAGTCCTGCAGGAGAGGAGGAACAAGTTAATCCTCCGTGGCTTATTAAAGCCAGAAGGTTCACCCACTAAGACTGGGTCGAGTAAACCTTCAAAGCCACCTAAGGTTCAGGCTACAGTAGTTAAGCCTTCCCCGGTGGCTCTGACTCCTTCGGAGTCGAGATCGGCTCCGGCTGGAGCCGATCTTTCTTCCTCTGATGTGGTAGTGTCGGTTCCTGCCGGCTCCGACACTCAGTCTACAGTTGCCTTGTCGGCTCCGGCTGGTGCCGACGTGTTATCCAGCATCGGAGCCGAAAAGTCTTCGGCTCCATCTGGAACCCAGAGGACGTCGGCTCCGATGGCTTCGTCCAAGAAGAGATCTCGGTCCCCTTCTTTAGAGTCGATCCACTCGGCTCCGAGGTCTCCTCTTTTGTCAGAACGGAGTCATCGGAGCCGATCTTCGAGATCTTCCAGGCGGTCTGACCACGATTTAGAGAGGGTGGTAAGCAGGCTGTTGAAGTCACAGGCACTAGCCCAAATGCTCCATAGCCCGTCTCAGCAGACTTCGGCTATTGCTCTTCCCCTTGAACTTCCTCCTCCGACTCTCCTCCAGAGTTCGGAGCCGGAGCTTCTCGGGACAGCGACCGTGTCGGCGCCGGGGCCGATACATCCCCTTTCGGCTCCGTCGTCTTCGGCTCCGATCTCCTCCATGAGACCTTCCTTGGAGGGATCCGGTCGTCGAGTTTCCCTTGTCGGCTCCGAGGGGGCTAGTGGCATCGGACCCTTGTCCGACCCCACTCTCCCTCTCGGGGCTTCGGCTTTGGTAAGCTCGGCACCGACATCGGCCTCGGAGCCTTCTCTCTCAGTGGAGCCGGGAATTCCTGTTTCTTCGGAACGGGAGTATTCCGGTCTCCCTGGGAGGGGAGCCTTTGAGGTGATGAGGAGTGTCCTGGCACCTGAGCCAGGTCAACGGTCCATCCCTTTAGCTCCTCCCTCTTCGGTGCCTGTTGATGTCTCTTGCCAGCCTCTTGCTCTCAGGCCCAGGGATCCATCGCCCCAGGTTTCCCCATTGGGAATAACTTTCTCTTCCAAGGTTTCTCCTGATCCCGCAGAGAACCCCGGAAGAGGACGTGTAAGAGGAAACACACAGACTCCTGAGTCTACAACATCTGATACTGACTTAGATGAGTCGGAGGGTTCCCCACGGTCCCCCTCTGAGGATGTCTCCTTTTCAGACCTCCTTGAACTCCTCAAACAGAGGGGGAACTGGCCTTCCATTGACCCCTCCGAGGATGAGTCGGTATACCTGGAGGCTTTTGGATCCTGACCCTCCACCTCCTGGGTGTCTCCGCCTTTCGACCCACTTATGCAGGTAGTGGCTCGGAAGGCGTGGGCAGCCCCAGATTCTGTGGAACCTGTCCCCAGGAGGCCATCCAAATTTATTACGGCCCCTTCAGACAAACAGTTTCTTTCTAAGGGCGTCTCTGTGGATGCTATGGTGGTGGCGGCGGCCACCAAGAACGAACTTGCGGATCCTTCCTTGCCTGTCCATCCTCCTAACAAAGATTCTAGGACCATGGATAGGTATGGTAAGCGGATGTTTTCTTCAGCGACCTTTGCTATGTGTTTGCTGAACTACCTTTGTCATTTCACCAGACTTCAAAGAGATATTCTCAAGGAACTAGGTGAAGTGGTTCAGGATCCTTCAGCTGCTGGGGCTCAAGACAAGATTGCCTCACAGCTAGCAATCCTAAATTCTTTAACCAACTCCTCCATGCGGCTCATATCCTATGCAGCCGATGGAGCGAGCAGAGCCGCAGGCACAGGAGTGGCTCTTAGACGTCAGGCCTGGATGCGGCTTTGTAATTTCGCGGACCCCTTTAAGGCGTCCTTCACCAATACCCCCTTTGACGGTTCTGCCTTGTTCGGACCTCAGGTGAAGGAAACCTTGACCAGGTGTGAGCAAGACGGCAAAACTCTTTCTGCCGTAGGAGTCCATTTTTCCACCCCTTCTAGACCCTATCCCAAGGGTCAGAAAGGAGGAAAGATGTGGTTCCGTAAAGCCCAAGGAGCAGCGCCGGACACACGTGGTCAGTTTACCCCCAGAGGCAGAGGGGGTAACAATAATAGATGCCGCCCTAGAGGCAGGTGGGGTCCCCAGAATCAGGGCAACAGGGAGTCTCTTCCTGATAAGCCCTTTCAGCATCCCTGAGGTGTTGCCCGACTGTCCACCCTTGGAGGCAGTTGGGGGAAGGATATCACTGTACCCAGTAACCTGGCGTTCCCTCTCACAAGACATGTGGGTACAGTCGATCATATCCGAGGGTTACAAAATCCCCTTCGAAAGGTATCCCGTACCTCACCAATCCCTTCCAGACATCTCACCCGGTCAAAGGGATTTGGCAAATCAGGAGGTTTCAAAGCTCCTAGAAAAAAGAGCCGTCCAGACTGTTCCAGCAGACCAAGTAGGATCCGGCGTCTACTCGAGATTCTTTTTGGTCCCCAAAAGGACAGGAGATTGGAGACCTATTTTAGACCTGAGCAATCTAAACAGATTTGTCAAGAAGGCAAGATTCCGGATGGTCACGCTTCAGTCCATTCTGCCTTTTCTGGGCAAGGACAACTGGATGTGCTCGATAGACCTTCAGGACGCGTACTATCACATAAAGATACACAGATGCTCCAGGAGGTTTCTCCGCTTTCGGCTAGGGACCAGTCATTATCAATTCAGAGCCCTGCCCTTTGGCCTCACTTTAGCCCCCAGAGTGTTTACCAAATGCATGGCAGTGGTCACAGCTCATCTGAGACGTCAAGGATTCCAGGTGTTTCCTTATTTAGACGACTGGCTCCTCTCCGCCACCACCAAGCATCAGCTTCTTCAGAGCAGAGACTACACTCTGCAGCTTTGCAAAAGGTTGAGAATATCGGTGAATTTCGAAAAATCTTCTCTGCTGCCTTGCCAATCTATCACCTTTATAGGTGCAGAATTAAACACCGTCAGTATGTTAGCCAGACTAACAGATCAGAGAATTCTGGACATCCAAAAATACGTTCGGATTTTATTGCAGAGCAGCAAAGTCAAAGCCAGATTGGTTCTGAAGGTTCTAGGTCTTATGGCTGCGGCCATTGTACTTCTACCATTAGCTTGCTTCCACATGCGTCTTCTGCAGTGGATGTTATTCACTCAGTGGTCATTCCAGAACCTTCCCATGAGGCACGAAATCTTGGTTACACAATCGTGCAGGACTCATCTAACCTGGTGGATATCTTCCCCTCTACTTCATCAGGGCCGACCATTTGTTCCCCCTCCTCCGGTTGCCACAGTCACTACGGATGCCTCTCTGATCGGGTGGGGGGGGCATTATCAGGGCAGGATGGTCCACGGGACTTGGCAACCCATCGAATACCATCTGCACATAAATGTCCTGGAGATGAGAGCGGTGCTTTTAACATTGCAAGCCCTCAACGACTTTCTTCCCGCGGGGACTATTGCAGTTCAAACGGACAACATGTCTGTGGTCTGGTACATCAACAAGCAGGGCGGGACCAGGTCCTATCCTTTGTGTCGAGAAGCTCTCAAACTTTGGCAATGGGCAATCTCCTCTCATCGGTTTCTGATAGCAACGCACATCCCCGGCAGGTCCAACCTCTTAGCGGACAGGCTGAGCAGAGCCATTCTCATGCCTCACGAGTGGTCTCTCAATCAATCGGTAGTGGACGAGATATTTCTGAAGTGGGGCACCCCTTGTTGCGACCTTTTTGCTACACCCCAAAACAACAAATGCCCGGACTTCTTCACCCTCTTTCCCCTACCAGGCCAACCCCTGAGAGACTCTCTAATCCAGGATTGGCCCCGGGGACTTCTGTACGCTTTTCCTCCTTTCCCTTAATTCCACAGGTCATTCAGAAAGCTACCGTTTTGAGAGCCAAGTTGATTCTCATTGCCCCTTACTGGCCTCGACAAATTTGGTTTCCGACCCTACATCGTCACCTCCTGGTGCAGCCTTGGCATCTGGACCCAGTTCGGATCTTCTGATCCACCAATCGGGTCAACAGCACCGGGCCATTCGTTCTCTCAACCTCACTGCTTGGTTGCTCCACTTCCTTCCCTAGCCAGGCTTCCTATGATCTCTGATCCTGTCAGAGATATCTTAATAGCTTCATTGAAGTCGTCCACCAGAACGGTTTATGCTAGCAAGTGGCGGCGTTTTCCTTTGGGCAAACTCAGGCACATTGATCCCTTTACTGCACCTGTGCATTCTGTTTTAGATTTTCTGGCTGAAGTTTTTCAGTCAGGATCTTCTTCATCAACAGTCAAAGTTCAACTGGCGGCTATTTCCAAATATCATGTTGGCTTGCAAGATCATAACATTATGTCACATAGACTATGCAAAGCTTTTCTGAGAGGAGTTTTTCTCCTAAAGCCTCCAATAAAACATCCTCCTCCACAATGGGATCTGAATTTGATGTTAGCATCCTTGATTTTACCCCCCTTCGAACTGTCTGCTTCATGCTTCTTGAAGTTATTGACCTGGAAAACAGTATTCTTACTGGCTGTCACTTCAGCAAGGAGGGTATACGAGATTCAAGCTCTCTGCATCCGTTCCCCTTACTTGGTTTTTCACAAGGACAGGGTATCCTTGAGAACAAATCCATCCTTTCTACCCAAAGTTGTTTCTCAAACTAATATTAATCAATCCATCGATCTACCAATTTTTTTTCCCAAATTATTCTGACAGAGCTGAACAAAAGCTTCATTTTTTGGATGTCCATCGTCAGCTCAGATATTATTTGCATAGAACTAAACAATTCAGGAAATCAGATCAATTATTTGTCTCCTATGCAGAAAACAGGAAAGGTCTCCCAGTATCAAAAGTGACCTTGTCCAGATGGTTATCTTCCGCCATTTCTTATGTGTATTCGCTCAGAGGCAAGCAACTACCCTCAAAACAGAAGGCACACTCAACCAGGAGCCTATCCACTTCTACAGCTTTTCAGGATAGGCTACCCATTGATACCATTTGTGCAGCAGCTACTTGGGCCACTCCTCATACCTTTGTCTCTCATTACAAATTAGATTTGGCCTCCAGGGACAGAGCCAGTTTTGGTTCCACAGTACTCAAGAGTCTGTTCCATTGAGCCACCGGGATACAGGTGCTAGGGACGCGGTCCCATCCAGCAAGAATGAAGGCGAGATTGACAACTTAACATTTAGAAGTTATGTACCTACCATAACGTTCAATGTTAGTTGTCTTCTCGCCTTCTTTCTTGCGTCCCTCCCTCCTTCCCCCTGGCCTGGACAGATCTTGAAGAGTTTCTCTTTATCAGATTCACTCTCCTTAGTTCTTTAGAGAGTCTATCTTAAGAACTTTTTGCCTAGTTCTTCTAGGCTAGTTTTGCTCTTCCTTTGGGATTAGTATTATTGGCAGGGTTATTTAGCTACCAAACGAGATCTGAGGTAGTCTCGCCTTGCATCATGGGATATAGGGTTGCCTTGAGCTGGTAAAAGGAGTTCTCAAGCTAAGCAAGTGCCGAGTCGGAGCCGAGGATCGACTCCGAACCCATCCAGCAAGAAAGAAGGCGAGAGAAGACAACTAACATGGAACGTTATGGTAGGTACATAACTTCTAATTTCATCAGCTAGATGTCCATAGACAATTACGTTTTTATTTAAGGAAATCAGGAAATCAGATCAGTTATTTATTTCCTTCTCCGAATCCAGGTCAGGCTTACCACTTTCCAAAGTAACACTCTCAAATTGGATTTTTAGCTGTATAGCTTATGTTTACAACTCTGAGGGTAGACCTTTACCCTTTAAAATCAAGGCTCATTCTACCAGATCTCAGTCTACCTCTGCAGCTTTTCAAGCCAGAGTCCCACTTGATAATATTTGTGCAGCAGCAACGTGGGCTACCCCTCACACTTTTATTACTCATTACAAAGTGGATTTAACCTCCAGGGGTGGAGCATCATTTGGTTCCACGGTACTCAGGACTATTTTTCCTTGAGCCACCCAAGAATAAGGCGCTAGGGATGCTGTCCCATATGTAAGAATGAAGGCGAGATAGGAGTATAAAACATAAAGAAGTTATGTACTCACCATAACGTTCCATGCTTGTAGTCCATCTCGCTCTTCAGTCTTATGAACCCACCCTCCTACCCCCATCCTGGAAGTACCTGGAGAAAGAAAAATACTATTACATGTTTTTATGGAGACCTTTTAGTGTTAGCTTTCTTCTGTATACTTGTTATTATCTCTCCTAGATAGCAGCAAACATCTGGGGATTGTACTTGTGCACCATGGGATACCTACCTAGCCACGAGCCAACTAGAAGACTTCCAGCTTGTAAATAGGCTGAGTCGGAGCCGAGGATCGGCTCTGATCCCATATGTAAGAATGAAGAGCGAGATGGACTACAAACATGGAACGTTATGGTGAGTGCATAACTTCTTTTTTGCTGAACAGCCGTGGAGTTCTTTGCTAAGGATGCTCCTTGTTGTCCACTCACATGAAACAGAAAAGTCTCTGTTTTTTTCCTTCACCTTGACATGTATGTCATTTACTCTGCATATGCATTGTAGTTTGAACTGCCTTCCAGTGTGACCCACAAATGTCCAGCCATGTCATTCACATTAGCTGCAAACTCAGCCCACTACCTATTCCATTCATCCCAGTCAACATCATGGCCCAGTAGGAAAGCCCCATCTGTATAAACTGCACTGAGTTGGACTGCATTATCCTGCTCCCTAAAGTTAACCTTTCATTTCCTTATTCTACCCGTGTGGTCGTCATGAGAATGTCCAAAATATGGCACTTGGAATACCAATGGAAGGAAGCTATAGCTATATCAGCATATGCTTTCATGTGTTAGATGGCTACTAAATACATTATGCTCACAGAAGGTAGATGTATCCTGTTCATTGTACTACCTGCAACAATGACCACACGCATCGCATTAAGTAAAGTCATAACAGCAGCTCAATGATGGCACACCACAGTGGTTATAAGATTTACGTGGGCAGTGGTCCAATGAAGACCAATGAGATTCTTGTTTTTCTGAACCGTGCTCCAGAAAATGGAACAGTAGCATTAGAATTCATGTGACATATGTTTTAGACTACACACCAGAAAACCCAGATGATCACCCAGTTGCTTGAAGACTGAGAACTGTGCATGAGCAGTGGACAGCAATGTGTGCTATCAAAGTGTGTGCAATACCACTTATTTACTTAAGAATCACACTTCTTAAAAGCAACTTGACAACATCTTCCTAGTTACTGTCTTTTTTCGCTGTTTAAACTATAAACTATGTTTGGGTGTGGGTAGTGGTGGGTTTACCCACTGTTTGCATTGTTTGTTCATTGCAGCAAAGCCCAAGTCATCCAACAAAGCCAGGCATGGGTCAACCACCTTTACCCCATACTCAAACATCGTTCATTGCTTTTATACAATAGCATTATTTAAGAAAGGCATACTTTCCCCAGGATTCACTAATACTCCATGTAAGACTAGATTAGTCTTACATGGAAACACCAGTCTAAGAGTAAGACGGCAGCGCGCCATGCATATTAATGAGGGCGCGCTGCCTCAACTCTAAGGCTAACATGGAGCATGCACGAGTGCAGGGGGAGTGTCGGACTGCCGAGCAGTCCAAAAATCCACGCCCCTGCAAGCCTCTCAATCGGGAAATGTCAACCTACTTGAGCAAGTCTGCTCAAATGTGTACATACCCAACACTACACTCCCCAACATTCTAAACCCCTGTACAATTACAAAATGTAAAACTTTTATATATTTTTTTTTATTTTTCCCAATATAGCTGCCCATATTTGCGTGGGTTTGTCCTTTGCTTAGGTACAGTTAGCAGTTTAGACATCGAAGAGGATAATAAGAAACTTATATGCAAATTAAGCAAAATAGATATAGCGTAGTGGTAGAGCCTTCGCACAAAGAGGAGGCATTCCCGGTTCGAGTCCCACCACTCCCCATTCTATTTTCTGTTGGAAATCTGTATATAAAAATTATTCCTGACATTTATCATTTAAATTTTTGTAAAAAGCATTGAAATGGCCTATCTAGTAGTGAACAAATTATTTTTATATATATATATATATATATATATATATATATATATATATATATATTTATGAAGGTGAAATGGTTATGCATACTGATGAATGCATAAGTAACGTATTTTAAGCAATGTGAAGCACTGCTAAGTAAAGTTTACCAGTATTGAGCATATTTAAATGTAATTGCTCATAGCTGAGCACTGCGTTAACTAGCGCAATGGCTTTGCACGTAGCTGCGCATCATGCAAACGAGCGCAAACAGAACATGTTTGCGTGTAGCTGAGCACCGCGCTAACCAGCGCAACGTCGGGCAACATAGAGCATCATAGAGCAACATAGAGCAACGTCGGGCAATCTAGAGCAACGTCGGGCAAAGTTGAGCAAAGTCAGTAAAACACAGCCACACCTTCTAGCCGGTCTGGCCAGTAGTAAAAAAAAGCAATGACAGGCCTCGAACCCGGGATACTGTTCACCATAATCATAGTACTGAACCACTAAGCCATGACAGCTTTTCATAAGCATGCACTTTCAACACACACATTCATATCAATGGAAGTTTACCCATTGCTAAGCAGGTGTACCTTCAGCTGAGTTTTTCAAAACTGGCCAATCACAAATAAGTGTGGGAAATGATGCATATTTAAGCTCCATAGGCAGGAATACTTGCCATAACTGGTTGTAGCTCCCATCTGCAGGCAGCAATGGCCGGTGCTGGAGAGGGCTCTCATTTTCGAGCGCAACGTTGGGACATTGAGGAGTCAAAAGTAATGGTTTGGCTCCTTGTCCATAATCATGAGGATAGACTCCTGCGGGGCCAGTACCAGGGCACCCAATACAAAGTGGAAGCCTGGGACCATCTAGCTCATGAACTCACCAGTGCCACAGGTGTCCCTCGGACTGGTGAGCAGGTAAGACACCACCACGCAGACTTATAGAGATGCAAGGCAGATCAACTGGACCAGTGGATGCAGGAGGCCCGTGAGATGGAAAATGCCCCGCTACTGAGTAAGTAGCCATGGAATTAAGTATGTTAGAATTGCTATTCTAGTGTATACTATGGATAGGTATGTCTCAATATCACTTCATTTACTTCACAGCTGCAGGTGTCCGTGCTGCGAATCAGCAAGCCTATGCAGATAGGCTGCTAAGGCTGTGCCAACAGGCAGGTTAGTAATTATTCTGCTTGTACTGTTATGTAAAATAAATGAGAGAGCCTGAAAAAAGTATTTTAACACAATAAAGGTATAATAATTCTCTAATAATTATTCTGCATGTACTGTTATATAAAATAAATGAGAGAGCCTGTAGAAAAGTGTTTTAAGTCTTTACTAAAGGTATAATTCCTGGAGTGTGTCTGTGTCATTTTCTTTGATATGTTGTACTCTTGCATTATAGAAATAGTACTGTTGTATTAAGCGCTGTTAACACACAGTTGGGTAGGCCCATATAAATTGGATGAAAGGAGCGCCAGTAGCTTTTAAGCATATTTACAGTCCTCAACTGTTGGTTCATGCCCATTATGTACAGGTTAATCTGGCAGATGAGTAGCTTGGTATTGTGTTCCCCAGAAATGTCATTGTGCTGGCAGAAATGTAGGGAGCTGTTAACATATAACTGATAATTTCACCTGAACATATCTAGATAATTATAGGAAAGTAGAGCTGTCAGTGTACCATCTCAGCAGTAGTATGTCTGAGCAACTCACAAAATATGTAGCAGTAACATCTGCATCCCGGACAGTTTGTATGTCAGATACAGCCCATGTATATAAAGATCTAGCAAAACCCATTTCACAATTTAAGGACAATTGGGTAGTGTAATAATACATGTAGGGGACATATAACTGCAATTAATAGGAATGTAGTGTAAACTAGAAGGACGTATAAGTTGTTAATGGAGCTATAATTTTCCACTTTTACCTACTTTTTTCCTGTTCAGATATGTACCTGAGTGTTAGAGAGGCCTGGCAGAGGCAGAAACACACAGGCATATCAGCTTTTCTGCTGTTACACACTGTGCAAATAGCTTTGGAAGGAGTTCCAGAAGCAAACCCTTATGTAGGAGTACAACAACCCTTTAAGTCCAGCAAGATAAAATTCACACAATAATACATAATGCTCATTGTACTTCTGCACCCCTACCCAAATGTACAATGTACCTTTGTGTTCAGGGTGTATCAAGGATGTAGTTAGGCATACTCAGTACTGAAATTTGTCCAGTTTTCTTGAGCAGCCTGTGCTAATGTCAACACTAAAAAAGCACAAACTGTTCAGAAGTGAGTAAATTAATATTCACATTATAGCAGTTCACAAACAGTTCATGTGCCAAAAGAATATATCTCAATAACTACTTTTGTATGGCAGTTAATTGTATAATTAGAAAAGAAAGAACATACTCCCATGTATCGTGTGTTAGCATTTGGAGGGGTGAGTACAATTCTACACTGACAAGTGTGCACTGGAAGCAGCAACATTCAGGTCTGAGTACAACATTCAAATCACTGGCTACACCCCTGGCTTTAGATATAAGAACTATACCAACCTTCTGACTTAAACAACAATGTCCACAGCAAACAAGCATGATCCCCATTTTGGAAAGCTGAAAGGGCTACGCCTACCTGAGTTAGCAATTTATAGCATTGGGTTGCTATGACAGTGATTACTGCAATTACCACACAGCAGGCTGCATGCAATTAGCAAGTGGTGGCCACCAGTTGGTGCAGAGGCCATCACATGCACATGTGCAAATACCTATAAAAGCAGGCTGTAATTGCTGCCCACAAACTCAATCACTCTTGTTGCAGAGACTGAGAGAGAGAGAGAGAGAGAGAGAGAGAGAGACAGTGAAAAGCAAAAGGAAAACGGAAAATAAATAATACCAACTCATACAAAGGAAAGGTATGTAACAGATATGTATTTACTGGCATGTAGTAGATGTTTTTGAAGAGTACTCTACATAATCTAAACCATTCATATGTGGCCGCAGTATGTATCTATGCACATATGTCCTGCTTAATTACTGCCATGGGCAATTCAGTGGGGCATAACTGTGAAATATGTAGCTCAGCATTAAATGTCAAACATCTGATCCATGTTATCTGTGTTCTGTACAGTAGTGTGGACAGTGGCTGTTTGGGGGATTAGTGCAAAAATGTATATACACATGGTTGTGACAGAGTAACACATGCCTGATAGTCATATTAAAGTTTAGCTTAGCATTGGCAACTGCTGTACCAGGCTAGTATGCTAATCTAGCATTTGTAGCTATATATACCCCCTCTAATGTTACTGTGTGTTCACATGTGACACCTGTTTATGTTGCAGCAAGGCCCAACAGTTCAGCTGTTAGGTCCAGGGACTTACAACACTGTGGACCTTGTGCGTGTATGGCACACACGTACAGAGAGAGATATATATATGTGTCATATATATTAACATCTGTATATGTGCATAGAGCAAGGGACGTATTGCAACTGTTTGTGAAGAGTGGATATATATATGTTGGTGAAGGTTGTTATGTGCATATTTGTATGTTGGTTTTAGTGTGTGACAAAAAAGACAGCATACAGTGCTGGTATATGACATGTGGTGGTTAAACACTGTGTGTGTTTTGTTCAGTTGGCAATGTTGCAGCCAGTGAGGCCTGCTAAAGCTACCTGGGCTGAGAACACTTTCAGTGTATTTCTCATAAGACTGTGCGATATTACATTACTGAATACTTCACATCCTTTTCATAATTGATATTCCCACCATGAAAGGTGGACTGTATATGTGCCTATATGTATATCTACACCAATGGATGTGTATATATATATATATATATATATATATATATATATATATATATATATATATATGATATATGTATATAGAGAGACAGAGAGTCATATATAGTCATACACACCCTCATCTACTTGTTGCAATAGATTTTATGTAACGTTGACTGAGTGTGATGGCCAGTGTGTTGGTGAATGTGTCAAAGATGTGTATTTGTGGGATAGCTTAGTGGGAAACTGTTTCTGTCATGGTATTATGTGTCCTTGCTTTGATCCCAGCAAAAGCTGTGTATGCTGTTGCTAGTTAGATAAAGCACTATGGCATAAAGTCTGATGTAGTCCCTTGGTGTTAACTGGGGTGTGTCATTGGAGGCGAAAGCACTACATGTATGCTTATTGATTGGTACTGATGTTGAATCCAAATCCTGTATGAACTGTAGTACTACTTGAAGCTGTAGGCCTAAACAGCAAAGTATGGTGTATGTCCACATTGCTTGGAAACACTGTTTTGTGTGGTCCCTGTAGCCCTTATAGATTACATTCATCAGGCTTAAGGTTTTGTAAGTACTGACACATAGTACTGTATGGTACACACGTAAAGCTTATCTGGGTTGCCATACCTTTGTGTCTTGTAATTATGTCTGATGTTTGTATGGGTATGCCTGTAACATGTCCTCTGTCATATGTGTGTTACAAGATATAACTGCGTATCTAGCAACATTTATAGTTTACTACAGCAGTATGCCACCTATATTCACAATCGTGCACATATTTTGGCCACGGATATGCCATCAACAAGTTGTGTGGTATAATGGTAATACTGTAACTGGACTTTACAAACATTGCGATGGATGACATATGTCTTTATGCATTCACTTGATGTATACCTTCTGTGGCTAGGTGGTGCATTGTGTTGCATACAGTGTGCCATCTGCTGTTGTATAGTCTTATATAGTGATATTATTTTGTTGCTGTGCAGAACATGTTTTATTATATAGAGCGTGCCAGGCACTTTCAAGCAGATGTTCTTCATCTCACATTGCTGCAGTCCTTACACTTGGGTAGTCCGCTGTCCTCGGTCGGCCCGAATATCAAAGTATAAGGCTGACGTCGGTCAAGGCGCATTTGACTGACATCAGGACGTCAGGGTACAAATGCGCATGACCGACGCCATATCCTCAGTCTTTTTTGCCGCATGGTCCGATGCAGAAGCAGTATTGCAAGTGCCGGTTGGCATTCTGAAATTTTTCGTTTTCGGAGTTTCAGACCGAGTCAAAGTTGGCTAAGTACCCCGTTGGGGAATATTTTAGTTTTTTCTTGCCTCAGTGGTTTACCGGATGTCAGAAAAAGTGAATAATTGTATTTCTTGTGGGAAACAGATACCGCATAGAGACTATCATACTTTGTGTATTCCTTGTTTAGGGCCTGAGCACGACGTTGTTGGGTGTCGCTCTTGTGCTAGATTTAATAAGCGCACTATAAAGAGGAGATTAGATTGTGCCAGGTTAGTCTCTGGGAAGCGGTGCAATTATAAAATGCCACAAAGGTAGGAGGAAGTGCCACAATGGTATCCTGGCTGGCGGGTGCCAAAAAGTTCACAAAAACAAGCGGTGAGGTAACCTTGGCAAAGACAGAACAGTATCGTGAAACGCTAAAACATGCGTTTTTCGTTCAGGTCCCTGCCTGAACTTCATCAGACTTACGGCAATGCTGCAAACAGTCGATCGGGTGTGATGTAAGCAAGGGCCCTTCAGCCGAGGAAACTCTGTATCAGCTTACCGTCGTGGCCTGATTTATTTGAAGAAGAGTATTTAAGGTGAGACTGTTTGCAGCATTGCCGTAAGTCTGATGAAGTTCAGGCAGGGACCTGAACGAAAAACGCATGTTTTAGCGTTTCACGATACTGTTCTGTCTTTGGATTGTGGTACAGTTTCTATTAAACTATTGGATTTTACTACTTCGGAGTAGCGTGGCTTTCTACTGTTTTTGCCAAGGTTACCTCACCGCTTGTTTTTGTGAACTTTTTGGCACCCGCCAGCCAGGATACCATTGTGGCACTTCCTCCTACCTTTGTGGTTTGTTTTGCTGTTTAAAACCTTTCCTCAGTTCTCAATTATAAAATGCCGTCGGATGCTCCGACGCCCGCTTCTTCGAAGAAGCGCAAGGACAAAGCAGTGAAGCCTAGGCTAGAAGAACCGTCGGTTCTTTAGAGGTGTCGGTGGAGCCGGTGGTTCCACCGGAGGTTTCTTTGGGATCCCAGGGAGAGACCTTGTTATTGCAGGATGTGGCCTCTCAGGAGGCAGGTCAGGGTGATGGGGCTTCTCAGGTTACTATACTCCCCTCCCTGCCTAGGGTGGTTAGGCCCTCTCCTTCTGTTTCCAGGGCTTCTCCTAGAGGCAGGCCAGGTTTAGCTTCAGTTGGTGTCACCCCTAGTTCTTCTGGAACTGTGCCCAAGAAGCATATGCTTAAAATGGCAGAAGATTTGATTACTCTGATTAGGGGTTCTTTGCCCCCTCCTGATAAGAGACCTAGGGTGGAGCCTGAGCTAGGGAGTTTTGAGCAGGCTTCGGATGTTTCAGAGTCTTCGGCTGAAGACTTGCAGGAGTACTCTCCTTATTCTGATTCTGATGTGGATGATTCTACTCCTTCTGCTTCTCCTCCTGAGGATTTTTCTTTGCAGAAACTCTTCATTCCATGAGGGAGCATTTTAAGTGGGAAGGTCAGGACTTCTCTGATTCCAGGAAAAGGCTTAGGGAATTTTTGTTTTTACCCCAGCATAAGCCTTTGGCTATACCTCCTGTTTTGGATGTAGTGGAAGATGTTTTTACAGAGGCTTCTCTTAATCCTGATTCTTTGCCTCCTGCTCCTGTTAAACCGGATAGGTATTACAGGGTGCCTGAAGTTCATAAGTATCTTTTAAGAGTCCTAGGGCAGACCCAGAAACTGTTAGCCAGGGGCCTAAAGGTGTTAAGGCTTCTGTTGTCAAGAATCCGGTTCCTGCAGATAAAGAAGCCAGGGCCTTGGATAGATGGGGAAAGAAAGTTTATACTTCTTCCACTCTAGCTATGAGGGCTTTGAATTGCCAGTTTCACATGTTAAAATACCAAAACTATCTCCTTTCACAGTTGAAGTCTAAGGTTGATGCTCTGGCGGAAGGTATTGATTGTAAAGAGTTACAAGATTTAGTACATGTTTCTGAACAGGTGGGTAAGCATTCTTTGCAATGTGGTTTTGATGCTGTACAGGCCTCGTCTAGGGTGGCTGCCACTGGGTCAGTTCTTCGCAGGCACGCCTGGCTGAGGGATCAAAATTTATCTGACCATGTTAAAACAAGGATTTTAGATGCTCCTTTACAATCTGATGTGTTGTTTGGTTCTCCTGTTGAGGCAGTTTTAAAGAAAATGGAAGACAAGGCTAAGTCTATGCAGACTGTTAAAGATTTTTTGCAGGTTCAGCCTCCAAAGTTTAGTAGAAATTGGCCTGCTAAAGGGTGGACGTATCCTTCTTATGATTCCCAGTCTAGGGGTAGATCTAGACGTGGTAGGGGCAGAGCTCAGGGCTCTTTCAGGCCTAGAACAGGAGTTCTCCTGCACAGTCTTCAGGTGAGGGCAGGGGTCAGTCCTTTCGTAAACAGACCCAATGACCTACCTTTTCAGCTGCCAGAGCCTTCTCGTCTGGCAGCACCTTTGGGAGGAAGGTTGGCACTTTTCAAAGAAAATTGGAGTTTAGTTACCCAAGACAGATGGGTATTGGATATCATACACCAAGGTTACAGGTTTTATTTCCATACCTTGCCTCCTTTCAGAGGCATGCCAGACGTTCCTCCTCAACAAAGAATAGAGGCTCACAAGCAAATTTCTCTGTTACTTCAACTAGGGGCCATACAGCCGGTCCCTATGCCAGAAGTGGGCCTAGGATTTTATTCTCGCCTGTTCCTAGTACCAAAGAAGGGGAACACGTGGAGACCAATTTTGGATTTATCTATCCTCAACACTTATCTGGACATTCCCAAGTTCAAAATGTTGACGTTGCAACAGCTTTTACCTCTGCTGGGCAAAGATCATTGGATGGTAACTTTGGATCTCAAGGAGGCTTACCTTCATGTTCCTATCAGACTAAGTTGCAGGAAGTATCTGCGTTTGAACTGGGACTTCTCACTATCAGTTCTCTGCATTGCCCTTTGGCTTATCTACTGCCCAGAGTGTTCACGAAAGTTCTGGCTCCAGTGATAGCTTTCTTCAGGCTAAAAGGAATACAGATCTATCCTTATTTGGACGACTGCCTGATTCTGGCTCAAGGAAGGGAAGAGCTTCTTCATCATTTGGAATATGTGATAGCAGTGCTAAGATACCTGGGGTATTCTGTGAACGAAATAAAGTCCAGTCTAGTACCCTCTCAGGACATGTGCTTTCTGGGTGTAAGACTGAATACAGCATCCCAGATGGCCTTTTAACCCCGGACAAACAAAAGAGTCTTTCCCTTTACTTCCATCAACTATCTCATCAGTCCGGGCTGACTGCAAGGACAGTCCTTCAACCCTTAGGGTTCATGGCATCTTGTATTCTGGTGCTTCCCAATGCCAAACTGCATATGAGGAAGCTGCAATGGTATCTCAAAATGTATGGACACAGCACTGCCAGGATCTGGACACTGTCATTCAAATAATACCTTGCATTCAAAAGGAATTTTTGTGGTGGGCTCAGGAATGTCACCTAAACAAGGGACTCTCTGTGACCCGGCCAGAGGCGAGTCAGATTTTAACGACAGATGCCTCAGACAAAGCTTGGGGAGCTCATCTAAATGGAAAGTGGATACAAGACAAGTGGCCTGCCAGACTACAACATCTACATATCAACCTGAAGGAGATGTTAGCAGTCCAGTTTGTATTAATAGCTTTCAAGGATTTACTTCTTCCAGGGCAGGTGTTGATTCTAACAGACAACACAACTGTCATGTGGTACATCAACAAGCAAGGGGGAACACATTCTTATCCTCTATGCAGGCAAGCAATGATTTTGTGGGAGACTGCTCTCGGTTTACAGCTCAATCTTCAGGCAAGGTTTCTGCCAGGAGCACAGAACTCCTTAGCAGATGTGTTGAGCAGACGACTTATGGATCCCCATGAGTGGAAATTGGATCCTCATGTATTTCAGAAATTGACAGTGTCATGGGGAACTCCAGACATAGATCTGTTCGCTTCTCCACTAAACCATCAGCTGCCAAAGTTTTGCACAAAAAGGTTTCATCCCACAGCTTGGAAAGTGGATGCTCTTTCTTTCAATTGGAGCAATCTTCATGTGTATGCCTTTCCACCTCTGCCTCTCCTCCCAAAGGTACTTCTAAAGGTCAGACAGGACAAGCCAAGGATGATTTTAATAGCTCCAGATTGGCCTCGACAGCACTGGTACCCATTACTGAGAAGTCTGGCACGGAAGCCTCCATGGCCTTTGCCTTCGATTCCACACCTGTTGTCACAGGAGGACAGCCATTTGCTCAATGTCAAACTTCACTCTCTTCACCTAACGGCCTGGCATATTCTGTTTTGAACCATAGAGGGTCTCAACTTCCACAACAAGTTTTGAATGTGATTTTGGAAGCTAGAAGGCCTAGTACAAGGAAAGTGTACGCAGATAAATGGAAGAGATTTTTATTTTGGAGTGCAGCAAAGGATTTTGATGTTTCTGAGCCTAATTTAAGTGTGGCTGTTCAATATCTTACTGAGTTACTGGACAAAGGTTTGTCCTTCTCTTCTATTAAGGTTCATGCTGCAGCAATTTCAGCTCACTATGAATGTGACCCTCCATTGTTTTCTCATCCTTTGTTCAAGCAATTTCTTAGAGGGGCAAAGAATATAAGACCCCCACGTAGAGCTCCTACTCCTGCTTGGGATCTCAATTTTGTGTTGGAGAAACTCACTCTACAACCTTTTGAGCCTGCAGCTACTTCTGAGTTGAAATATTTATCATGGAAGACTGCCTTTTGTTGGCCATTACCTCTGCAAGAAGGGTTTCTGAATTACAGGCCCTTATGGCGGTTGAGCCTTTCTTGATTTTCCATAAGGATAGGGTATCTTTGCGTACTAATCCTTCCTTTATGCCTAAGGTGGTTTCTAGTGTGGCTTTAAACCAAACTATTCATTTGCCTACTTTTTATGCAAATCCCCAAAATAAAGGGGAAAAGATTTTGCACACTTTAGATGTACACAGGCAGTTGCGATATTATTTGGACAGAACAAAAGGGTTCAGGCAGTCTCAGCAGTTGTTTGTTTCTTTTGCTTTGTGTTCTCAGGGCAAGCCTGTGTCAAAACAAACTATTTCTAAGTGGATTGGGTTTTGCATTGCTTTCTGATATTCCCATCATGGCAAGGAGATTCCAGCTGGGATTAGGCCTCATTCCACTAGGGCTACTGCCACTTCGACAGCCTTTTTGAGGGGAGTGGCAACCAAGGATATTTTGGAGGCAGCTACTTGGAGTTCAGTGCATACTTTCTCTAGGCATTATCACCTGCCACTTTACTCTAAATCCAGGGCTGGTTTGCCACTGCTGTTTTGCAGGGCATTTTGGCAGCTCCTGCTTCCTTGTAGTTTGGCCATCCTCCCTTACCTCTGCTTTGGGATTCTACCCAAGTGTAAGGACTGCAGCAATGTGAGATGAAGAACATAGTACAGTTTTGTACCTACCATAAATGTAGATGTTCAAGATCCACATTGCTGCAGTCCAATACCTCCCTCCTTCCCTCTGTAGTTAGAGGTGGTTGTGTGGGTTGGGTTGTAAATATTGTGTATATTGTATATATTGTACATATAATTAGTGCAAGGGTGGTTGGTTGTTTGTTTGCTGTCTTTTGGTTTTGACCTTTATTTTTAGGGTCTTCTGACATCTGGGGCAAGAAAAGACTGAGGATATGGCGTCGGTCATGCGCATTTGTACCCTGACGTCCTGATGTCAGTCAAATGCGCCTTGACCGACGTCAGCCTTATACTTTGATATTCGGGCCGACCGAGGACAGCGGACTACCCAAGTGTAAGGACTGCAGCAATGTGGATCTTCGAACATCTACATTTATGGTAGGTACAAAACTGTACTTTGTGGGGTGAGCACTGATAAGTGGTAGTGAAAGTGTTTAATCTCAGTCAGCTAATAGGTTGCTATATATGGCAGTTCAGTGATATCTGTACTGTATAATGTTAAATGTGCCATATGACTTGCTCAGACATATTTTTTCTTTGTCTTCCAGGGATCATGGCCCACCATTGTAATCCTAGCTACAGTAGTGCTGAAGATGACATTATTACCAGCTGTCTGATTCAGCACTACAGCCTACTATTCTCGAGAACCAGCCAAGACCAGCATGAGCGTACTACACTGTGGCAAGATGTTGTCCGGAGGGTAAATGACATAGGCATGCATAACCGGATATATGAGCAGGTACGCCATCACTACAGTGATTTACTTAGACATGTCCGGCAGCGTGCTTCTGATGTCCATAGACAACAGCTTGCAACAGGTGGTGGTGTTAACATCCATCCCCCCCTCACCAGAGTGGAGGAGCTGCTCCTGAGCCTGGTGGCACCTGCCCAACAACAACAACAGCAGACATTTTCCTTGATGGAGGTTGGAGCCACCCAGCAAGAACACATGGAGAGTGCAGGTAACATGGCATATCTGTAGACTACTGTTACCTCTATTGGTAGATCATGCATATATGAGATGTGTACTGTGTAGTTAGAAGATGTGGAGCCTGTTGTTGTGCAATACTGATCATTTGGAACATAATCTGTAGACCTGTGAATGTAAATTGTTGTACTACTGTAAGATTGCAAACCCACAGTAGCAATGCCACAGTTGTCGCCACTGACAAACTGTCTCATATCCATGTAGGTCCCTCTGGTGTAACAGCAAGGCAGTGGACACATGCTGGTGAGTGTGTTCTACATTTATTATTGCAAATAAAATATGCATGTCATAGTTAAGGTGTAGGCCATGTACACATGTAACACACCTACGCATAATGCATGCTGTGCATGTTTGCTGTGAGACTATGCACATCTCAGTAATGTGATTAGCTGCCTGAAACACATGCAATACACTGACCATCTCAAACAAATGTGGCTACACTGTAGTGACCATTGGATAGGCAGAGTCGATACGCATGCACACAACATACACAACTATGTCATACACAGAACATGTTAACATGCTACACATGAAGTATTCACAAACCCTCTGTAAAGTCACACTCCAGTATCCCAAATGTCATCCACACAACACACATAATATACCTGAGGGGTAGAGGCCTATCATGGGGCAGTGAAACACTCTGCAACACACAACACATTCATGTTAGGCAATGCTCCTTATTGGCTTCCTTACAAACCCATGTAACAACTGGCTGTGAAATGGTGAATGTAGCCATGGTAGTGCAGTTCTGGTACAGCATGATAGGTGCTGGTTTGGGACACATTTGTAGCCTTGAGTGACCACATGATGCTTCATGATGATGGCTTAAGGTACTACACCCCATCAAGTTATTGTAACCACAGAACTTCACATAGCTTTCATTGCTATACACCTCAATGTTGTGTGTGTGCAAATATATGCACCTACAAACAATATGCATACCAATCACAATTTGCACAACTGACACATATATGTCTTGTAATGCTATTGAGTGGCTAGGTCATATGACACACATTGGGTATGTGTGATGTTTAAATATGCAGTTGTGTTTTAGCATGTCATGTCATGGATGACACTGGCATGTCCACAATATGATGTACACTCACCATAACTACTGTACATTGGCTATGTGGACCAATGGTATTCCATCAGTTATACATTCACCACTGATCTTGTGTGTATACACATCATGCATGAGCTAAAACTATGTCCACAATTATTTGCTAAAGACACAGAGGCTCTAATCAAAATTGGATATCTATGTGACACACAGATACACATCCAGCCATGGTATATATACTTGTGAGTGATGGTGCACAGTACATTAAAGAGTTTTTAATACTTGCACAGCAGTGTTGTGTCCGTGTATACATTGCATTCCAGGGGGAGGCCAATCACCGAACAACAAAACACATGCATCAAAGCCATGTATACTGTTAGTAACAAGGACTGTCTACACTCGCACTGCATGCTGTTGAGCAACACATGTCCTGCATGCTGACACATGTGACATGACTGTTTGGCTTGTGATACTGTACCCCGCTATCAACTGCTATTGAGTATGTTCTGAGATTGCTGGTGGTAGTGTGTGTTTGTGTGTGTGTGTGTGTGTGTGTGTGTGTGTGTGTGTGTGTGTGTGTGTGTGTGTGTGTGTGTGTGTCTGCTCTAGTGAGGAGTGTATTTGTGTGCATGTGTTCATGTGTGCATGTGTGCATGTGTTCATGTGTTCTGGCATCATGTACAGGTCTTAAAGTGTGTTTTCTGTTTTACTCTCACAGGTGCTGAGGTTGGGCTGGTTCAGTGCAGCAGGTAACCTGATGTCACTGACACAAATAGTGATAATGAGGATAGGTGTGTTGAGGCACAGGAATGTTTGTCAGGGTCTGTTGTTGGGCCACCAATTGACAGTACACAAGTCTCCACCCCATCCATGCACACAGTCACACTGCCTGTACATCCATCACCAATGCCCTTAGCAGAGGGACAGTGTACAGTCGGCAATGGCCAGGACAGTGTGGTATCTATGGCACAGGCATCAGGACACAGCAGCCATAGCCAGATGTCTGGAATGGTACCACATAGGCAGATGTCCAGGGGTTCTCGTCAGAGCACTGCTGGTCACCATGCCCCTGGCAGACATGCCACAACTCTTGCAATCACACGCATGTTCCAGGCTGTCATGGAGTCACAGGCACATATGGAACGGTACACCAGACAGGGACTAAGGGCACAGAGGGCTCATAACACCTCTTTAAATGACAGTATCCATGACACAGCAGGTGTCATCCGTAATTACTCTGAGGTCATTGATAGACGTTGGGGTGAGACATTAGATGTCCTCCACAATGTCATGTCCATGTGTCAGGACAGTGCGGGACGGTTGAGATGTGGACGTATGCCAGCAACATCATCAGCTAGCAGTTGCCGTGGACGTCCATCAAGTCATAGCCGCTCCCGTAGTGCCAGTACCAGCCCCAGCAATGTTGGGAGTGGGCTGTCCATAGATCGTCCTAGAAGACCACGTGCACGTGGCTCTGGCCAATCCCAGCAGGGACCTGGATCCAGTGTACATATGTCAACCTCTGAGGATAGTACCCAGTCTGTAATAGTACCTGATACTGTCTGTAGCACCCCTGCCAGACACAGGTCCCGTATCCATGGCCAGAGACGGTGATCTGTAAAGCCTGCCAGGTACAGTCTGTAGCTGTCCCACAAATCCGCGTATATGGCAACCACATGGTGGAACTGTGTGCATGCAGACACACACACATAAACTAGACACCTAGGGCAAACACATAGCCGCACACATTACATCCACATTGACCCATAACAGTACTCTTGGCCCTCACACACGCACTCACACACACATGTCGATTGTATGGCTCAATGTAGGCCTCTGGCAAACCAACACACCCTGTGCATATGATGAAACCTGTGCCACCTCCTGTCATCTGTAACATTGATGCAGGAACAGGCTAACATGGTGCTGATGCACAGGGTGACTTTATAACAGAATAGCAATGTTAGCATGTTGTCAGCAGTACAGTGTAATGATATCCTTGAAGGTGTAGCTGAGCAGGCATGATGCATTAAAGCTATAATTATCAATGTAGTATTGTTTACACCAGTGTTTATTCCATTTGTATATTGTCTGCCCATGTGCCACTTGGCTGATGTGTGTAGTTTTGTCAGCATGTGTTAGAGAGTGGACAGTAAGTGTGAGATGTGTGCACCACAGATTTGCAGGTATACATTTGTGAACATGGCTGAGGTGCACTGTCTTCATGTACGTGCATATTGGACACATGGGCAGGGTGACATGCCTTGTATTAGACAGTGTTAACACTCCATAGTTTCTGTTGGTGGCCAGTATGCATTGTGCTACACACATTTTGGAACTTGAATACACATATGTGTATGACAGGGTTTGACACTGTGCTGTGGGTGATACTGTTACTATCTATCATTGGTTTGCATTCTGGTAGTATACATAACCTCAACAGCCTGACCATAAACAATTGTTAGATGATGTCTTTACAACTGACACACAGATGTAGGACACACAGTAACATTTGCAGCCTTCAAGTACTATTTTATGCCAGTAAAAAGTGGTATTCACCTGCACTCAGTCCTGGGACCACTCCTGTTTGGCATATAGCTGTCTTAGGTACAAGCAAACACAGTAGGGATATGTCTGGCTATGTTTGGCAATGCATACTGTGGGCTGTAATGCATTGTCCAGATGACACACGCATCCTACAAAAGGGTATTATACAGACAGATACCTGGTGTCAAACCCATGCTGTAAAGCTGTAAGCCAAATAAAGCATAGTCATCCACTTTTACAAAACATAGTATCCACAGAGTACCACATAGGTAGTAGCCCCCAAAATGTTGAACAGGTACCGATGTATACATAAAGCCATGTGTTACGTCATCTCTGCTTTGATAATCACATTTCCAAAGGATTTTGGAAATCCCTCTGTGGATCACGTAAGCAATAAGGGGTCTGCATGCATATCCAGAAAGGTTGTTGCACACCTATAATAAATAGCCATCTTTGACAGACTTTGCTGCTTTTGAACAGGTTTCAGATATACCTCAGGCATAAACCCTCACTCACACTATTCAATAGAAACCGTAATGAGTGTATGTGAAACGGATGATGTAGGTCAGGGATCACTGCAGTGGCTAGGCTTGTCACAAGCATACAGATGTGACCTAAGGTCTGGAAAGTGGCAGCACACTCTGGCAAAGATAACAGATGTGTTCATGGAGAAAGCAGGGTTCCCACCTATGAAATAATTGAGGTCACATGTATGTATATGTATTTGCCACACAGCTACCTGACGTGTAATGCACATACTGTTGTCATTGTGATATGTCATACAGTAGTAAAAGCAAAACCCACATCCCATTGACTAACAGTGTCACACACCTGGCACATACACACAGCCACCAAGTGCAGGATTCAAACCGCTAACTACTTTATGATACTAGAGGAGTATGCATTAACACAACACGCTATACACATTACTGGGAGTTGTTAATTCCACAGGTATATTTGTAGGATGGTGACATCATCGGACTTGTCAAAGATGAGTATACCACTTTTAAGGTGTTTCAGTAGTCTTCAAAAAGGTTGCTCCTCTCCAAGGAGACACACACTCATACAGTTGGCAAGTGCAGGATTCAAACCCCTACCTAATTACTTTATGATACTAGAGGAGTATGCATTAACATGATGCCCTATACACATTACTAGGAGCTCTCCATTCCACAGGTATATTTGTAGGATGGTGACATCATCAGACTTGACAAAGATGAGTATACCATTTTTAAGGTTTTTCAGTAGTTTTCAAAAAGGCTGTTCCTCTCCAAGGAAACACATACACACACTCTCATATAGTTGGTAAGTGCAGGATTCAACCCCCTAACTACTTTATGATAGTAGAGCAGTACACATTAACACGACACACTATGCACATTACTGAGAGGTCTCCATTCCACAGGTATATTTGTAGAATGGTGACATCATCAGACTTGACAAAGATAAGTATACCACTTTTAAGGTGTTTTAGTAGTCTCCAAAAAGGCTGCTTTTCTCCAAGGAAGCACACACACTCTCATACAGTTGGCAAGTGCAGGATTCAAACCCCTACCTAACTACTTTATGTTACTACAGCAGTACACATTTACACGACGCAATATACACATTACTGGGAGTCCTCTTTTCCACAGGTATATTTGTAGGATGGTGACATCATCAGACTTGACAAAGATAAGTATACCACTTTTAAGATGTTTTAGTAGTCTCCAAAAAGGTTGCTCCTTTCCAAGGAGACACACACACACACACACACACACACACACACACACACACACACACACATACACACACACACACACACACACACACACACACACACACACACACACACACACACACACACACAAAATCTTATATAGGTGTTAAATGCAGGATTCAAACCCCTACCTAACTACTTTATGATACTACAGCAATACACATTTACACGGCACACTATACACATTACTCTCCTTTCCACAGGTATATTTGTTAGATGATGACATCATCAGACTAGGCAAAGTGGGTTACATTAGGTGACATTAGGTGGGCTACATAGAAGGAATTTCTAAACACTTTGGCAATGTGATCATCAAAGGAGAGTTTACTATCTACCTGGGTCCCCAGGGCCATAATTACATTCTCCGTACATACTGGATTATCACCTATGTGGTAATTTGTGTGCACTTTGTTTTATCCAAAGGGGATGACTATGCATTTTTTGGCATTCTGCTTGAGGGCATTGGTTTGACACCAGGTATATGTCTCTGTAAGACCCTTCTGGAGGATGTCTGTGTCAGCCATAGAGTCGATTATGGACCACAGTTAGGAGTCATCTGCAAACTTGTTCAGCTGTACTCCTCCCGTGCTTGCCTGTACCTCTGAGCAGTATCTACTGAACAGGTGGGGTCCCAGGACCAAGACCTGTGGGATGCCATTTGTGACTGGTTTAGAGTCGGACATGGCACCCGCAACTCTGAACATGTGTGTTTGATCTGTGAGCCAGTTGGCCACCCATCCTGTGACATAGGTGTTAATGTTCAAGCTGGTAAGCTTGTCCGTGATGCCAGAGTGGGGAATGGTGTCAAAGGCCTTAGTGAGGTCCAGGTGGGCTGTGTGGACTACTTTCACCACCATCTGTGTCCTTGGTAACTGATGTTCTTCGTCTCACATTGCTGCAGTCATAACCTGTGGGTAGTCCGCTGTCCTCGATCGGCCCGAATACCAAAGAGCTGGGCTGGCGTCGGTCATTGTTGCCTAGAGCTGACGTCAGTACGTAGTAGTACTTAAGCGCATGACCGACGCCATATCCTCAGTCTTTCTTGCCGTGTGGTCCGAAGCAGAAGCAGCGTTTGCAAGTGCCGTTCGGCGTTCTGAAATTTTCATTTATCGAGTTTCAGACCGAAGACCAAGTTGGGCTAAGTACCCCGTTGGGGAAATCTTTGTCTTTTCTTGCCTCAGTTATCCGGATGTCAGAAAAAGTTAATAATTGCATTTCTTGTGGGAAACAGATACCTCATAGGGATTATCATTCTTTCTGTATTCCTTGCTTGGGGCCTGAGCATGACGTGGTCGGGTGTCACTTTTGTGCTAGATTTAATAAGCGCACCATTAAACGGAGATTAGACTGTGCCAGACTTGTTTTCGGTAAAAGGTGTAACTATAACATGCCGTCGGATCCTCCGACTCCCGCTACCGCTAAAAAGCGTAAAGATAGATCTTTGAAGTCTAAACCGGATGAGTCGTCCATTGCGGACGCCGGTTCTACGGAGCCTCCGGTTGAATCTGTGGATCCTGCCGAGGGTTCGGCTGAATCCCAGGGGGAACCTTTACTTTTGCAGGAGTTGGCCTCTCAGGAGTTAGGCCCGGCTGAAGGTGCTTCTCAGGTGTCTGTAGTTCCATCTTTACAGAAGGTTATTAGGCCTTCTACTTCAGTGGCTAAAGGCCATGCTAAGGCCAAACCTTGTCTTGTTGGCCCTGGTCATAGTTCTAGCTCTCCAGCCCTGTTCCTAAAAGCATATGTTGAAAATGGCAGAGGACTTGATTACTTTGATCAGGGGTTCTATGCCCCCCCCAGAGAAGAGGCCTAGGGTGGAGGCAGATTTAGAGGGAATGGATCATTCCTCAGACTACTCTGATTCCTCAGCTGAAGAAATTCAGGAATTCCCTTCTTATTCAGATTCGGATGCAGAGGACTCCTGTCCTTCTGCTTCTCCTCCAGAGGATTTTTCTTTTTCTGAGACTTTACATTCCATGAGGGAACATTTCAAGTGGTAAGGTCAGGATTTTTCAGATTCTCGGAAAAGGCTCAGGGAATTTTTGTTTCTGCCACAGCATAGGCCCTTGGCTATTCCTCCTGTCTTAGAAGTTGTTCAGGATGTTTTTTCTGAATCTTCCCTTAATCCTGATTCTTTACCTCCTGCCCCTATTAAGCCAGACAGATATTATAGAGTTCCAGAAGCACATAAGTATTTGTACAAGAGTCCTAGAGCTGATCCGGAAACTATTATTCAAGGTCCGAAGGGTATTAGGGCTTCTGTGGCTAAGAATCCAGTTCCTTTGGATAAAGATTCTAGAGCTTTAGATAGGTGGGGGAAAAAAGTGTACACCTCCTCTACGTTAGCTATGAGGGCTTTGAATTGCCAATTTCATATGCTGAAGTATCAGAATTTTTTGTTAGGTCAATTGAAATCTAAGGTGGATGCTTTATCTGAGGGTGTAGAGTGTAAGGAGCTCCAGGAGTTGGTTCATGCATCAGATCAAGTTGGCAAGCATTCTTTGCAGTGTGGTTTCGATGCTCTTCAGGCTACATCCAGGGTGGCTGCTACAGGTTCAGTTATTCGTAGACATGCCTGGCTTAAGGATCAAAATTTGTCAGAGCATGTTAAGGCTCGGATTTTGGATGCTCCTCTTCAATCTGAAGTACTTTTTGGTCCTTCTGTGGAATCAGTTTTGAAAAAGATGGAAGATAAGGCTAAGTCTATGCAGACGGTCAAAGATTTTATGCAGGTTCAGCCCCCTAAGTTTAGTAGGAATTGGCCTGCTAGAGGATGGTCTTTTCCTTCTTCGGATTATCAGTCTAAAGGCAGGTCTAGACGTGGTAGAGGCAGAGCTCACGCTCAGGGTTCTTTCAGACCTAGGACTTGGAGTTCTCCTGCACAGTCTTCTGGTGAGGGCAGGGGTCAGCCCTTTCGTAAACAGACCCAATGACCTGTATCTTCCGCTGCCAGACCCTTCTTTACTGGCAGCTCCTCTAGGAGGAAAGTTGGGACTTTTCAAACAAAACTGGCATTTGGTCACCCAGGACAAATGGGTGTTGGATATAATAAATCACGGGTACAAGTTTTATTTTCACACTTTTCCTCCTTTCAAAGGCATGCCGGATGTGCCTCCTCAGCAAAGGATGGAGGCTCAGGAGCAAATTTCTTTACTTTTGCAGATGGGGGCAATTCAGGTGGTCCCTCCGTCAGAAGTAGGCCTAGGTTTTATTCCGTCTATTCCTAGTGCCAAAGAAAGGAAACACTTGGAGGCCAATTCTGGATTTGTCCATTCTCAATACCTACCTAGACATTCCAAAGTTCAAGATGTTAACATTACAACAACTTCTGCCTATGCTAGGAAAAGATCACTGGATGGTAACCCTGGATCTCAGAGAGGCCTATCTTCACATCCCTATCAGGCCCAGCTGCAGGAGATTCCTGAGATTTCGGGCTGGTACTTCTCATTATCAGTTCTCTGCATTGCCCTTTGGTTTATCTACTGCGCCCAGAGTATTCACAAAAGTTCTGGCTCCTGTAATTGCTTTCTTCAGACAGAGAGGAATACAAATTTATCCTTATCTGGACGATTGCCTGATTCTTGCTCAAAACAAAGGCAAGTTACTACAACATCTCCAGTATGTAATGGCAGTTTTAAGGTGCCTAGGGTATTCTGTGAACGAAATAAAGTCCAGTCTAGTGCCCTCTCAGGACATGTGCTTTCTGGGTGTGAGACTGAATACAGCTTCTCAGATGGCATTTCTGACCCCGGACAAACAAAGGACTCTTCATCTATACTTCCAGCAGTTATCAGTAATGTCCAGGCTGACTGCAAGGACAGTCCTTCAAGCCTTGGGGTTCATGGCATCTTGCATTCTAGTACTTCCCAATGCCAAACTGCATATGAGGAAGCTACAATGGTATCTCAAAAGTGTGTGGACTCAACACTGCCACGGTTTGGACACTGTCATTCGGATTATACCTTGCATCCAGAAGGAATTCTTGTGGTGGGCTCAGGAATGTCACCTAAACAAGGGACTCTCTGTGACCCGACCAGAGGCGAGTCAGATCCTAACGACGGATGCCTCGGACTTGGCTTGGGGAGCACACTTCAATGGGAAATGGATACAAGACATGTGGCCTCCCAAACTACTACATTTGCATATCAACATGAAGGAGATGTTAGCAGTCCAATTTGCTTTGATGGCCTTCAAGGACCTACTTCAGCCGGGACAGGTGTTGATTCAAACAGACAACACAACAGTCATGTGATACATCAACAAGCAGGGGGGAACCCATTCCTACCCTCTTTGCAGACAAGCAGTGATTTTGTGGGAGACTGCTCTGAGTTTGCACATCAATCTTCAAGCACGGTTTCTGCCAGGAGCACAGAACTCCCTAGCAGATGTATTGAGCAGGCAAATTGTGGATCCCCACGAGTGGAAACTGGACCCTCAGGTATTCAAACAGTTGACCATGGCTTGGGGAGCTCCAGACATAGATCTGTTTGCTTCTCCACTGAATTTTCAACTGCCAAAATTTTGCACAAAGATGTTCCACCCAAATGCTTGGAAAGTGGATGCTCTATCTTTCAGTTGGAACAACCTTCACGTTTATGCTTTTCCCCCTCTGCCTCTTCTTCCCAAGGTACTCTTGAAAGTCAGGCGGGACAAGCCTTGCATGATTCTAATAGCACCAGATTGGCCACGTCAGCATTGGTATCCTCTGCTGAGGAGTTTAATTCAGGAGCCTCCTTGGCTTCTGCCACAGGTTCCTCATTTGTTATCCCAGTCAAACAATCATTTTCTCAATGTTCAGGTGCAGTCCCTGCATCTAATAGCCTGGCATATTCTGTGATGGAGCCGGTGGGGTCTCAGCTTCCTCAACAGGTTTTAGATGTCATTTTGGAAGCCAGGCGGCCTAGTACTAGAAAAGTTTATGCTGATAAATGGAAGAGATTTTTTCTTTGGAGCACAGCAAAGGGCTTTGATGTTTCAGTGCCTAATTTGAGTTTTGCACTACAGTATCTTACTGAATTACTGGACAAGGGTTTGTCATTCTCTTCTGTGAAGGTTCATGCTGCAGCCATTTCTGCTCACTGTGATTGTGACCCTCCTTTATTTTCTCACCCTTTATTCAAACAATTTCTTAGAGGGGCAAAGAATATAAGACCCCCACGTAGAGCTCCTACTCCTTCCTGGGATCTCAATTTTGTGTTGGAGAAGCTTACTTTACCTCCTTTTGAACCTGCAGCTACGTCTGAATTGAAGTTTTTGTCTTGGAAGACTGCTTTTTTGTTGGCCATTACTTCTGCTAGGAGGGTATTTGAATTGCAGGCACTCATGGCAGTTGAACCCTTTCTGATATTCCATAAGGATAGAGTTTCTTTGCGAACTAACCCTACTTTTATACCTAAAGTGATTTCTAATGTGGCCTTGAACCAGTCTATTCATTTGCCTACTTTTTATGCTGATCCCCAAAATAAGGGGGGAAAAGTCTTGCATTCTTTGGATATCCACAGGCAGTTACGTTATTATTTGAGCAGAACTAAAGAGTACAGACAGACTCAACAGTTATTTGTTTCTTTTGCTTTGGGTTCACAAGGAAAAGCTGTTTCAAAGCAGACTATTTCTAAGTGGATTGGTCAATGTATTGCTTTTTGTTATTCTCATCATGGGAAGAATGTTCCTGCTGGGATCAGACCTCATTCTACTAGGGCTACTGCCACATCTACTGCTTTTTTGAGGGGGGTAGCTACTAAGGATATTTTGGAGGCAGCTACTTGGAGTTCAGTACACACTTTTACTAAGCATTATCATCACCCTCTTTATTCCAAGTCCAGGGCTGGGTTTGCCACTGCAGTTTTACAGGGCATGTTAGCAGCTCCTAATGCTATTTAGTTTGCCAGCCTCCCTTTTCCTTTGCTTTGGGATTCTACCCACAGGTTATGACTGCAGCAATGTGAGACGAAGAACATAGTACAGTTTTGTACCTACCATAAATGTAGATGTTCGAGGATCTACATTGCTGCAGTCCAATTATCCCTCCCTCCTTCCCCTCTATAGTTTGTGGTTGCTGTGTTTTTTTAGGATAATCTTTATTTCCACACTGGTAGTTGTTGGGCGTTTACTATTTTGGCTCTGGCCTTCTTTCATTCTTATGCCTTCTGACATCTGGGGCAAGAAAGACTGAGGATATGGCGTCGGTCATGCGCTTAAGTACTACTACGTACTGACGTCAGCTCTAGGCGACAATGACCGACACCAGCCCAGCTCTTTGGTATTCGGAACAAAACCAAAAAGCACTTGAAGGAAATGAGGCTCCAGGCGTAAATTCAGATGGTTTATTGAGGTATAAAAATAGCGTAAACGCCAGAAACACTCCACACAGCGTTTTCGTGTAAAATCACTTCATCAGACAATTTTACACCCACAATACATGCCCCTTAAATACAAAACTTCTAATTGGATAACCACCAATTAAACCAATATTGTAACCTTCTTAATTACACTTAGCAAAACGAACATAAGACAAGCACTAAATGCAGGATATAATTTAACTAAAATAACAACAATAGGAAGGGCAAACTTCCTTTATACATTTAGGCATAGTTTAATAAGCTTCCCTTAATTTATGTCTGATATTGCACTACTTATATTAAAAGATAAAATTAAAAACAACTCAATTAGTCTAATTCAGATAGTGTTGCATAAAACTTAAACAAACACATATATTAAATGATAGATTGGTGCCATCTAGTGGAAGAGACCATAATTACTATAAATTCAATACCATACTAACAGGGAATGACCAAGTAAAGTGATTCACAAGAAGTTCTTTCCATCACACTACATAATATAAATATAAGTAAGTTAAAACGCATTTCAATACATACATAATAGACTAGGTTCTAGCTATATACATAATAAATAATTCATCAATTTCCTTCATTACAATAAATAAATGAATAGAACAACAAATAAATGTACAAGTTAAAAACACCTCTGTTAAAAATAATTCTTTAAAAAATAATTTGATTAAGATGGTTTTAGTCAGAAATTAATACATATGTTGGTACTTCACAGTTTAGCTGCCCTCATTTTGAGTACTGGGGTTATTGAAATCAAATCATTAAGGCCAGGGGGTTTATTGGCCTCCAACTGTAATTGCCATAAAAGCTCCCTGTACTCAATTAACGTCTCCCAATAGCCCCCCCCTATGGTTAATGAACAGGAAGGTAACGAAGTTATTAGTGAGAACAACGAAATTGGTGATATTAATGATTTATCAGAATACCCCCCACTTAGAAGATCTGAAAGAATTAAGAATTATCAGAATAATCGTCAGCAAAATTTTCAGAAGGGGGGGGGGGAGGGACTGCATATGTGAATTACAACAGGGGTTACCAGCGATGGTAACTGAAAAACAGGCTTATAAACCTCAAGATGAGGAACAGATTGCAGTAAATGGACCATGTCATACTTTTCAGGGCTATAATATTTTTAACTATAGCAATATCAGTATTGAGAAAACACATTTTAGTTTGTTCTCTAAAGGGCTAAAATTTGTGCCAAATAGAAGGGCTGACATTAGGAAAGTTCTTATTGATCTGAAGCTTTTCCTTAGAAAAAAGAACTTTGAGATTTTATTTCATGGTCAAAAGACAAATTATAATGTCAATGGTGGGTTAAGAAGAAAAAGTACTTATAACCCACCATTGCACCCACAATTGAAAAATTTTGAGAGTTTGATGGAGAAAAGGTTAAGAAATGAGTTGGGTAGAAATAAGGTAGCTTTCAATTTATCAAAGGAGGAAAATTGTTTATTAAACAGTTTAAGTATGGATAAATCTATTAGAATTTCTAAATCGGATAAAGGGGGTGGGACGGTAGTCATGAATTATGTGCTTTATAAAGAAAAAATGATGGAAATCTTGAGTAACGAGGAAAGGTACCATAGGGCATCTATAAATGAAATTAATACTGCGAATAGAAAAGTGTATTCAGTTCTTAATGATTTAGTCTTAGAAGGGTCAATTGACATTCCTACATTTCAGTATTTATATGTCGATAAACCAACGGTACCAACCCTGTTTGGGGTACCGAAGGTGCATAAGCATATAGAGAGCCCACCCATGCGCCCTATAGTGGCTTCGGAAAATTCAGTAACTGCCCCAATAGCTAAATGGTTGGATTCAAAATTGAAGTTAGTTTCCAATTTTGGGAATGGTGTGCTAAAAGACTCATGGGAAATGTTAGAATTATTAACCCCGGATGTTTTTGAGAAAGATTTGATATTTTATACAATAGATATTGTTGATTTGTTCTCATCAATTCCCCATGAAGAAGGTATGAAGCTTTTTGAGGAAGCTCTAGTTGATTATGGGAAATTTAATAATAATGAGTTCTATTTAATATTAACCTTGATGGATGTGGTACTTAATAACAATTTCATACATTTTGAGGGAGAATTTTTTAAGCAAGAGCAAGGGGTTGCGATGGGGGCAAGATGCGCCCCGACATACGCTAATATAATTCTTTCAGTGTGGGAAAGTAAGTTTATTATTAATTCTAAGTTTAATCAATGTTGGAAATTATACAAGCGGTTTTTAGATGATATGTGCTTTTTGTGGGTAGGTACAGAGGATGAATTTCAAGCTTTTTTTGAATTTATTTCACAATCAACGAATTTTTTGAAATTTACATTCCAATGTGATAGTAATGAATTGAGGTTTCTCGATATTAATATTGGTAAAAGTGAGAGTGGCTTTTTCTCAAAGCTTTATAGAAAGAAAACTTTCTCTAACTCATATTTAGCGTTTGCAAGTGCACACCCTTTCCATCAAAAGAAAGGGATTGTGAAGGGACAGTATGTTAGAGCATGTCGGATGACCTCAAAGGAAACAGATTTTGATGAAGAATGTAACATTTTGTATAGAATGTTTATGGAAAGAGGATATCCATCAGGTTTGGTTAAAGAAATTGAAAAAGAAGTTAGGGAAGGTAGAAAGGGGAGATTCGAACCGATATTAGGTAGAGGTAAATCAGAGGCCCCAGTTATGTCTACAATAGATCAAACTGTAAAGGAAAATAATTTTGTAGTTGATTATTGTGGGCAAGCCAATAGGATTACAAAAACCTTGGAAGAAGAGTGGATGAAGTTTAGTGAGCTATCAGAATTAAAGCACTTGTTTGTAGAACCCCTAAAGTGTACCTTCAGGAAAGGAAGAAATTTAAAAACTATTCTTGAAAGAAATAAAGGACAGAATAAGTATAGAAGAACCAAAGTGGGTACTTTCAAGTGTGGGAAATGCCCACAATGCCCACATATTTATGCAAGTGAATCAATTTCTATAAAGAGTAGGGATTTGTTAGTGGAGAGTAAATTCTTTTCCAACTGTGATACCTTTGGCATCATATATATAGCTCTTTGCAAAGCATGTGATTCATTTTATGTTGGGAAATCCGAACGAAAGTTGAAAAATAGGATTTACGAACATCTTTATGAAATAAGAACAAATAATTCGAAGAACGCTTTGTATAGGCATAAGATGGATTGCCCTTCAGCCACATATCATTTCTTTGTCTTAGAAGTTGTGGAGAAAAACATTAGGGGGGGCTATTGGGAGACGTTAATTGAGTACAGGGAGCTTTTATGGCAATTACAGTTGGAGGCCAATAAACCCCCTGGCCTTAATGATTTGATTTCAATAACCCCAGTACTCAAAATGAGGGCAGCTAAACTGTGAAGTACCAACATATGTATTAATTTCTGACTAAAACCATCTTAATCAAATTATTTTTTAAAGAATTATTTTTAACAGAGGTGTTTTTAACTTGTACATTTATTTGTTGTTCTATTAATTTATTTATTGTAATGAAGGAAATTGATGAATTATTTATTATGTATATAGCTAGAACCTAGTCTATTATGTATGTATTGAAATGCGTTTTAACTTACTTATATTTATATTATGTAGTGTGATGGAAAGAACTTCTTGTGAATCACTTTACTTGGTCATTCCCTGTTAGTATGGTATTGAATTTATAGTAATTATGGTCTCTTCCACTAGATGGCACCAATCTATCATTTAATATATGTGTTTGTTTAAGTTTTATGCAACACTATCTGAATTAGACTAATTGAGTTGTTTTTAATTTTTATCTTTTAATATAAGTAGTGCAATATCAGACATAAATTAAGGGAAGCTTATTAAACTATGCCTAAATGTATAAAGGAAGTTTGCCCTTCCTATTGTTGTTATTTTAGTTAAATTATATCCTGCATTTAGTGCTTGTCTTATGTTCGTTTTGCTAAGTGTAATTAAGAAGGTTACAATATTGGTTTAATTGGTGGTTATCCAATTAGAAGTTTTGTATTTAAGGGGCATGTATTGTGGGTGTAAAATTGTCTGATGAAGTGATTTTACACGAAAACGCTGTGTGGAGTGTTTCTGGCGTTTACGCTATTTTTATACCTCAATAAACCATCTGAATTTACGCCTGGAGCCTCATTTCCTTCAAGTGCTTTTTGGTTTTGTTCCTGGTTGTTTAGCACTTGTGCCGTTTTGGTTAGTCTGTCTTTGGTATTCGGGCCGATCGAGGACAGCGGACTACCCACAGGTTATGACTGCAGCAATGTAGATCCTCGAACATCTACATTTATGGTAGGTACAAAACTGTACTTTTCAAAGAAGTCAACTAGGTTTAGGAGGCAGGATCTGCCTTTAACAAAGCCAAGTTGGGTAGAGTCCAGTGTCTGGAGGTTCCCAATGTCTCTGTTTATGGGTTCCATGATAATTTGCTCCATAGCTTTGCAGACCAGGCTGAGTAGGCCTATAGGGCAGTAGTTTCCAGGTTCTGTTGTGACACCACCTTTGTGGAGCTGGATAACTGTTGCTGTATGCCGTTCTTTGGGTACATAGCCTGTGGTAAGGCTGAGTCTGGGCAGTGAATGTAGGTGAGGGTGTAGTTCCTTTTGGGGCTGGTGTAAGACGCAGCCTGGGACACCATCCAGTCCCATTGATGCTGTGTTCTTAGCTTTGGAGAGGGCTGTTTTTACCTGTATGTCCATGAAGTCTGGGGCTCTGCATTCTTCTGGGATGGACACAGGCCTTTTTGGGGGTGATGGGGGGGGGGAGTTTGCACTGAACTTGTCCGCCAGGATGTGGGCAATGTCAGTTGGTTCAATGTATTTTTTGATATTTTGCAGTAGCTGACAGCATATTTCAGAGTTACCACCTAAATGTTTGGTATAGCTAATGAAGGCTTTGCGGTTGTTATTCTTACATTCCTTGGCAATTTATCTTTAGAAACTGTCCTTGGATTATTTTATGAGCGATCATTGTTTCTTCCTAATAATGATCAGTGATGCCTTTCCTTTTGTGAAGTTTGCTCTATCGTGTGTTTGTTTCCTCCTTCTGTTGTATAGCTTATTTATGGGTGACAACCACCTGATTGGTTTCTTATGTTTGGAGGAGTGCATCTTGGTTTTATTTGGGATGTCTCGATCCATGCATCCCTGTAGATGCTCATAGAATGCACTTGTAAATGATTCTGCAGATTGTATAGCATTATCCAATTATTATAAAGCAAATTATTATAAAGCAAATTATTGTAAAGCAAGGGGGCTTTGGAACTTTCCACTTTGGTCTTGTGAAGTCTGCAGTTTGCTTTTGAAAATTTCTTCACAGTGGTTTCCTTGACTGGGGGGGGTGTGGATGTCCAGTGTTATTGCTTTATGATCTGATATTACCAGTGAGGGGTTTATCTCTGCTGTGGAACACTGGTACCCCATGTTGGTGATGATCAGGACCAGTATGTTGTCACCTCTTGTGGGCGTGGTGACCAGCTGTTCCAAGGTGTTTGAGTTTTTAAACTCTAGAAAGTATTGGGCAAAGGACGTTGTACACGATTAATTCTCCCAGTCAGTGTTTGGGTAGTTGTAATCTCCTCATATAATGGTGTTTGGTAGGACCTTTATATTTTCCACTGTTGTCAGGAATACTGAGTGAGGTTCCTGAGACAAGGTAGGTGATCTGTAGCAGGCTACAATCTGATAAGCAGCTTTGCCCTATGTTAGTTGCACTTGCCTGGTCTCCAAGGCCTCATGCTGTGCCACTAACCTGAAGGTGTGGGCATTCATAAGGTAAATGGATACACCCCTTCCTTTTGTATTTCTCTTTGGGTTTTGGAGCCAAAGATCAGAGGGATTGTGAGTGTTTTACGTGGAGCATGTCCAACAGCTCTGTGTTTGACATAGCTTTGTATGTTAGGCAGAGTTCACCTCTGATTTGGCGGTATGCGAGAGAGTACAGTGGAACATTTTGAGACGGTCTGTGTATGGCATGTATTTCAGGCCGCTAATGCTCTTTGTGAGGTATTTCTGCAGGCTTTCCAGTCATTGTAGATGTCTTGTGAAGTACATAGCAAAAGGGGCATTGTACTCTATTATGGATCTAGTGAGTGATGAGTAGAGGGGAGCAATGTCCTCTTCTATTCTGCATGAGACACCTTTTGTGATGAGGTGTGCCACATAGAAGGATTTCCTGACTACTGTGGGGATGTGATTATCACAGGTGTGTCCACTGTCCACATGTGACCCAAGGTCTCATCACATTTTCAGTGTTAAGTGTACTACCGCCTATGTTGTAGTTCATGGCTACAGAGTTTTTACCAAAGGGGATGACAGTGCACTTTTTGGCATTGAGCTTGAGGCCATGGCTTTGACACCAGGCATCTGTCTCACTGAGGCCCTTTTGTAGGATGTCCACATCTTTAGTAGTTTCAGTTATGGTTCCTAGTATGCAGTCATCTGGAAACTTCATTAGCCAGACTTCCATGTTAAAGTTTACTTCAGGGAAGTAGATACCAAACAGGACAGGACCCAGGACTGAACCCTGTGGCACTGCACTTGTCATTGGTCCAAAGTCAAACTTGGAGTCTGCTACTTTCACAGTGTGTGTTCTGTCAGTGAGCCAGTTGGCAACCCATCTTGTGACATAGTAATTTATACCTAGTTTAGTGGGTTTATCTATAATGCCAGAGTGGGGGATGGTTTTGAAAGCCGTGGCAAGATCTGCATAGGCTGTGAACCACCTTACCCTTGTCTACTGTTCTGGTGACTGCTTCAATGACGTCTATCAGGTTTAGGAGACATGATCTGCATTTTACAAACCCAACATGGTTGTGGTCCAGAGTTTGGAGAATACCAATTTTTATAAGTTATATGATGATACATTCCATGGCCTTGCAGAGCAGGCTCATCAGGCTAATGGGGCGCTAGTTCCTGTGGTCCGTGCTGTCTCCACCCTTGTGTAGTGGGATCCAGCAGGCACAAAGCCTGAGATGAGGCTATGACTGAACATGGTACGTCAGTGTGGTGCCTGTTCGTTCTGTAGTTTGTGTAGAACACAGCCTGGGAAGTTATCTGGTCCCATGGATGCTGTGTTCCTGGCTTTGGAGAGTGTTTTTTACCTGTGCAGCCATGATGACAGCAACTTTGCAGTCTTCCGTTATAGAGATGTGCTCTTTCATGGGTGAGATGGGGGTAAAGGTAGCACTGATCCTATCTGCCAGGATGTTGGCAATATCAGTTGGGTCTGTATATTTAGTGCCATTGTGTTGTAACTCAGAGCAGATCTGAGTGTTACCATTGAGATTCTTGACATAGCTACAGAATGCTTTGTGGTTGTCTTTAGAATCAGTGTCGATTTTGTTTTCATAACTAGCTTTGGAGGATTTTATCAGGGATCACAGCTTGTTACTGATGTTGACCATGGAGCTCCTCCACTCATGGGATTTTACCCTCTTTTGCAACATTTGCTTCCTTCTGTTGTGCAGTTTGTTTATGGCAGAGGAACACCAGATTGGCTTCCTTTTCTTGGAGGATAGCATATTGGTTCTGTTTGGGATAGCACTATGCATGCAGTCATGTAAATGCTTATAAAGTGCAATTGGGAAGGATTCAGTAGTCGTAACTGTATTGTCCATCTGCATGGGTGTCCTGCAGTTCAGCACTTCTGTCTTAAGATGCATGAAGTTGACTTTGGAGACATTTTTTAACATGGTTTCCTTAATGGGGGTGTGGGTCCAGGATGTAGATATGTAGGGTAATTAGCTTATGGTCAGATGGGGCCAATGAGGCGCTGACTTCAAGTGTGGAACACCGGTCACTCAGGACAAACCAAACCCCGTAACCAACACAAATAACCACAAAGTGAACTAAATGCTACTCATTGCCAGAAGTCTCAGCCTCCAGATGCACACACTCAAGGCACTTTGCATTATGGAGGATATTGATATCTGTGCAGTAACAGAAACCTAGTTCAAGGCTCCAGACAGTACACCAGCACTACCAAGATACTACTCATTCCATACCTTCCAGCATCAGAACCTGGATCATAGCACATAGGGTGAAGATGTATCCATATTCATCAAGGATACCTACACCTCTCTCTACATGCTCTCTACAGGATATGTACCCATAGAATGTTGCACAGCAACGTTCTTCACACTCCACATGAGTGGGGCCACAAAAAACCCTTGGCATTCATGCTCTATGAGCGTGACGAGTGTGTTCTGCAAGGCAATGGAGCCAGTCATAATGGAAGTCAACAATACAGAGATTGGGAACCCTCACACAGTTGAGCACACCCAGTTTGGCTTCGTGAAATGCAGACCACACCTACTGAACTGGGAGGATTTCTTTGACAGTTACCCAGGCAACAGATGATTGAAATGAGCTCAACACAGCCTACCTATACCTTGCTATGGCCTTTGACAACATTCCCCAGTCAGGTATCATAGATGAACTCACCAACCTGGCCATGAATCCATACATCACAAGATGGATTGCAAACTTGTTCACAGATAGATCCCACAAATTAAGAGTTGCTGGCTACATGTCAGACTCTACACCGGTAACAACTGGTGCCCCCCCCGGGTTCAGTCCTGGGGTCCCTCCTGTTTGGTATAGACTTCTCAAAAGTACATGCCAACACAGGAGGGTTGTGGTTGACTAAGTTTGCTGGAAACTGTAAAGTGTTTGCCATAATAGACCATGGCAATTGTTTTCATTGTTACATACTGGTACTTGTCTGTAGTTACTACTAAGGGTAACACTCAGTTGCTTGTCTGGTGCAGGATTCATCAGATCATGCATGCACACACTCACATCCTTGAACAAGTGCAAAGTATGACTCTGTCGCAATACATATAAGTGTAAACAACTTGAGATATACCTCCCTGGACTATATGAAAAGAGACATGATGGAGCTATTGGACTATGTGTTTTAGGCAGGTATGTGCCTAGGATTGAGAAGTGTCCTACCTTTCCCAAGTATAAGGCTTCAGTAAAAGCAAACAATAATTGACTTCAGTAATTGGATTAGCTTTTGGTGTCATTTGAAGGGGCTACAATATTTGTCAGTTGATGAGGATATGATTGACAGGCTACAATACTTCGCCAGGAATGGCCTGCAGCTGTCCCCTCTAGGCTTTCAAATATTGGGTAAAACGTTGTCTCCCCTCATCATGCCTTTTTTAGGTAATGTCAACCAGATAAACCTACCAGCATACAGAAAGAAGCAAAGGAAAAGATAAAGGTGTTACTGATCAATACTAGGAGCCTGAACAAGAAACTTCCCTCCCTGCAAGCCCCACTCACCTTGGAGCATGTAGACGTCTGTGTAGTGACTAAGTGGTCTCTACACAGATGTCTATGTCCTCCAAGGTGAGGATGTAGATCTATATGCAGTGACTGAGAAGTGGTTTAAATTGGCAGAGAGTACCCCGGCTGTGCCTTCCACACATTTAGATCTGCTGCTACAATGCAGGAAGGGAAAAAAGATGGAGGTGTCTTAATCTTCACCTAGAAGAGACTCACATCAAGACTGGTAAAGCAGCAAGATGCCATACAGCATCTTCATGTTCAACTCAGCATCAGCAAAGTCCATTACTATATTCTAGCTAGGTATAGCATGCCCTGTATGACCCAGAAATGACATAGTACCTACTTATACGAACTGGAGTCACTGTGCATTAAACCCAGTACCATCTTCTTTGGCAACTTCAACTACCCCACTGTAGACTGGGAAACATAGGCCAACACTGTTCTTCAAAGGCCAACACTATTCTTCAAGCCCAGAGATTCCTGGCCAGAGTTAACACAAATGCTCTGGATCAGCTATTCAGAGTACCCACTAAGAGGAACAACATACTTGATCTTGTCCTTACAAATGTGGGGGAATTATGTTCTGGGTCTGTATTAGAGCATCAAATGTTCTAAACAACGAACACTGACATGAGCGAAAATGCAGGATCTCAAAGGTTTTTTTTAATCACAGTACAGTGAAGATCGGAATAGTTGCCATTTCCTCACTGTAGTGCGATCTTGGAGTTACAATATATATATTTAGTGGGGGGGGGGCACAGCCCCCCACAATAACATTTTTGAGGTCCTGCATTTTTGCTCATGTGAGTGTTCGCTATTTAGAACATTCAATGCTGTAATATAGACCCTTATGTTCCATCCCATGTGTAACATCCTCTCTTGTCATGTCTGAATACAAAGCAGCATTCTTTGAAGTAAAATTAAAACCCCAAATTTTTGCTGCCTCTGGAACTTTTAGAAACTTTTCCAGGGCAAACTATCTACTTCTAAGTGATGCCGTGACAGTTTCAAATCTCCCCCAAACCCAAAACACTCTACTGCTTATGCAGTAACAAACACCACTAACTTATATTAGCATATAAACACTGCACAGAAGTAGCTGTACCCAGAAGAAACAAGCACAAGGCAAACTCTAAAAATAAACCTCTCTGGTGGAACCCCAATATCAGTAAACTTTATAGTGAAAGAAACAACATTATGTGCAAAAATAAGAAGCACAACACTCAGCATGTTAGAAATTCCATCATTAGAGTAAATAAGCAACTCAAGAGTCTAATTAAAACCACCAAGGCCAAATTTGAGGCAAAATTACCAGCTTAGGTCGAGGACAACCACAAGGCCTTCTTTAGCTACGCCTGTTATATGAAAAGCAGTGATCTATGCAGATAGTAAACAATAACACTTGTACTGAAATGTAAGATATAGCAAACTTGCTGGATGGTAAATCATCCCACCTCCACCCCAGAATATCTCACAAGAAATAGAAACCAGTATGCCTCTAGTTATCACACAGGATCAAGTAATGGAAGCTCTGTCAGAAGTCAAAAATGCTGTATCTAAGGACCCTGACAACATCATGAAGCATGACTTATCCATGCCCCTAACAACAACGTTCAACCTCAGCCTCCAAACAGGCTTTGTACCAAGCTTATGGAAAACAACAACAGTTATACCCCTGCACAAGGGTGGGCCATCTACCAGCCCAGCTAACTACTGGCCTATAAGTCTGGCCAGCATCATATGTGATTCCATGGAAAAAATTTAAATGGAATTAATCAGTAAGGACATAGGAGACCTCCAAATACTTGATCCATCCCAGTTTGTTTTTTTTAAAGGCATTTTGTGCCTACATAACCTATTGGCTTTATTCTGTAAAGTCACGAAAGTAATAGATGAAGGCAAAATGGTACACAACTCCTGCCTAGACTTGGTCAAAGCTTTTGACAAAATATCCCAGTCAGGCATTGTAGAAAAGCTTACTAAATTAGGAATAAGTCCCTACATTACCTGCTGGCTTTTCAGCTGGTTTATTGATAGGACACAGGAAGTCAAGGAAAGGAAGCTAGCTAAGCAAAAAGGCCAGTCACTAGTGGAGTCCCACAGGGTTCAGTGCTGGGACCACTCCTGTTTGGCATCTACTTCTCAGAAGTCCAAGGAAATGTCAAAGGTCTTTGGTTTACCATTTTTGCAGATGATTGCAAGCTGGGAGCAGTCACTGAATCCCCTAAAGACTCAGCCATCCTCTATGAGGGCCTGTCCCAAACAAATAACTGTTGCCAGAGTCATGGACTAAATGTAAATGCCAAAAAGTGCATTATTGTATCCCGTGGGAAGCCGACTGCCCCGGGAAATTATCATGTTGACAATGTACCACCTAAGAGTTGATCCACTAGTTAGAGATTTGGGAACCTACTTAGTGACCTAGCATTTGGCCAACATATTTCTACATTTGTGAGGAAGTCCTTCTGTATTGCTCAACTTATAAGCAAAGGGATATCCAGTGATGTCATTGCTCTACTGCACTCAGACCTCATCAGGCCCATCATTGAGTATAATGTCCCTTTGTATGTGCCTGTTTAGACATGTGCAACAACTAGAGTGCCCACAGAGGCTCTTCACAGAGAATAAATAAATATATATATATATATATATATATATATATATATATATATATATATATATACAGGGACTAAACTACAAGACCTACATGGACCATCAAAGCTCTATTGCTATACTGTTCTTTAATGTAAACAGAGCAGTTTGGAGGGACAGGTACATGTTCCAGAGGAAACCACTACTCTGGAACAGACTTTCCATCCATGTAAAACAGACCACATCCCTGTACCTATTCAAGTGCTGCTGCTTAGATCGGTGGATGTGAATAAGGAAATTTGCCCTAGGACTGCCCTCTGTGCTGCTAAAGGACAGAGGCAGCATCTAAATAGCCTATCCTGCAGCAGGATTCCCTTTCAGTACCCGGTGGCATGACCCCAGAAACATTCATTCACAAATGGGAAGCATGGGAATAAAAATCTTGGTAAGGGTAATTTGAACAGCTAATGGGATAGCATGGCTGTCCTTAAAATGGACCTTCAGAGCGGTTAGCATATTTTTCAACCATAAACCTGTGAACCTAATATGCTGGGGGGGGTTTGTTGTTGCTTTTTTGGAGAGGGATTTTTTTTCTAATAATTTGGTCTTGCATTTAATGTTTTACAAATGGAATTTTGCCCCTTGGTAGTGCCTGCCAATGATAACACCAACACTATAGGCTGTGTAACTATGACAATAAAGACAACCCTGGAACATATAACAATTGTTGGAAAGTACAGACCACCAAAGTCAAGTGCAGATGACCTAGAGGAATTCATACATTTCTTGCATGAAAAGAGGAGGGAAGAATAATATTAGTTGGGGACTTAAATTTACTAGAAACAGACTGGAATAATATTGATTCTACAACATTAGTAAGGAAATTATTCACAGCATATATTCAGGAACAACAATTGCTTCAGATTGTAAAAAAAAAACTACCGGGAGACTGAACATACTAGACATTGTTTGTGTTCCTATAGAAATTACTGTAACTTCAAGTCAAGTTTTACCACCATTGATGTGCAGTGATCATGGGGTTATACAGCGGTTAATTTGTTGCTAGATAATGCTGCCAAACTGAAATCTAAGCCAATGCACAGCACAGAAGGTTAATTACAGATTACATGGAAGCAAGTCACTGTGTAAAACTATATGGAGTGAGGTGTTCAGTGGAAAAAATGCAGATGGAATGTGGAAAGTTTTGAAAGAGAAATTGCTTGAGTGAAAAAAATCAAAAAAAATATTTAACATCAGGATCTAGGCATACAACATCGGGGGATATATTTCCGTAAGAACAAGATATCTGATTAAGGTGAGAGACAAACAATATAAGAAATGGAAGAGAGCTCGAACTATAACTTTGAAAACTGAAATAAACGAGCTGGACAGATTAAGCATAGTGTGAGACAAGATCAATAACATTTTGAAGAAAATGTATATAAAGATATTGAGCATAATAGGAAACCTTTTTATAGATGCATAAGATGTGGAAGGAGTAAAGGCACACAAATTAATAAACTGTGTGCAAACTCTAAAATGTATTCTCAGACACAACACATTATAGATATATTTACAAAATCTTACGCAAAACAGTTTGGCTCCACAAAAGGGGTGGTAAATTGCCCTAGTGACATCCAGGTAACCCCAGATACTGGAATCAAATTAGATTATATTGAAAAAGAAGTGAGGAAACTGGATCCAAATAAAGCACAGAGAGAAGACGGAATTAGTAACAATGACCTGAGAACACTTCAGCAAGAACTTACAGAAACATTATATATCTGTTATTCACTACTTCATATAAATATGGGGAGATTCCTCAGGATTGGAGACATGTGCTTATTAAACCTGTTTTTAAGGGAAAGGGGAGTAGGACAAACTCAGAGCCATATAGACCCATAAGTCTACTTTCATGTTGTGGAGAAATAATGGAGAAGGTAATATTGGATAAGTTATTGTCAGAACTGGATAGGTTGGGACTTGAAACCATATATCAGCATGCCTATGTTGAAAACAGATCTATTACCACCTGTAACATGATGTTCTATAACAATATAATAACAGCAATGAATGAAAAATTGTGCTGTGATGTAATTTATATAGATTTTAACTTCAGCATTTGACAGGGTCATACACATAGCACTGATCACTAAATTAGTACAACTAGGTATTGATGTACTCTTGATAAGATGGATAGCTCCGTGGCTTACAGATAGGACATGCCAAGTATCATACAGCAACTGGACAGGTGAAATCCTTGGTTACAGTCAGGGTGTCCCATAGGGCTCTGTCCTAGGCCCTTACTTATTTAGATTGTATCTTTCAGAATTAACTTTTTCATCTGAGGTGTTGTACAGTCTATATGCAGATGACCTGAAATTGGGTAAACCGATTACATGTGTTACAGATAAGGCATGTCTGCAAAATAACTTGACTAAATTGACCATTTGGGCACAGGAGAATAATATGCTGATAAATACATCAAAAACTAAGCATATGAGATTTGGTAGGAATAAATTGAAAGGTGAATATTTAATACAACACACAGTGATTGAAACTGTAGACTTATTTAAGGACCTGGGTATATGGGTAGATTCAGCCATGATTTTTTAATCATATCAACCAATTGGTTAATGATAGATGTTAAGTTGTCATTCTCGCCTGGATGGGTTTGGAGCCGATCCTCGGCTCCGACTCGGCCTATACTATAGCTCGAGAGCTATTTTTACCGGCTCGAGGCAGCCCTATATCCCACAATACCATGCGCTAACTCCCCAGATCTCGTTTGCCGCTTCACTGCGAGGTAGTCTGTTTTTACCGTTTCTGGTCAGTAAGTGCTTTTTTCATATATATATTCAGTCTCAGTAGTTTTTTTCCAGTTACTTACCCTTTTTTAGGTCCCTTCTATCTGCCTTGCCCTTTCGGTAGCCCTTTTTCCCCTTCTTTAGTTAGTTTTTTTTTATCTTGGGCCTATGGGCTTTTCCTTAGTTTTCCCCCACCCCTTTCAGTGTGTGTGTGGGTTTTTAGTCAGTTCCCTTTAACTTAAATAAGTGTGTGTGTGTGGACTGACTGTGTTCCTTTTCATTTTTTGTCAGGATGTCAAAGGACCCTAAGGTTTCGGGATTCAAGAAGTGTGACTCGTGCTGTCAGAAAATGTCTCTGACAGACGGTCACACTTCTTGTGTCTATCGCTTGGGGCCTTTACACCTGCAGGACTCTTGTTCCGTTTGTCACGGATTTAGTTCAAGAGTCCTGCAGGAAAGGCGCAACAAGCTCATCCTAAGGGGCTTGTTAAACCCTGATGACTCCCCGTCCAAGTCTGGTGCGGGGAAGTCGTCAAAAACTGCCAAACTCTCGGCTCCAGCTTCTGAGCCAAGGGCTGGCGTTATCGAGACGGCTCCGACCTCGGTTCCGTCTGGCTCCGAGGCGAGCAAAGTGGTTTCCACTCCGAAACCATCATCGGAGCCGACCCCAGCGCGCAAGCGCTTTAGGTCCCCTTCACCAGAGTCCGTTAGATCGGCTCCGAGGTCCCCTCTCCTATTGGAGCGGAGTCATAGGACTCATTCATCGAGGTCATCCAGGCTCTCCGACCATGACATCGAGAGGGTGGTCAGTAGACTCATAAAATCTCAGGCGCTGGCCCAAATGCTCCAGAGCCCATCTCACCAGACTGTGGCTCCTTCGATACAGCTATCCATTCCTCCTCCAACTCATCTCTCGAGTTCAGAGCCAGAGTTTGTCGGAACCGAGACCTTGCCCACGTTGGAGCCGATACTTCCTCCTTCGGCTCCGGTGTCATCGGCTCTGACCTCTTCATTGGTTCCGTCCGTGGAGAGGTCCGGGCACCGAGACTCCATTGTTGGCTCCAAGGGGGCGAGTGGCATCGGACCCTTGTCCGACCCCGCTCTCCCTCTTGGAGCTTCGGCTCTGGTCAGTTCTGCCCCGATATCATTCTCGGAGCCTTCTCTGTCGGTTCCGGTCTCTTCGGAGCCGGGGCTACCTTTGGTATCTGATAGGGGAGCCTTCGAGGTGATGAGGAGTGTCCTGGACCCAGTGTCCACTCCAAGGTTAAGTTCTGCGGCTTCTCCCTCTGTAGGTTCATAGGTTCATACTAGGCTATCTGCCCGAGGGCATTTACAAGCCTAGCCCATAGTTTTGTGGCTTACGCCACCCCTGTAGTTTGGAGAAACTATGCCCATTATTTTGCTGTGCCTCTGTCGAGCAGTGACACTGAGGTAACCCCTGGGGTGTATCTGCGATCTCCCATCCATTCGTCAAGATTCCTCTTGAACAAGGCCAGCGAGGTGCTCTGCCTCACATATACCAGGATTTTGTTCCACAGCATAGGGAGTCTTTGGGTGATGAATCTATCCCTCCAGCACGTCCTATTAATAACCGTGTCGAGGTTTAAGTCTCCCGCCCTTGTGGCTCTGAGGGATCTAGATTTTTTGAGATGAAGCATGTTCATCAAATCTGGGTTTGACATGGCCGTGTATGTCAGGCACAGGTCACCTCTGAGCAAGCGGTAAGCAACTGAATATAGCTGGAGTTCTTTCAGTCGGGCAGCATAAGACAGATTTTTGAGACCCTTTATCCTTTTGGTGAGGAACTTTTGTGGCCTCTCCAGCTGCTGCAAGTGTCGGGTCAGATACATTCCGAATGGGGCATTGTACTCAATCATTGGTCTGATGAGTGATGAGTATAGGGAGACTATGACCTCCCTTGATTTAGATGTGAATCCCTTCATGATAAGGTGGGCAATGTAGAAGGTCTTCCTAACTACTTTAGCAATATGAGTGTCGAATGAAAGGCTACTGTCAACCTGGGTCCCCAGGTCCCTGATAACTTCTTCTGTGATCAGTGGATTTCCACCTATATGGTAGCTAGGGGTAACCTTGTTTTTCCCGAAGGGTATGACTATGCATTTCTTGGCATTTAACTTTAGGCCATGGCTCTGGCACCAGTTATCCGTTGTGCCTGTTACAGTCTTTGGCCATCCTCCTACACCCGACAGCAGAGATCCAAAGCGTAGGGTACCCACCTTGGGTGTCTCCTCCTCTTCCGAGGGCTCCCCTGAAGTTTCAGGGGAACCCCCTAGGAAAAGGAAGTGCAAGAGGAAGCACATAGACTCCCCCAAGTCTGTCACGTCGGACACCGACTTGGATGAGTCAGAAGGTTCCCCCAGATCCCCCTCTGAGGATGTCTCCTTTTCAGACATCCTGGAGATCCTAAGACAGAGCGGAAATTGGTCCACTCTCAAACCTTCCGAGGATGAGTCGGTTTACCTTGACGCCTTTGGATCTCGCCCTTCCACCTCCTGGGTGTCTTCCCCTTTCGACCCACTAATGGAGGTAGTGGCTAGAAAGGCATGGGCAGCTCCTGATTCAACGGAACCTACCCCTAGGAGGCCTTCTAAATTTATTTCTGCACCAGATGACAAATCCTTTCTCACCAAAGGTGTTTCAGTTGATGCTATGGTGGTAGCAGCAGCCACTAAGAAGGAACTGGCTGATCCTTCTGTATCTGTTCATCCTCCTAACAAAGAGTCCAGGACCATGGACAGGTACTGCAAGCGGACCTTTGCTTCAGCGACCTTTTCTATGCGATCGCTGAACTATTTATGTCATTTCACCCACCTTCAGAGACACTTGCTGAAAGAGCTGGGTGAAACGGTACAGGATCTTCTGCTGCGGGGTTTAAGGACAAAATAAACTCTCAGCTGGCTACCCTGAACTCCATTGTTAACTCCTCCATGCGGCTTATCTCTTATGCAGCCGATGGAGTGAGTAGGGCCGCTGGCACAGGCGTTTCGTTGAGACGTCACGCTTGGATGCGACTCTGTAACTTTGCCGATCCCTTCAAGGCGTCCTTCACCAACACCCCTTTGATGGATCAGAATTGTTCGGACCTCAGGTGAAGAATACCCTCACCAGATGCGAGCAAGATGGTAAGACTCTCTCTGCCATGGGAGTCTGTTTTTCCACGCCTTCTAGACCTTATCCTAAGGGACAGAAGGGTGGAAAGATGTGGTTCCGCAAACCACAGGAAGTCGCGCCTGCCGCACGTGGTGAATTTCCCCCTAGAGGCAGAGGGGTGGAATAATAACAGATGCCGCCCCAGGGGCAGAGGGGGTCCACAGAACCAGGGTTCCAGGGAATCTTTCCCTGACCAACCCTTTCAGCATCCCTGAGAAGCTGCCCGACTGTCCGCCTTCGGAGGCAGTCGGGGGGGGGATTATCTCTGTACCCGGAAGCCTGGCAATCCCTCTCCCAAGACACATGGGTACAGAAGATCATATCCGAGGGTTACAAAATCCCTTTCACTTTCCCTCCGGTACAACCTCCAAATCCCCTACCAGACGTACCACCCGCACAAAGGGGTCAGGCTCAGCTAGAAATAAACAAAAAATAGGGAATACAAACTGGAGCAAAGAAATCCAAATATAATATGAGCGCTTCCGGAAAAGGCAACGCTTCTCCTTCATCAGATCTGATGAAGGAGAAGCATTGCCTTTTCCGAAAGCGCTCATATTATATTTGGTTTTCTTTGCTCCAGTTTGTATTTGCTATTTTTTTGTTTTTTTCTTTGGCTTGCGATTGTTCTTTGGTCAGCTAGAAATAAAAAAGCTGTTAGAAAAAAAGAGTCATTCAGGCAGTCCCAGCAGATCAGCTAGGATCCGGAATCTACTCCAGATTCTTTTTGGTACCAAAAAAGACAGGAGAATGGAGACCCATTTTGGACCTCAGCAGGTTAAACAACTCTGTACTAAAGACAAAATTTCGGATGGTAACACTGCAGTCCATTCTACCCTATTTGGGCAGAGACAACTGGATGTGCTTGTTAGACCTCCCGGACGCGTACTACCATATAAAAATACACAGGCGCTCCAGGATGTTTCTCCGCTTCCGGCTGGGAGTCAGTTATTTTCAATTCAGGGCCCTGCCCTTTGGTCTCACCACAGCCCCCCGGGTGTTCACCAAATGTTTGGCAGTGGTCACGGCTCACCTGAGACAGAAAGGATTCCAGGTGTTTCCATACTTAGATGACTGGCTCATTTCCGCTACCACCAAACAGGATCTCATAATGGCCAGGGATTACACTATTCAACTTTGCAACAGTCTGGGTATTTCTATAAATTTTGCAAAGTCCTCCTTGTCACCTTGTCAATGTATAAACTTTATAGGCGCTGTATTAAACACCACAGAAATGTTTGCAACATTACCGCCTCAGACATAAGGCAGAATGTTTAGCTCCTGTTTCAGCCCAACAGAGTCCAAGTCAAGCTAGTATTGAAAGTGTTGAGCCTCATGGCGGCGGCGATTCTTCTACTTCCATTAGCCCGCTTCCACATGAGGCTCCTTCAGTGGATGCTGTTTTCTCAGTGGTCCTTTCAACAGCTACCAATGACCCACAACATTTTGATAACCCCATCTTGCAAGAAACATCTCTCCTGGTGGATGGTTTCCCCTCAGCTTTTTCAGGGCAGACCCTTTGTTCTCCCCCGTGCAGTTGCCACTGTCACAACGGATGCCTCCCTGATCGGGTGGGGGAGGCATTTTCAGGGCAGGACGGTCCAGGGCACTTGGCAACAGTCAGAATGCCACCTGCACATAAATGTCCTGGAGATGAGGGCAGTGCTTTTGACGTTGCAAGCCCTACAGAGCTCTCTTCCCATGGGGACTATAGCAATTCAAACGGACAATATGTCTGTGGTGTGGTACATAAACAAGTAGGGCGGAACAAGGTCCTACCCCCTCTGTCGAGAAGCACTCAGACTTTGGCAATGGGCGATTTCATCTCAACGGTTTCTGATAGCAACGCACATCCCCGGGAAGTCCAACGTCATAGCAGACAGATTGAGCAGAACTATCCGCATGCCTCACGAGTGGTCTCTAAATCAAACGGTAGCAGACGGAATTTTTCAGAAGTGGAGCCAGCCTTGCTGCGACCTTTTCGCAACTCCCCAAAACAGCAAGTGCCTCGACTTCTTCACACTTTTTCCTCTACCAGGCCAACCCCTCAGAGACGCTCTTGTTCACGTTTGGCCCTGGGGTCTTCTTTATGCCTTTCCTCCCTTTCCATTGATCCCGCAATTAATTCAGAAAGCAACCGCATTGAGATCCAAAATGATCCTCATTGCCCCATTTTGGCCTCGACAAGTTTGGTTCCTGTTCCTGCACAAATATCTACTGGAACAGCCTTGGCATCTGGAACCCCGTCCGGATCTGTTGACCCACCTCATGGGCAAGCTGCATCAGTCTCTACATTCCATCAACCTCACAGCTTGGTTGCTCCACTTCCAGCCATAGCCAGGCTTCCCCTTATTTCTCCTCCTGTTCGTGATATCATTCTGGCTTCCCATAAGTCGAATACTAGGAAGACTTATGCGAGTAAATGGAAGTGTTTTTCACACTGGGCACAAACTAGATCCTTAGATCCTTTCCATGCACCCATTCATGAGGTTCTAGACTTTCTGGCGGAGATTTTTCATTCAGGGTCATCATCGGCCACTATCAGGGTACAATTAGCGGCCATTGCTAATTTTCATGTTGGACTCTCAGAAGCAAATACTATGTCCCACAAACTCTGTAAAGCCTTTCTCAAGGGCATCTTTTTGCTCAGACCTCCAGTCAAAGATCCACCCCCACAATGGGATTTGAATTTAGTTCTAACCTCACTAATTCTGCCCCCTTTTGAACCTGCAGCTTCTTGCTCCCTCAAACTTCTTTCTTGGAAAATGCTGTTTTTAGTAGCAGCTATAACATCTGCCAGAAGGGTATCGGAACTTCAAGCATTGTCTGTCCGTCCTCCTTATTTGGTTTTTCATAAAGACAGGGTAACTCTCAGAACAAACCCTTCCTTCCTACCAGAAGTGTTATTGGAAGCAAATCTAAACCACTCCATTGATTTGCCTCTCTTTTTCCCAGACTATACCAACAGGGCTGAACAAAAATTAAATTCATTAGATGTTCATTGCCAATTACGGTATTACCTAGACAGGACAAAACAATTCAGAAAGTCAGACCAGCTCTTTCTCTCTTATGCTGCAGGCAAGAAAGGGCTTCCGGAATCGAAGGTTACTCTTTCCAGATGGCTGACATCTATTATTACGTTTGTCTATGAGTTGAGACACAGGCAACTTCCCTCTAGGCCTAAGGCTTATTCAACCAGGGCACTATCAACTTCAACGGCGTTTCAAGCACGGTTACCACTAGATGCCATTTGCGCAGCAGCTACATGGGCTTCCAAACATACCTTTATTGCCCATTACAAGCTTGATTTAGCCTCCAGAAATAGAGCTGATTTTGGTTCCACTGTACTCAGGAGTCTGTTCCATTGAGCCACCCAGGACTAAGATGCTAGGGACGCTGTCCCATCCAGCAAGAATGAAGGCGAGAATGACAACTTAACATTAAGAAGTTATGTCTTACGATAACGTTCCATGTTAGTTGTCTTCTTCTCGCCTTCTTTCTTGCGTCCCTCCCTCCTGCCCCCTAGCCTGGATAGACTCAAGGTTCTGAGTCCTTCCATTTCCGGAGATACAATATGTTGCGTCTTTTTCCTTGTATCCTTAGTGTTACTAGCAGGTAATCTGTACTCGTAAAAGAGGATTATAATATTATTATTATAATATTATTATTTATACTATGTCTTAGCTTCCAAATGAGATCTGGGGAGTTAGCGCATGGTATTGTGGGATATAGGGCTGCCTTGAGCTGGTAAAAATAGCTCTCGAGCTATAGTATAAGCCGAGTCGGAGCCGCGGATCGGCTCCGAACCCATCCAGCAAGAAAGAAGGCGAGAAGAAGACAACTAACATGAAACGTTATGGTAAGTACATAACTTCTTATTATAGAACTATAGATTGTATAAAAATATTTATAAAGTCTAGGAAATCAAAAATAATGAAGTTATCGTTTGTTAGTTACATTAGACCCAAACTGGAGTATGTAATAACAATATAGAAACCCTGTAAGAAAACAAGCATGAATAAACAGGAAAAAGTACAATGGAAATATACCAAGGGTATCCATGGATGTGAAAATTTAAGTTATGAAAGACTAAAATATCTGAACTTGTATGTTGTCTCTTACAGATATCTAAGAGGAGATCTTATTCAGGCATATAGGACATTTAGTGATAACTATCTCTGGGAATGTTTGGGGTTAACAAAAAGTACTAGAGAATCATCAGATAACCTATGTAGAAGATTCTGTAGGAATGAGAAGTGCACTAAGTGGTTCTCTGACAGAGTAGTTGATGCTTGGAACAGACTACCGAATTACATTAAAGCAAGTACAAGTTTAGATATTTTTAAGAACAACCTGGGCACTTATTATGGGAACAAGTGTTTTGGTATACTGGCAAGGTAGAAGGGCATTAATGCTCGTGCTTGAAATATTTGTATGTTTGTACGTATGCTTTAAGTCAACACCTTGTTGTACTGGACAAGTTGGTGTTCACATTTTTTTCATATGATTTAGGTACATTGTATAATGTGACAGTGTATTTGTCAAGTATGTGAAGCCCTATATTCACAGTTCAGGACTGCGCTGCTGATCATTTAGTTTGTGAGTGTTCTCCGGTCTCATCTGTAGAGCATATTGAAGGTAGGGGTAGCTTGTGTTGTATGCCGTTCATTACAAACCTACATCACAGATTATTTCTTGGACACGATTACTATGTGTTTGGTAAATGTGTGGTCACAGGCATAGTATGTGCTGTACTACTCTACACACACAAAGACGTGACTTTATATGAAACAAATTCTAATACTAGCTGAGAAAACTGTGTTTTCCCAGCATGAAACCTTGACAGTATTTGTATACAAAAACATCACTGCCCACTTAGTAAATGAGCTGTAAACCAAGAGCTACCTTTCTGTCTATGCAATGTCTTGTGATTAGAACATGCATATGTGTTTACACTGTGGCGTCACCTATCTGCTGCACATGAGCAATATTTAAATGTCATTGTGACCTAGACGCTGTGATCTTGTTTAAATCCTCCTCCAGAAACAGCAAAAAGAATAACTGTGTTTACAAATGCAGAGGAAGGTCATACAGTCCCACATGTGTACATCTGTAGCTTCTTTTGTAAGGGTCAGTGTAGCAGTAAATCAGCTTCCTAATGAAAATATGACTATCTTGTGACTGATCCTCATAAATGCCATCCCAGAATATTACAAACTCTTGTCTATGAGCAGCAGCCATGGTTACAGAAATCACTTGCTGGGGGATAAGTACTCCTGTACTCCAGCACTTTTGCTACATAGTATATACCAACTCCAAAATCATTGTATCTCATTGAAAAACAGAAATCTGCAGAGCACAGCAATCTTGACATTTAAATGGAAATCCTATTTGGTCACGATTGATCTAATGGTAAGTAGTCAGTGTTGTTATTTTCTCCTCTCTGTTTTGCATATGACACACTGGACCACAAAATCCTGCTCAGCCACTTGAAATGTACTGCAGGGTTTCAGGTACTGCTGTAGATCAATTTGCCTCTCACCTTTCTGTGTTTGACAGCTCATTCAGTTATCAGGTCATCTCTGATGTCCCATGAATTGGGGTTCAGTTTTGATGCATTTGTTATTCTCATTGGGGATGCTCTACATTATAATTTTTATTTAGATGATACCAAACTTTGCCTCTTCTCTGTTAGGACAGCTTCCTTGGAAAGGACTAAGAAAGTATCCAAAAATGGGTCAACTGTATGCACTTAAGTTCAATATCTCCACCTTGAGGAGTTTAGATTGTCCAGTTTTAGCTGTCACCAATGTTTATGGCTGTTATAAACTAGACTGTGCTGCCAAGGTGAGAGAACTCTGTGTGGTGACTGACAACAGATGGACATTGAAGGGCAAGTGTCATCTGTTGTTAGGTCACCTTGCTTCCATTTCAGGAGTTTTGCCTGCATTAACCATTACCTTCCTCCACAATGCTTTTTTGCTGTTCTGCTTGTCTTGTCACCTATTACTTGGATTACTGAACTCCTTATACCTAGGGTTTCCAGATACAGAACTCAGTTATTGGAATCAAAAGGGAACAATCATAGTTGCTTCTGTTAGATGACATATGCAAAACCTTTAAACAAAACTCTTAGCGAGAAAGGATCCCCAGTGGGGAAACTTATATGCCTAATAGCTTAGGAAGAAGTGCAAATTGTACTGCTGACAGACCAAAGCTGAAGTGATAGTTCAGTACTCAGTCTGGTGGCAAGAAAGTTGTGAGGTAATTCATGCTCAGATCTCCCTAATGTACTTCCTGCCTTCTTCAGGATGAGGTCATCCATTGGATGTATGGCAGAAGATGGAGGAGGTCGGGCTTTATTATGCTGGCTGGACGTATGACTATCCTTGGCAGGATATCCCATCTGTTAGTAATACTGTAAGAGTGACCAGTCTAAAACCTACTATTATGCTAAGTTCTTACACATCTCTACTTTATATGAAATGTTTCTAAGCTGCTGTGAGTAAAAAGGCATTTTTTTTAACTAGGTGCTTTGTTGAGTGTGTCATATTTCATCTGATTCTGTGTGGTACTAAATTCTTAAAATGTCACATTTTATTGATTATTGTAAGAAACTGTTAGCAAGATACCTGTTGCTCATCATCTCTGTTCATGGAAATTATTAAACAGAGCAAAAGCATTGTAAAGGGTTAATACAGATTTTGCTGTTCAAACTACAGATTCCTGTAAAGATCCTGTCTCGCCTGATTACCCAGCTTGATAGGAGGATGAAAGCAGCAGTGATGGATTTCATCCTGGAGGACATAAAAAAACGTCATCACTTGGCTTTTGCTTGGATTTTTCAGGAATACTCGGTTTATTTGAACCAGTACCCACTGGGATCATTACAGGATTATGAGGAGTGCCTTATTTCACTGCTGTTGGGTTTACAAGCAAAACCTGATCACAAAGATAAGTGAGTGTGAGAGGACAGATTTTTTTATGCTGTGAAGTCTGAGTTATAGTTTTAAACATTTAGATAGTGGCTAAAGTGGTTGCCTGTATTTTAATTTTACCAACCATGATTTTTGGTTTGTAGGCTTTCACACCATTCACTACCAACACCAGAATATTTTCATGAGATTAAGCAGAGGTAAATGGGAGAGATTAAGTTACTTCTTAGTACAATGCTTTCACCAATTTACACTATGCATATGAGTTGCTGAAGTTAGGTGTGTAGCACACAGTACTGGACAGTGATCACTGTGGTTGGTACTGATGAGAGGAAAATCTTTACGACTAACTGCTGCTGCTGGCTGTAGGAGTGCTGTGCTGTAATGGTTAGCAGTTTTCATGGGGTACACCTGTGGAATTTAATTATCAGCCACTAGATTTGTAAACGTCCATGCCTACAGTCTTAAACAATATTTCCCCATCTTCTTGTTTTAGTATTGGTTCACATACATAGACATTATTGTAACCACCACCATTTCTTTAATGCTGTTCATATTATTTTGGATTAAGATTCTGAGATATCAGTGATATGCATGCTTTCATAGCTTAGCTCAGTGTAGAGTTTTCTTGCTCCCTGTTGTTATGCCCCATGCGCTACTTCCCCCAGTATAATATCTGAACAAGTGCATCTTTCAACAATATAGTCTTCAACAAGATCAGTGCAGTCTGTATCCTACTGCACATCTTGCCTGAAAGACAAAATGCTGTTGTCAGAAGGTATTTCTGTGAAATCCATAAAAGAACAAGAGGGTTTCTTTTTATATCTTCATATCTTTGCTGTGCTTGTTTCAAGAAGAGTCCATGATAATGTAAACAAGTTACAAGTACATGAAAGGTGAAGAAACTCGGTGATTGTGACAGTAGTATTAAATAGTGGAGTCTAGCAGCTAAGCCATAAACAGCTGTCCCCATGCCCCATCCTTTCTTCTGTCTGCCCTAACTACCCTTAAATTTTTCTTTTACCCTAGAATTGCAGTACTGTCTTTATGTATTTTCTAGAGCACTACCATCATGTGTGAGAAATACTTTCTTAAGTCAGTCTTGAATCATCTCTGATCCATCTGCCATCCATGAGCCCTTATTTTTTATATCCATATTTATTTTATTTTATTTATTTTTCTTTTCATTTTGATGACCAGGGAAGTCCACTGGGCCAAGAAGAGCCTGTTTTCAGTGGAGGCCCGGGGAGAAAAGCTCCAATGAACAATCACAAACATACACAAAGCAGTATATGATACCTCATTTCATTGTGTATTGCACTGTGTGCATGCCAGCCTCTTCAGTCTGCACAGGTGACGACACCTCATTCTGTTTTGTATTGCACTGTGTACATGCCAGCTGTTGTTAATCTTTTCCTCACGTTTCATTCCTCTTACCATTTTGCTGCCTCTACATTGCAGACTTTCTGCAAGCCTAATCTTTATTCTTTAGGTATCAGAACTGGACACAGCATTCCAGGTTCAAGTTTATAAGACTTGAAGAATTATATACTGCCTTCTGTTGGTTTTTTGTTGTTACTTGCATTTACATGCATGCATACCACAGTATATTTAACTATTTATTGTGACCAAGTAGTCTTATTACTGTATTGTACTAAGTACAATAAATACACTGAGACAAACTACTTTAGTTAATACGCATTTACTGTTACATTTTCCTTTCGGATCTACAAGCATGCAACACAGATGCAGTCAGCTCTCTATGGCAAATTCCCAAATCTTGTTTATACACACTCATATTTATACCAAAAAGTCTGATATTTTTTCTCAGTCTGATGTATTACAGTCCTCCTTTGTATAACACTTTTCTTTGTTCTTTTAATTTATGATTTGTTCTTGATTCTTTTTCAAGTTTGGTGGTCCAAGGAAACTCAGTCTTGCATTGTCTGAAATGTGGTGTTCCAGCACTATCTTGATGTTCCAACTTTATCTTGCTTGGTGTTACGTCTCTTTACTTCGTTGATGTCCTTCCAGCTGCCATCTGCGCAGTTATTTTTACAGACTTTGTTTTTCAATAACATATTCTTTTACATGGATGTGTATATCTAATTAAGCTGTATATGCTTGCCAGCACACTTGCTACTTTCTGCATTTTATACTATTTCTAAATTAACCCTTTATATTTCATATCATTCTTGCAGCTTTTTATTCAAGCTAATAATCATGCTAGCAACAGTTTTGAAGACAGTCTGTACTATTATTCTTTCAGTTCCCCTTATTTTATTTTTTTGAGGAACGGTCTAAACTTCAGTTAAAGAAAAAACTGCATTTGTTTCATTAGCATCACTATTTACAGTATTTACCATGACTTGGTGAGTTATTGCAGCTTTTTGTAACCTGCAGCATATAAAACAATGTTAAGCTGCATTAATCAATTTAGCAATTTGGTCACAGATGAGCATCGTATGAATATGTCCCACCAATTATGGGCAGTGTCAGCTTTTGTTTTTGTCTTTTACTGTTAACACTGGGTTATTTGAAACTACACATACAAACTGTGGTGCCACTTTAACAAACATTTTGAAATATGAAGGCAGTATTGTCCATTTATAGTAAATTGTAATCTGTCAGAGATACTTGTAATGACTTACTAAACAGTAGGATTTCCTTCTGCTTGTAAATGTAAAATCTGTGAAATATCTCGTTCTACTAGTTTTTATACCAAGCTCTTCTAAATCTCGAATTGGTGTCTTTAAAACTTGGAAATGTAATATTGAAGTGCAATATTGTTTTTTTTTTTTGGTATTGTTGTCCTATCATAGTACAAGTGGATGGTATTTTTACCATTTGATTTGTATGAAGTACTGGCCTGTTACCCAAAATGGTAAGTATTTTAACCCATGGTCCTTTTCTTGTATTACTGTGTTGTTTATACAGATACCCTTTTTTCCCTGTTGAGTTTATTCTTATTTTTGTGTTATTGTCTACACACTGTGACATTTTTGCATGATGTTTTCCCTTGTCAGAACTGTTACATTTTGAGGTAATGTACAACATCTAATAGAGATAGAGCTGTTTATCGAAATGTTTATGTCAGTCTTTGATTTTTTGTCTACTTTTATGTGTGCCTGACCTTGTTCAGCTAACCATGCTGTTGTATTTGTGTTAAATGTTATCTTTCCAAAGATACATGCTGTATGCTTTTTACAACTGAAATTGTCTTGTGTTTTATTTTGTGTAGCATTTTCCCAATTAAGTTTTATTCGTGAAATATTTAATTCCCTCTGTTTTGATGTTCAGAATGATGCAAATGCATGACTTTTTTGAATGCTGCGTGCCTTTTCTTGAAGCTGCATTTTTATCTGTAGTCCTTGAAGCATGTTCCAGACACTGAACATTCAGCTTGTTTCAAGCTGTGCCAGAATATGTGTATGCTAGCAAACAGAAATGCATGTATTTAACTAACTATATTATTTTACGTATACTATAGCAACAGATGTGTATATGCATCTAACTAGCAAATAGATGTGCACATGCATTTATACATTTTTACAAAACTGTCTATATTAGTATGTACTTTTTATGTTGCTGTTAACTAGAAACACATTGGGAAACAAAACCTTTAGTTTTCTTTTGATACAGCAAGTTAACACAGTTTTATATTGTCAACACAATGAGAACAAGCATTACCAGTTATGAGCTGTATTTTGCAGTTGCTGAATATGACTTTATACAGTGATGTCCTGTATTCCAAAGGCATTGCAGTCTTGTTTTTTTGAAAAAAAAAAAAAAACATGTCAAGCTTTGACTTGTTACTCTATTTACATAGATAAACCATTTACTATATACTGTACAGAGTACACTTGCTTGTACAGATTGTTTTTGGTTTTGTACGTACATGGCTGTAATGTACACTCAGTCCAGTTTTCAAACCTAGGATTAAACTGAAGCCTTCTAATTACATTACTTGAAACATTAAAATGTATTTTTGGTATTAACACTTTATACCTTTATTTTAGTATCTTTTGCAGTACTGTTTACACAGTTAGTGTATAACTGAAAGCATGTCCTTCCCCCTGTAGTATATATCATTTTATTGCAGAATTGTTTATTTGCTTTATCCTGTGAGAATTGAATGTATGCTTGCCCTTCTGTCCATTACCTAGACTGTGACACTTTGGTCTTACACATTTGCTTATTTTTTTGGCCATTTTCAAAAACAGAAAATATTTTTATAAAGCTTTTGCTGTTGCCTATACTGTCAAAGTTGTAGTAGGAATCATTTGTATCCATTTTGAAAAGACGTTTACTGTTACTAGTAGCTATTTGTAACTTCCCTTTTTGTAAAGGGACCTGTATAATTTAACTGCATACCATAGTCCATATGCTGACTGTAGTAGCTGTAGTATTTACTTGCAAACAGATTATTAATGACATGTATGCACAATTGTGACGTCGTATTACAATTACCAAACATGATTTTTGTAGACTTTTATGCTTTTTGCTTAATGCTGTACATGAATACTTAACAATAATGTTTTAGAAAAACGTAAGCCATTTGGCCTGGTGACCAGTCTTGTTTCCTTGACCTTATAAATTTCAGTACCAGTAACATTTTATGTTATACAACATTCCTTGTAACTACCCAATCCAGCCTGGAAAGATTTGAGCTCACATACTTTTTTTTCTTTCTACGCATTCCAGACGCTTAACCCTTAACTCCTTTAGCACTTACTTGCACCTTCAGTCATTCGTTAATATACTTGCAACTTGATATTAAAACTCTTAGAATTAGAGTAAACATTTGTAATTTGCCTAACTATGCATAATATTGCTTTTGAATACTGTTTTTGCTGGAGTCTGTACTATTTTTGATGTTGTTATAACTAACACATGCTTAAAACAGATATATTTACATGATTTACATTTGCTGTTGTGTGCCTTTTGCTGCACTTTAGGTGAAAAGAAAATACCTGCAGTCAGTTTTGGGATGTCATGTGTTTACTGCGTTTAACTGCTTTTATTTGATTTCTATACCCTAGAACTGTTTTATTTGAAATTGTTTTAAAATCACTATTTAAGTGCCTTGCTTTGACTGAATGAAAATTTGTGCTGTGTGCACTTAACTATTTTCTAAATGTAGAATAGTACATCGTAAATTATTTTGTGTCAGTGTAGTTAACTGCTGTTGCTTTAACTCTTTACTAACCAGATTATATTTGTCACTATTCTGTTCTGCTGACTTTAAAGCTCTTATGCACTTCTGAAAAAGTATTTGCATATGTTGTCTGAACTTTTTGTACTCGCGCTGACTGTGTCTTAATAGTTTATTAAATATTTTTGTCAGTTCACCATGAACCTTGTTTCTGTTTTTATCTGTTTTGTAATGTGCAGTGGTTTTATGCCACTTTTGTCTAGCAAGATGTACAGAAAATTTTGTAAATAACTGAACTGACTGATATTGTAACTCTGAAGTTAACATTTTACATGTGTTGACATAACATAATGCATCTGGTTGTTTACTATTACTTTTATGACATTGCACAGAAAGCAGTTTCATATGACTTGCACAATAAACGTTTACTGTCATACCAATGATGTTGCTATTTTAAGATACCAGTCAAACGTAATGCACTTACATAAGGCATTGACATCAACTTTACCTAGTAAAGTTCTACATGTGCTACAGTTATGTTTATACCAATCTTTAAATCCTGACCATACATGTGCTGGACTATTATTACTGTCTACCTGAAAGGTAGTCTTACACTGAACACTTTAGTGTTTTATGGCATCCATGCTGTAGAATGAGAAACAAAAAGAAAATTACCAGTTTCTGTGTGGAAGGTGGCCAAGTCTTCCATTGAGAAAGCGTGGAAAGTTCCTCATTGATTCTCCCAAAAGGTGGTCAAACACAGCTGGCAGATTCAGCTGTGTGAATGTACAGGACCTGTGGAACTTGCAGAGATGCACTGTTCTGCCACTGGATACTGTGCAGAAGAAGGAGGCAAACGTTTGCACTGCAACTGGATGTACTAACTGAATAAAATGAAAAAGAAGCTGTAGATCTCACAATAAGAAACCATTTGGTCCGTCAACTGTGGCTCGCCATTGAAGAATTATATACTGCTTTCTGTTGGTTTCTTGCTGTTACTTGCATTTACATGCATGCATACCACAGTACATTTAACTATTTATTGTCACCAACTAGTCTTATTACTGTATAGTACTAAGTACAATAAATACACTGAGACAAACTGCTTTAGTTAATACGCATTTACTATTACATTTTCCTTTCAGATCTACAAGCATGCAACACAGATGCTGTCAGCTCTCAATGGCAGATTCCCAAAGCTTGTTTATACACACTCATATTTATACCAAAAAGTCTGATATTTTTTCTCAGTCTGATGCATTACAGTCTTCCTTTGTATAACACTTTTCTTTGTTCTTTTAATTTATGATTTGTCCTTGACTTTTTTCCAAGTTCGATGGTCCAAGGAAACTCAGTCTTGCATTATCTGAAACATGGTGTTCCAGCACTATCTGAAACTTGATGTTCCAACTTTATCTTGCTTGATGTTACATCTCTTTACTTCATTGATGTCCTTCCAGCTGCCATCTGCGCAGTTATTTTTACAGACTTTGTTTTTCAATAACATACTCTTTTACATGGATGGCAATATGTAATTAAGCTATATATGCTTGCCAGCACACTTACTACTTTCTGCATTTTATACTATTCCTAAATTAACCCTTTATATTTCATATAATTCTTACAGCTTTTTATTCAAGCTAATAATCATGCTAGCAACAGTTTTGAAAAGACAGTCTGTACTATTATTCTTTTAAGACTTATATGCAGTATTATTATTTATTTACATTTTTACTTAAATAGATCAATGAATGCAATTGAGGACCATTTTCAGCATGAAACAGGTTAAAGTCAGACAGGAGTATACATCAATGTAAAGTACTGGTACAGGAGCAAATTTGATACATATTTCTTGAATTCTGAATATCTAATCTTGTTGACATTCTCCACTGTCCTTTCATGTTGTGCAGTTCAGTTTAAGGAGTACCAATAACACCAGATCCCAATGGAATTCTGTCCTTCCAAATACTGTTCAAGTTTCTTTGTTTTCTCTATTTCCCAGAAAGAATCCATAATCATGGACTTTTTTCATTAAATCTAGTTGCCACCTATTTACGTACCTAACCAGCTGTACCGGGTCTCACTAGAAACTGCCTTCTACCCCTGTGACTACAATACCATTTGTGGTGTCATCAGCAGTCTTTTCTTGCTCTCTAACACCACTGTTGTGGTTGACACAGCTATACTAACTAGGGCCTGTTCCAGCACTGAACCAGCAGAATATGTATGGTTATTGTATTCATTTTAAACAATTTCTCCCTAACTGCTTCTGTCTCCTTTCACTCAAATAGTTTTCTAAACAACTGATGATTTTGAATCCCTGCTCTGTATCATTCAGTCACCCGTTAGCCTTCAGTGAAGTGCAGTGTTAGTTGCCTTGCTGGAGTCCAGAAGCATCATATGAGCAATATTCCTTCTGCCCCCCTTACCCCCAGTTTGTAACCTGCACTAGAGACCTAAATATTTGCCAACAAATAAAGAAGAGGTACAAAGATAGGATTCCGGGTGAGTAAGTTACCGTTACACATCAGACAAGGTATTATTGTGGTAATCTATAAAGCTAGTCTTGTTGATTGTATTGATAAGCACACATTTAAACCAGAGTTAGCATGTACAGCCCTGCTGTATTTGAGAAGTGAGCACTGTTATTTGCTTGAAAAGGATGACAAGAACTTTCAAGTGTGTCTATCTGCTTGCCGTACTGTAGTCCAAATGACCACTTGCCTGATATTGTTCCTGTGTTCCTACTAACAGCACTGCATAATTCTGGAGTAGTGAAACCTTAGGTACATGAAATCATGCTGCCTTCTGGCTGCAAGAGAATTAGCATTTAGGACCTCTACCTGTCTGCTTTACAAAATTGTTTCTGTAAATTTCCCTGGGATGAAAGGATGGCCAGCTGGCATGTAGTTGTCTGACTCTTTAGTAAACATGCAGCTGCTTTTGCCATCCTTTATTTCTTCAGTTAGTTGAATGCTTATTGCCATTCCAGTTGCTAAAAAAAACGATGTAGTTATGGCACTGGTACACAATGCACTACTGTAGACTTTCAGCATCCGTGAGAGCCAGTTGCTAAAAAAAAACTATGTAGTTATGGCACTGGTACACAATGCACTACTGTACACTTTCAGCATCCGTGAGAGTCAGCTTATCTCTGTTTCCCTGAGTTCTTCCTAGGTTTCTGTTGTTATTTTTCTTTTGTTTTCCACCTTGAAGCTGTTGGAAGCAGACTTTATGTGCTGTGTTGACACCCCACTCTCTTTTCTTCTCTCTTTGCTCTTTGTCGACCATAGTAAATAACTGATTCAGTATTTCTACATCCTTTGTTGTTTTTTCACCCATGTTCATCGTGTTACCCTGCTGCAGTCATCACACTTGGGTTATCCTGTCGTCTGGCGGTCCCGCAGTCGACCGGATTTCCAAAGTCTTGGTCCGACGTCGGTTGCCGTCGCCTCATCCCTGACGTCAGTGTGCCAGGGGTACATATACTGCAACCGACGCCATTTTCTCCAGTCTTTCTTGCCGCGCGGTGCCCGAAGCAGAAGCAGTTCGCAAGTGCCGGTCGGCCGACTCCTGAGATTTTCGAATTCGAATTTCAGACCGAAGTCTTCTATAAAGCTAAGTACCCCGTTGGGGGAAACTTTTCTTGCCTCAGACCGATGTCAGAAAAAGTTAACAATTGTATTTCTTGTGGGAAGCAAATACCTCATAAGGATTTTCATTCTTACTGCATACCTTGCCTAGGCCCTGATCACGACGTCACTTCTTGTCGTTGTTGTGCTAGATTTAATAAACATACTATTAAAAGACGATTTGACTTTGCACGACACTTTTTTGGCAGGAAAATTTAATTATAACATGCCGTCGGAGCTACCGACTACCGGCGTTCACAAAAAGCGCAGGGATAAGGATCGACAGCCCAGGCCTAAGCCAGATTCCAAGGCCTCGGTTGATCCAGTCTCTGGTTCTCCAGTTATCACTGAGGCTCCGACGCAGTCTCTGACTACCGCAGTTCTGTAACCCGAAACCGATACGGATATTTTGACGGAATGTACTAGGTCAACGCAGCCTTTTACTTCAGGCCCTTCTGACGATTTACCTTCCAAGGATGTCGGTTCTTCTGAAACGCCATCGCTTTCTGAAGGCGTTTTCAGACCGACGACTCTTACAATCAAAACGTTTTCCAAATCGAAGGCTCCTTCTAAAACGAAAAAGGCTTCACTTCAGTCTCCTGTTCAAGGCCCTATGCCTAAGAAACAGATGCTCAAGATGGCTGAAGATTTGATTACTCTTTTCAGGGGTTCTCAGCCTCCTCCTGACAAAAGGCCTAGACAAGAGGAAGAATCTGCTTCCTCTGAACAACTGTCTATTTCTTCGGATTCCTCTGAGGACCAAGACTATTCCTTCTCTCCTTATGAAGATTCTGATGCTGAGGACTCTATTCCCCAGCTTCCCCTCCAGAAGATTATTCTTTTGGGGAAACGTTACACACTATGAGGGAACATTTTCACTGGGAAGGTCAAGATTACTCTGATTCCAAGAAAAGGCTCAGAGAGTTTCTTTTACTCCCCCAACACAGACCTCTAGGTATTCCTCCTGTTTTGGACATTGTGGATGATGTCTATTTAGAATCCAGTTTCAACCCTGACTCTCTGCCTCCTGCCCCGGCCAAGCCTGACAGATACCACAGGGTACCTGATTCCCACAAATTTCTTTACAAAAGCCCAGTAGCTGACCCAGAGACTATCACCCAGGGTACCAAGGGGGCTAAGGCTTCCATGTCTAAAAATCCAGTACCTTCTGAAAGGGATTCAAGAGCACTAGATAGATGGAGGAAAAAGGTTTACACCTCAGCCACTTTAGCTATGAGAGCTCTAAACTGTCAATTTCATATGCTTAAGTATCAGCAATTTCTGATCTCTCAGTTAAAACAAAAGATAACCACCCTACCTCAACAACCTGAATTGAAAGAAGTACAGGATTTGTTGCACGCCACCGAACAGGTGGGCAAACGTACCTTACAATGTGGGTTTGATTCTTTGGAGGCCTCCTGCAGAGCAGCTGTCACTGGATCAGTTATACGTAGGCATGCCTGGTTAAAGGAACAAAGTCTGCCTGATCATGTTAAAGCAAAATTACTATATGCTCCCTTACAGCAAGATGTTCTTTTTGGTGTTAAAGCAGAAGAAGTGTTAAAGAAAATGGAAGATAAGGCAAAATCAATGCAGACAGTCAAAGATTTCCTTCAGGTACAACCCCCTCGCTTCAGCAGAAACTGGCCAACAAAAATTGGTCCTTTCCAGCCACTGACAGGCCTCAGTGGGGTAAATACAGGCGCCCAAGGGCAAAGGACAACCACAAGCTCAGTATAAATCTCGCCAATGGGGCACTCCAACCCAGAAGGGAGGAGAAGACAGGTCTCAACCCACCAGAAGGTAAACTCAATGACTTGCACCTCAGCTGGCCAAACAAAGCTCTTTTGTCAGCCCCCCTAGGGGGAAAACTAGCACTATTTGCAGACAACTGGTACATGGTCACAAAGGACAAATGGGTCCTAGACATAATTTTACGAGGATACAGATTCCACTTTCACACCTTGCCAATAAAAAGTGGAATGCCAAACCTGCCACAAAATCAAAGGGCAGAGGCTCAACAACAAATTACAGCTCTCATGGTCATGAGAGCCATTCAAAGGGTACCAACTCAAGAGCAATGTCAAGGATTTTACTCAAGACTCTTCCTAGTACCCAGAAAAGAAAATGCTTGGAGACCAATTCTGGACCTTTCTATTCTAAACACTTACTTACAAGTTCCCAAATTCAAGATGCTAACTCTACAGCAGCTACTTCCCATGTTGGGCAAGGAAGCATGGCTGGTAACGTTGGACCTCAAGGAGGTATACCTGCATGTCCCTATCAGACAAAGTTGCAGAAGATACCTCCGTTTCATTGCAGGTTCAACCCATTATCAATTCTCTGCACTGCCCTTTGGCTTATCTACTGCGCCCAGAGTATTCACAAAATGCCTGGCACCAGTAATTGCATACTGCAGACAAAGAGGAATTCAAATATATCTATACCTGGACGACTGCCTCATCCAAGCAGAAAGAAAAGACATTCTCTTACAACATCTGGCTTTTGTGAAGCATCTAATAAATTGTCTGGGGTACACAATAAACGAATAAGGGTCAAAACTAGTACCCTCACAAAAAATGACATTCCTGGGTGCCAGCTTGGACACAACGGCCCAGAAGGCTTATCTTACACCAGACAAGCAATTACAACTGACTCAATATTTCAAGACAATGGCAACAAAGACCCAATTAATTGCAAGAAAAATTCTGCAGGCTTTGGGCTTCATGGCATCTTGCATTCTGATAATACCATTTGCAAAACTGCATATGAGGAAATTACAATGTTACCTAAAAAGTGTATGGTCTCAACACAGCCACAGCTTGGACACAGTGATATCTCTCATTCCCTGCCTTCAACAGGAATTCCTATGGTGGGCACAGGCTTGTCACCTCAACAAGGGTCAGCCTTTCACCTTGCCCCCATCCAGGCAAACTATCACAACAGATGCTTCAGACTATGCCTGGGGGGCGCACATGGCAGGACAATGCATTCAAGGCCTATGGACTGCAGAACAAAGAAAACTGCACATAAACCAAAAAGAGATGCTAGCTGTACAGAAAGCTCTGACAGCTTTCAAGGATCTACTACAGCCTGGACAACTGGCAATAAAGATGGACAACACCACAGTAATGTGGTACATAAACAAACAAGGGGACACACATTCCTACCCTCTTTGCAGGCAAGCAATAACCTTATGGAACACAGCTGTGGCCTACCAAGTCCAGTTACAAGCTCACTTCCTGCCAGGACAGAAAAACACATTGGCAGACGACCTAAACAGAAACATCAAAGACCCCCACGAGTGGAAGCTAGACCCACAAATATTTGCAATGATAACTCAAAGATGGGGCCTACCAAATGAAGACCTGTTTGCCAGTCCTCAAAACTACCAGCTGACAACATTTTGCACAAGGACATTCCACCATCAAGCTTGGAAAGTGGACACTCTCTCCTTCAGTTGGAAAAACCTGACAGCATATGCCTTTCCTCTATTACCTTTTCTCATAAAGGTTCTTTTGAAGGTCAAAAAAGAGAAATTCTGCAGTATTTAGCTGAGATGTTGCATAAAGGACTTTCCTTCTCCTCAATTAAAATCCATGCTTCAGCTATTTCAGCTCACTACGACACAAATCCACCTTTATTTTCAAACCCACTACTAAGGCAATTCCTCAGAGGGGCAAAAAACATTAGAACACCTAGAAGAGCTCCTACACCAACATGGGATCTCAATTTTGTTCTGGAAAAACTAACACTACCTCCCTTTGAACCAGCTTTTTCTGCAGACCTTCAGTTCCTATCTTGGAAGACTGCTCTGCTCCCGGCAATAACTTCTGCTAGGAGAGTTTCAGAATTACAGTCACTCATGGCAGTGGAACCTTTCCTCATTTTTCTTCAAGACAGAGTTTCTCTACGAACTAATCCTACCTTCATGCCTAAGGTGGTTTCCAGTGTAGCTTTAAATCAAACCATTCATCTACCCACTTTCTTCCCCAATCCACAGAACAAAGGTGAGAGACTCCTCCATTCCTTGGATATTCACAGGCAGCTTTGATATTACTTGGCTAAAACTAAGGCTTTCAGAAAAACTGACCAGCTCTTTGTTTCCTATGCTACAGCTTCTCAAGGGAGGGCCATATCTAAGCAAACCATTTCTAAATGGATAGGCCATTGCATACAATTCTGTTATACCCATCATGGGAAACCAGTTCCTCCAACCATTAGATCCCACTCTACCAGGGCAACAGCTACCTCTACAGCCTTTCTCAGGGGGGTTCCTACCAAGGAAATTTTAGAAGCTGCAACTTGGAGTTCTGTACACACCTTCACCAAACACTATCGCTTACCTCTTTATTCTAAGTTCAGGGCAGGCTTCGCCACTGCAGTTCTGCAGAGCCTCATTGCCTCTTCTAACCCTCTATAATGCCTCCACCCTACCTTAGCTTTGGGACTCAACCCAAGTGTGATGACTGCAGCAGGGTAACACGATGAACATAGTACAGTTTTGTACCTACCATAAATGTAGATGTTCGAGTGTTCACCCTGCTGCAGTCCAGGTTACCCTCCCTCCTACCCCTCTGATCTACTGGCTAAATTTTTGCTATGCCTTACTGATGTATTTGCTTACAGCTGAAGAGGTTTTGTGTTTGTACAGTGTTCTCACCTTTAGGTACTAATTTGGAGCACCTTTTTGGGGGCACCTGACATCTGGGGCAAGAAAAACTGAAGAAAATGGCATCGGTTGCAGTATGTGTACCCCTGGCGCACTGATGTCAGGGATGAGGCAACGGCAACCGACGTCGGACCAAGACTTTGGAAATCCGGTCGACTGCGGGACCGCCTGACGACAGGATAATCCAAGTGTGATGACTGCAGCAGGGTTAACACTCAAGCATCTACATTTATGGTAGGTACAAAACTGTACTTTTCTTCTGCAATGCAATTTCCCGCTGATGTACATTATCCACTGTTTCTGGATAATTTAATTTGCATGTCTCACAACCCTTATTCATCTCTTTCTTGTGGGCCACATTGGTCTACCAGATAACTTTTTTCTATTTTTTTTCTAACCTCTTCAAAGACATTTTTGTTAACCCCCATGTTCTTGCATATCCTCCTGTTTTTTGTTTGGCATCGCTCTTACCCATCCGTTTAGTCAGGTCACCTATCTTTACATGCATACATATGTGAAAAAAAAGAAAGTGATGGCCTATTTCGTCTGCCAGAGTGCTTCGGCTTACACTGTGCAGCTGCCTGTCACTCACTGTGCCTTTCAATTTTTACTCTACAGCCTTTAAAAGGAGTCACTTGTCCTGCTGTTTACCACTAGATCGGGTAGCCTTTTCCCCTTGTCTGTTACCATTTTTGTGAAATACTACTTATGTTTCATCTTCGCTGTCCTCACAGTATTTTACGTATACAGTTACTGTCTGGCTTTAAAGGCAGCGTTGGCTCAGATTTTTTTCCATAGATTTATTGTTGATAAGGTGGTAGGTAGAGCTGACCTGTACTTGTCAGTCAAACTACCATAATCCAACCCTCGGCAGCCGTAATGTTTCTTTCAGCCAAAACTTTGAGGAAGCAGGCATTACAGATGTCTGTTCTGCCTTGGCAACTTTTCTGCATGATTTCCGAAGTATCTAAAGTAAAACTAATGTCTTGCGGATTTTCCCAGTTAGGGGTTGCCACAGCAGAACTCTAGTTTGCTAATGACTGGCAGTGGATTTTTACAGTGCTTAGGTGCCAGCCCGATGCCCAACCTTCAAAGAAGGCACACCCATTCACACACACACACACACACACACACACACCTACCTGCATGTCTTTAAATGTCACTCAACTGCTGGGAGGACATGCAGACTCCACACAGAAGGCGCTTCAGCCAAGAATCGAACCAGAGAACCTCTTGCTGGGAGGCAACAATGCTAACTGCTGCACCACCATATCTATAAAAAGTCCATAGCACACAGTAAGTAGAGCGTTATGAATTTTTTTTTAAGCTTTAGGAAAAACACTGTTTTCTATTCCTGACACTACTACTTGAGAGTTTTTTTTTTTTGGAAAGATAGGCTTACTTGTTTAAGAATTGAGTTGTTGGTTAAATCATTCTTGTAGACTTAGATGCTTTCATACATAATAAATGCATGTCAGTTCAGTGACATGTTTAATCCCATGGGCATGTCTGAGATTTTTGATCATCTTGATAACATCAGCCACAGTTTTCTAGTAGCATCTCCATAAAAGCTTTAAATCTCTTAATATTTGTCAATCAGTTACTGATGTCTGTGTTGCATGATTCTAGGCTACACAATAGGAATGTAAAATGCATAAGATTTTGTCTGCTGTATTTTAGAGTTTTCAGTATACGTACAACTATTTATAATGCCGAAAAACTCTAAATGCAGGACATTTTCTTACCTCTCCCTGCATAATAACTAATAACAAACTAAACTAAAAAACATTCAGGTCTTAACATGTTGTTTAATCTGTAACTACAAAATAAAATAGTTTTAAGATAAGGGGTTCTTGTTGCATGTTCAAGGAATGTAACTTTAATCCTTGGAACTACAAGAATTTAACTGTAAAATTACTATATATTGGGGCATTCCCCCTTTTCCACTGTACAGCACTCTCAGAGTTAGTTCTATAAATAGTGGGGACATGAGGCTGTGGCTCACATCTGGGGTGCAGGGGACACCCTGTTATGAAAAAAATGCTTTAAATATGTAACATCAACATTCAAAGATATCCTTCTATTCATATGCTGAAGTATTCATCACTTAAGGGAGTCCGCCTCCGGCTGACTCATACATTCAGCCAGTATCCAGAAGCCTTCATGCTACTGTGAGGTACGTGGTATGCTGCAACACATTACTTGTACTTCGGCCCTAAAGCGACATCGGGTATAAAGTGGACGTCAGCACACACCTACCTCAGAACTTTTCTGCTGCCTGTCCAATTGCCTGCTCCAGACATTTGCTTGCCAGATTCGTTGTGTTTCAGTTTCAGATAAGCCCCCTTTGGGTTTTTTTCTTATTAAAACTTTTTTGCTGCTGCTTGTTGTTGGGTTCTTGTCAGCTACAAAGGCAAGTGGCAGTGTGGAAGGCGGATTCCACATAAAGACACCTATGAGCTTTGTCTCTTTTGTTTAGGCTAAGACCACAGCCACATCAAGTGCCCTATTTGCAAATCCTTTGTCCCTAAGACCCTTAGGAGTCGTCCAGCTTCCCTTAAGTTATGTTTAGAAAATCAGTGACTCACGTGAAATGGATGTGACTTTGGTTCATTCGAATGAGCCTGCATCGAAGAAGGACAAAAAAATCACGGCCTGAACCTTCAGCTGTGCCCTATTTCGTTGCTCCCAAGGCTGGTGTAGGCCAGGAGACCATGCTGGAGATAGTGGATATACCTTCGGCGGGCCCCAAAAGAGTCTGCTAGCACATCCACGAGGGAAGGGCAGGCGTCCAATCAGGGCGATAAGGTGGAACCCAAGCTCATTATATCTGAGGGCCCTCAATGCATGACACATATGACGGTGCATGAAGATGTTCTTTCAGATATCGTCTAATGTAGGCCAACGTCCTATAAATCAACATTCCATCGCATGGAAGCCCTAAAAAGAAAAAGGTAAAGAATAAGCATGTGTCTAATGCTACCCCTCAGCAGACCCCTGACTGGGAAGCCTTTTCTCAGAGTCTGTTCAATGCCTTTGTGGCCTTTCGCCAACCCCCACCTTCTTCTGTTCCTCTGCAACCCATTTCTCCTACCACATCCTTTAAAAGGACATATATGGATACTTCCTCAGAGGAGAAGGATTCTTATGGAGAGGAGTCTCTAGTCTACTCCACTCAGTTGGCCTCTCTCTTAGTGTATGCCTCCCCAGAGGTGGAATCTAATGGTACAGATTCCACTGGTGAGGATATATCCTTTGAAGAGACTATTCTTAAGATGAAATAATTTTTTAAGTGGGACCGCTCCCAGGTCCCGGAGATTCAGAAGAAGTATTATGAACTCTTGCAGATGGACTCCCATTCTACTTCTGCTATCCCTCCAGTCCTACCTGCCTTTCTGGATGTTTTATCTGTTGGCTGCAGATGTCCAGACACTCAGCCTCCTTCTCCCAAGCGTCCTGACAGGTTCTATAAAGTTCCTGAGGACTCAAAATTCCTATTCAAGGCTCCTGTTGCTGATCCAGCTACCATTTCTGTCTCCGTGAATAAGGCTGTAAAACATCTACAGTCCACCTTCAGATAAGGAAAGTAAGGTCATGGAAAGGTTTGGCAAGAAGGTCTATACTTCGGCTACCTTGGCTTTCCATTCTAATAAACTATCAGACTCACATGGCAAAGTACTTTCTGGCCCTTCTGGCGGGTGCAGTGAAAACTTTGGCAGACATTCCGGACTGCCCAGCAAAATCAAAATTAGATGCTTTCCTTAATTCTACAGCACAAGTTCATAGGTTCATAGATTAGTACTAAGCTAACTGCCCTTGCGAGCCATTTTAAGCCTAGCCAATTATCCCTTGTGAGACTCAAACCCTGCACCTTGTGTTTGTAAGGCAAACACCTTAACCATTAGGCCACCCTCCCAACCCCAACAAGTGACAAGGCACTCCATCAAGGGCAGTTATGATCCTGCTGATACCACTTCTAGGGCAGCTGTCTCTGGGTCTGTTCTGAGACAATACTCTTAGCTTAGGCTACAGCCTTTGCCTGAAGATTTCTAGGCCAAATTGCTGGATGAACCTTTGGATAACAAAGCCTTGTTTGGGAGCTCAGGTGTTACAAGATCTTAAACATCTTCTTGTTTCCCCTGTCTTACAGTTCCAAAAGAATTATCTGGTAAAAACTGCTTTCATTAGGAAACCTTCTCTGCCTTCTTCCTCATCTAAGAGTAATAAGGGAGCTAGAAGAAGGGTCTATATTAACAAGTCGAAATCTTATTTCATCGAATACAAAAACACTGACAGATAAATACCGAACAACATAAACATTGAAACATCTAAACACTGAAAACTGCCACATCGAATTCTCATGGTTGGCCAAATGTCACAAACAGCAGTGGCTGATGTCACCGCGTTCATTATGTACAGGGCACTCATGAATAAAACCATCTACGTACATATAGCCATATATACCACACTTTAGCTGCTTCGTCTGTTACCAAAACAGCACTTACATAAAAAAAAAAAGACAAACTTTCCGATCTTCACTGTACCGCGATCTCATTAAGAACAGGTTGATGAACAGCATTTTTAATGTCAGTCCGTTTAGTTAACAAACTTTTTAATAATGCAAGATAGACCCTGTTAGGTGATATTCAATTCATGTACATTATTCACCAGCAACCCAGGCTCGTGATATTGGGCAACTGTTATTATTTGACAGTCAGGCTTTCAGCATTTACTGATTTCGCTATTTACACACTTCACTATTTACATGTCGATCTTTCAGTGTTCACTTAAATAATATTTCGATTTGGTAATATAGACCTCTAGAAAAACAGGTTTTCTAAGTCTGCTTCTTCTACCTCTACATCTAAACAGTTCTTTCAGTCCCAACCTAAGCCAGGTAATCTGTGACTATCAGGCCCCAGGGCTATCCACCCCTTGTCCCATTGCCTCTGTCAGTTCCTTGCTGCTTGGAATCTGATTACTCAGGACTCTTGGGTACTTTCCATTATCAAAACAGGATATTTTTATGGGTTGGGAAAAATTCCCCTCATTTAGAGGAATTCCTCCCCCTCCCCAAAGACTAGTTGAGTTTCTTTCCTCAGGTCATTATGGACCTGATTTCTCAGGGAACTATTGAATAAATTCCAACTTCACAACAAGGGAAGGGGTTTTATTGCAGGATGTTTTTGGTCCCCAGGAAGGATGGCCCCTGGAAACCCATCCTGGACCTTTCCCATTTAAACATCATTCTCAAAGTCCCTTCTTTCCGTATATTGACTCTAACTTCCCTCCTACCCCTAATTCTCCCACAGGGGTTCATGGTGTCTTTAGATATAAAAGACGCCTACCTTCACATTCCCACTCACCCAATGTTCAGGATGTTCTTACGTTTTTCTGTGGCTTGCTGGCATTTTCAGTTTTGTGCTTTGCCCTTTGGTTTCTCTGTGGCACCAAGGGTCTTCACAAAGTGCTTGGCCCCTTTTATACCTTTTGGCAGAACACAGGGAATTCAAAATTTTCCTTACCTAGATGATAGTCTGATTCAGGCTCAGTCCAGTCCCTAAAGCATCTTCGAGAAAACCTCTGCTTCACTATTGCCCTTCTGCAGAGTCTAGGGTTCACTATAAATTTCAAGATGTCTACCCTCATCCCTTCACAGGATCACATTTTCCTTGGGATGCAGGATACAAACAGACAAAATGCTAGCCTGTTTTCCAGGGGAGAAAGTTTTGTTCCTGACTTCCTTCTTTCAGAGCATTCTTCCCCTCCAGTCCTTGACAGCCAGGGATTTTCTTCATCTTTTAGGGTACATGGTGTCCACTATCTCCATGACATCTTTTGCAATATTGTACATGAAGAAGTTGCAGTGGTACCTAAGAATAGTGCATATTTAACACTTACACCCCTTAGAGTTTCTGATTCCACTCCTGCCTTGTTTAAAAAGGGAACTAGAATGGTGGATCCTCCACTTAAACAGAAACCTGGGCTACCACTGCAACCACCCCTTCCTTCCCAAGAGTTATTCACAGATGCTTCAGACACAGGTTGGGGTGCAACTCTCCAAACATGGAGAGTCAGAGATATTTGGTCTCCCAAGCAGGCCAAAGAACATATCAATGTGAATGAGATGACAGCTATAATTCTGGTACTACAAACTTTCAAGAGCAACCTTGCTCCAGGAGTGCTGAGGTGGTTCACAGATAATACCATTGCTCTTTGGTACATCAACAAGCAGGGGGAACAGAGTCCTACATTCTATGCAGACTAGCCCTACTGGCTTGGGAAGTAGCCTTACAGAGGCAAATCTCCATGCAGGCGGTTTATCTACCCTCAGCCCAGAACACATTGGCAGACTCTTTAAGCAGGTCCATGACCCATTTCTATGAGTGGATGTTGCACAGGGATCTGCCTCTGGACCTAATCTATCTCGGGATGGATTTGCTCACACAGGACAAGGGAACCATAGTACACTCACATTTGTCAACTCTGAATCTGACATTGTGGGTGATAGGGTTTTAATCCATTATAGACACCTTTTTTCTGAGGATGTGCTAAAAGTTTTGCAGGAAGCCAGAAAACCCACAGCGAGGAAATCCTATATTTCTAAATGGAAAATGTTTTCTATCTGGTGTCATAAAAAGCATATGCAACCACTGTCAGTTTATGTCCCACAGGTTTTGTCGTATCTGTGTGAATTGATGAAGGCTGGGTTGTCATGTTCTTTGGTGAAGGCTCACCTTTCAGCCATCTCTGCTTGTCTGCCTATGACTCCACCTTTGGTTTCTAAGTTAGAGGTAAAACTATTCCTTAAAGGCATCCTTCATATCAGACCTCCAAGAAAGCCAATACCCCTTCCTTGGGATCTCAGTTTTGTGCTGGAGAAGCTTACACTGGCACCCTTTGAACCAGCAAGCTCCTCTTCCCTGCAACATTGTACTTGGAAAGCCATCTTGTTAGTGGCAGTTACCTCTGCTAGAAGGGTTTCAGACTTACAGGCCCTGATGTCTATTCACTGGTTCACTATCTTGCATAGAGATAGGGTCTCCCTGCATATAAAACCCTTCTTTTATGCCTAAAGTGGTGAATGTGATATCTTTAAATCAGTCCATTAACTTTCCCACTTTTTTTTCCTTCACTCCAGTGTTCCAGTGAGAGAATCTTGCACACCTTAGATGTGCACAGAAACTCAGATTCTACCTTGGCAAGACCAAGCACATTCGCAAATCAGACTGCCTATTTATCTGTTACCACCCAAGAGCTGGGTAAGTCAGTTTCCAAAAAAACTATTTCCAACTTGATTTGTAAAGTCAATGTTAAGTTGTCTATCTCGCCTTCATTCTTGCTGGATGGGTTCGGAGCTGACCTCGGCTCCGACTCGGCCACTCTAAAAGCTCGAGAGTTGGTTCCACCGGCTCGAGGCTCCCCTTATATCCCACAATGCTAGGCGAGAGTTACCTCAGATCTCGTTTGCCGCTACAGCTTCGAGGTTGGTTTTTCTACCGGTTCTTGGTGAGTACTATTTCTTGTTGAAATTAGTCTTTAAAATCCCCTTTAATTTAATATATTTACTTAGTTTAGTGTAGTTTAGGAAACTTTTATTCCCTTCCAAAAATTTCCGTTTTTCCCTCAAGAACCTTAGGTTCTTCCCTTGGGCCTATAGGCCTTTCCTTCCCTAGTGGAGTGTGTGTGCATTATTTTATTTTAAAATCCTAGTACTGCTTTTATTATAATTTAATTTGACAGGGTGTAACTAGTGTGTTTGTGTGCGTGTTTGTGTACACCTGTTCAAATAAAAAAATGTCCAAAGAAGCAAAGGTCTCGATTCAAGAAGTGTGATGCGTGCTGTCAGAAAATGTCTCTGACAGACGCTCACACTTCTTGTGTCTATTGTCTGGGGCCTTTGCACCTGCAGGACTCCTGTGCTGTGTGCCATGGCTTCAGCCCCAGGATCCTGCAGGAAAGAAAGAATAAATTGATTCTCAGAGGCTTACTCAAGCCAGAGGATTCCCTGTCTGTTTCAACAGGGAAGCCCTCTAAGGCATCTAGGTCTTCGGCCCGCAACTGAGCCGAGACCTAAGGTTTCTCAACCTCTGCCTTCATCGGCTCCGGCTGGAGCCGATAAGTCTCAGTCCACAGTTTCTGTGGCCCCCTCGGCTCCGGCCGGAGCCGAGGTAGTAGAAGTTCCCGTGTCAGCTCCGACCAGACCTTCGGAGCCGACAACTAGGAAGAGGTCCAGGTCACCATCTCTTGGCTCCGTTCATTCGGCTCCAGGATCTCCCCTGCTGTCTGAACGGAGCCAAAGATCTCACTCCTCTAGGTCATCGAGGCTGTCGGATCATGACCTTCAGAGGGTAGTGAGTCGACTACTTAAGTCCGAGGCACTGGCCCAGATGCTTCACAGCCCGACTCATCAGTCGATGCCTGCCCCGGTCCATCAACATATTCCTCCTTCGACTCTCTTGAGCTCGGAGCCGGGTCGTGTCGGAACCGAGACTGTGATTGCGTCCGGAGCCGATACAATTGTCTTCGGCTCCGTCCGGCTCCGTTTCTTCCTTGGAAGAATCTCGGCGCCGGACTTCCCTCGTCGGCTCCGAGGGGTGAGTGGCATCGGACCCTTGTCCGACCCCCTCTCCTCTCGGTGCTTCGGCTGGTGAGTTCGGCCCCGACATCTGCCGCGGAGCCATCACTGTCGGAGCCGAGGGAGGTTCTTAGCCGGGAGCGGGACCTCTGGCTCTGCCAGACAGGGGTACATTCGAGGTCATGCGGAGTGTGTTAGAGCCTGGCTCTACTCCACAGTCGGCTCCGTCCGCCCCTCCCTCTATGGTGCCTCAGGCTAAGTCGACTCACTCCCTCATCCCGGACCGCAGTGTGCCAGCTCCTCAGGAGCCCCCTGTGGGGATTTCATCCTCTTCCGACGCCTCTCCTGATTTGGCAGAAGAGCCCCCTCGGAAGAGGAAGTGTAAGAGGAAACACATTGACTCACCTGAGTCCATCACGTCAGACACAGATTTGGATGATTCTGAGGGTTCCCCCCGTTCCCCTTCTGAAGATGTCTCATTTGCAGACATTCTGGGGATCCTGAAACAGAGGGGAAATTGGCCAGCCCTCAACCCTTCGGAGGACGAATCTGTGTATCTTGAGGCGTTTGGCTCTCATCCTTCCACCTCCTGGGTGTCCCCCTTCGACCCCCTCATGCAGGTGGTTGCTAAGAAGGCATGGACGGCTCCTGATTCAGTGGACCCCACTCCCAGGAGACCCTCCAAGTTCATAACAGCTCCAGCAGACAAACAATTTTTAACAAAAGGAGTTTCTGTGGATGCTATGGTGGTAGCTGCTGCCACTAAGAAGGAGCTAGCTGATCCTTCAGTACCTGTCCATCCACCTAACAAGGAATCTAGGTCCATGGATAGGTACGGGAAGCGGATGTTCTCGTCAGCGACATTTACCATGCGTTAAGCTGAACTACCTGTGCCATTTTACTCGTCTTCAAAGGGACTTGATCAAGGAAGCGAGTGAAATGTTAAGGACCCTACAGCTGCGGGTTTCAAGATAAGATGAACACGCAGCTGGCTACCCTTAATTCCATAACCAACTCCTCCATGCGCCTTCTTTCTTACGCGGCTGATGGAGCGAGCAGAGCCGCAGGGACAGGTGTGGCCTTACGTAGGCATGCCTGGATGCGGCTATGCAATTTTGGACCCCTTCAAGACGTCTTTCACGAACTCCCCGTTTGATGGATCATCTCTCTTTGGTCCTCAAGTGAAAGAAACCTTGACTAGGTGCGAGACTGATGGCAAGACCCTTTCTGCCGTCGGAGTCCGTTTTTCTACTCCTTCCAGGCCTTACCCCAAAGGCCAGAAAGGTGGAAAGATGTGGTTCCGTAAACAATCTCAAGGGACTTCGCCTGACGCACAGAGTCGTTTTCCCACCAGAGGCAGAGGTGGGAATAACAATGGTAGACGTCGCCCTAGGGGCAGGGGGGGTCCGCAGAACCAGGGCAATCGGGAAGCCTTTCCTGACAAGCCCTTTCAGCATCCCTGAGGTGTTGCCCGACTGCCCATCTTCGGAGGCAGTCGGGGGAAGATTGTCACTGTACCCAGAAGCCTGGCTATCCCTGACTCAAGACAAATGGGTACAGTCCATCATTTCCGAAGGCTATTCTATCCCCTTTCTTCGCTTTCCAAATCAGTCAAAAAAATCCCTTCCAGATGTTCCACCCGCTCAAAGGGATCTAGCAGCTTTGGAAATTTCAAAACTGCTTGCAAAAAGAGCAATTCAGCCAGTTCCAGCAGACCAGCAAGGATCCGGAATCTACTCAAGGTTCTTTTTAGTTCCAAAGAAAACAGGGGACTGGAGACCAATTTTGGATCTCAGTGTCTTGAACAAATCAGTCAAGAAAACAAGATTTCGGATGGTCACGCTGCAATCCATCCTTCCCCTTTTGGGCAAAGGAAACTGGATGTGCTCTATAGACCTTCGGGATGCGTACTATCACATAAAGATGAACAGACGCTCCAGAAGATTCCTCCGCTTCAGGCTGGGAACCAGTCATTTTCAGTTCAGGGCCCTGCCCTTTGGTCTCACCACTGCCCCGGTGTTTACCAAATGCATGGCAGTGGTAGCTTCTCACCTGAGACGACAAGGATTCCAGGTGTTTCCATATTTGGACGACTGGCTCCTCACAGCTCCCACCAAGCATCTCCTTCTGATGGCCAGAGATTACACTTTTCGCGTTTGTCAAAAGCTGGGTATTTCAATAAATTGCGAAAAGTCTGTTTTGTCGCCTTGTCGTACTATTACCTACATAGGCGCAAATCTAGATACAATAAACATGTCTGCAAGGCTAACACATCAGAGAATATCAGACATTCACAAATTGGTATCACTCCTTCTCAACAACAACAGAATCAAAGCCAGGTTAGTTCTAAAGGTGTTGGGAATTATGGCAGCGGCCATACCTCTGCTTCCATTAGCCAGATACCACATACGGATCCTTCAGTGGATGCTTTTTACTCAATGGTCATACCAGGAACTTCCAATGTCTCACACCATTATGATCACGCAAGCGTGCAAAAAGCATCTCATGTGGTGGATGTCTTCCCCCCAGCTCCTGTCGGGAAGACCCTTTGTTCCACCTCCTCCGGTTGCTACTCTGACAATGGATGCCTCCCTGATCGGGTGGGGGGGGCATTATCAGGGCAGGACAGTCCAGGGCACATGGCAACCAAACGAATGCCACTTGCACATAAATGTTCTGGAGATGAGAGCAGTGCTTTTAGCGTTGCAAGCCCTTCAAGACTCTCTTCCCTTGGGAACAATTGCAATCCAGACAGACAATATGTCTGTAGTGTGGTACATCAACAAACAAGGCGGAACCAGATCATACCCCCTGTGTCGAGAAGCACTCAGACTGTGGCAATGGGCGATTTCTTCTCAGTGGTTTCTGATAGCAACGCACATCCCCGGGAAGTCCAATCATATTGCAGACAAGTTGAGCAGAGCTATACTCATGCCTCACGAGTGGTCTCTGAAAGACTCTGTAGTGAGAGAAATTTTTCTCAAGTGGGGTCAGCCTTGCTGCGATCTTTTTGCTACTCCCCAAAACAGCAAGTGCAGAGAATTTTTCACTCTATTCCCTTTACCAGGCCAACCCAGCAGAGACGCTCTAGTCCAAGTTTGGCCCCGGGGACTTCTGTATGCATTTCCTCCTTTCCCACTGATCTCTCAAGTAATACAGAAAGCTATCGCTCAGAAGGCCTCATTGATCCTCATTGCTCCTTACTGGCCTCGACAAGTGTGGTTCCCCTTTCTACATCGTTTTCTCTTGAGCGACCGTGGAATCTGGACCTAGTTCCAGATCTTTTGATCCATCAGTCGGGTCAGTTTCATCGCCCCTCCCTCTCTGAACCTCACTGCTTGGTTCCTCCAGTTCCAACCTTAGCCAGGCTTCCTCAATTATCTCACTCTGTTAGAGATATATTGATAGCTTCCCATAAATCTTCCACTCGAAAGATTTATTTGAGTAAGTGGAAACGCTTCACATATTGGGCTCAAGGAAAGGACATAGATCCTTTCACTGCTTCCATCCAACTAGTCCTTGATTTTCTAGCTGAACTCTTCCATGCAGGTTCATCTCCATCTACACTTAAAGTTCAATTGGCAGCTATTTCTAACTTTCATGTGGGTATTTCTGAATCTGCCCTAATGTCCCACAAACTCTGCAAAGCCTTTTTGAAAGGAGTTTTTCTTCTCAGACCTCCTATAAGAAATCCTCCTTCTCCTTGGGACCTAAATTTAGTTCTTGCTTCTTTGATTCTTCCCCTTTCGAACCTGCAGTCTCCTGTTCTTTAAAATTATTATCATGGAAAACTCTTTTTCTGGTAGCTATTACATCAGCTAGAAGAGTTTCAGAGCTTCAAGCACTCAGCTGTCGTCCTCCTTATCTTTTGTTTCATAAGGACAGAGTATCCTTACGAACTAACCCGTCCTTTTTGCCTAAAGTGGTCTCGACATCAAATCTGAATCAAAGCATTGATCTACCAGTCTTTTTTTCCAGAATACTCCAATAGGTCTGAACAAAAATTACACTGCCTGGATGTTCACCGTCAATTGAGGTACTACTTGGATTGAACTAAACAGTTCAGAAAATCTGATCAGCTGTTTGTCTCCTATGCGGAGAGCAGAAAGGGACTTTCAGTTTCAAAGGTATCATTATCCAGATGGCTAACATCATTGATTTCCCTTGTATATGAGATTAGACATCAAAAGCTACCTGATAAACCTAAGGCTCATTCCACCAGAGCTTTGGCTACTTCTTTAGCCTTCCAAGACAGACTGCCTATTGACACCATTTGTGCAGCGGCTACTTGGGCTACTCCTCACACTTTCATTTCTCATTATAAGTTGGATTTAGCTTCTAGGCATAGAGCTAACTTTGGTTCCACTGTTCTCAGGAGTCTGTTCCGTTAGGCCACCCGGGACAAGGTGCTAGGACGCGGTCCCATCCAGCAAGAATGAAGGCGAGATAGACAACTTAACATATAGAAGTTATGTTCTTACCATAACGCTCCATGTTAGTTGTCTTCTTCTCGCTTCTTCTTGCCCCACCCTCCTTCCCCTGGCCTGGACAGACCTAGAGGAGTTGTGATTGTGACCTCTCTTTCTACCACCTCTTTTCTTAGACATATGCTATTATGCATATTTCCTGGTTCAGGATGTAGGTCACCCTTCTTTCTTCCTGTTGTTAGAGGTGGATTCTTTTTTACAGTTATTCTGTTACTATTATAAGCTGGGGTTAGCTTACAAACGAGATCTGAGGTAACTCTCGCCTAGCATTGTGGGATATAAGGGGAGCCTCGAGCCGGTGGAACCAACTCTCGAGCTTTTAGAGTGGCCAAGTCGGAGCCGAGGTCGGCTCCGAACCCATCCAGCAAGAAGAAGGCGAGAAGAAGACAACTAACATGGAACGTTATGGTAAGAACATAACTTCTATTTTCCTTTTATTAGTCAAATGGAAGGACACTTGCTTCCCCAGTGAAGGCCCACCAGAGCAGTGTCCTCCTCGGGGGCATTTTTTAGAGTTTTGGACAATGGATCCATTTTGGAGGCAGCTACATGGTCCTCTGTCCATACTTTTACAAACCACTACAAGCTTGACACCATCTCTAAGTCCAGAGCTGGGTTTGCAAGAACAATCCTACATGGATTTATTGAGAAAGCATTGGCTGTTCTTCCTCCCAACCTGTCCCAAGCTTGAGCTTTGGCATTCTCCCTTGTGTGATGAATACTGCAGCATATGGACAGAAGGACAAAGAATAATTGTGCAAAATCTTACCGTAACCATAAATGTCCTTCTCTTCTATATGCTGCAGTACTGTGTTCCTCACCCTGATACCCCCTGATGCTTACCTAGTTTCCTATTGATATGTTTCCCAACCAGAATCTCAGGCTGGTGCTGGGTGGCATACAGTTCTGAGGTAGATGCGTGTTGACATCCACTTTATACCTGACATCTCTTTATGGCCAACATACACGTAATGTGTTGCAGCGTAGCATGTACCTCGCAGTAGCATGAAGGCTTTGGATACTGGCCGGATGTACGAGTCGGCCAGAGGCGGACTCCCTTACATGATGAATATTGCAGCATGTAGAAGAGCAGGACATCTGTGGTTATGGTAAGATTTTACACAACTATTCTTTCACTTTTGGTTTGTTAAATGGCCCTTAAGTTTATGGGAATTATGTTGTTGAGTCTGAAACTTCTAATGGGGAGCCAAAGTTAAGTATTAATTTATGTATTCTTACTACTTTTCAGTGAGTGCTAATCCAGTAGCTGTGTTGTGTTGGACATAATTGACTGCGCACTGATTTTAATTTACTCTAAGGCTATGCAGCTTTGTTGTTGATTATATTAAAGACCGACTATCAAAAAAAAAAATTACATAGTTGCAAAAAAAAAAAAGATGCCTGTAAGCAGATCACATCTTCATTGTTGCAGTCATACATTCATAAGAAAATAATTAAAATAACTTTTTTATGATTTTTGTTATTCAAAAGTACTTTTAAAAGTGACACAGGTACACAGAAGTCAAATACGGCACCTGCCATTCCATTCTGATAGTGGAAACGTTCCCATGAAGGTGATTGATGGTGCTCTTGTGGGAGCTCATGGAAACCAGCTACTGTGTCTGTGAGTGGTCAAAAGTCCTAGAGTTTTTTTTTTTTTTTTTTTTTTTGTAGAAGGTGGGAGGGCTATAAATTTGTAAACAACTGTAAAGCAGTAATAGCAAAAAAAAAAAAAAAAACACAGGGGAAAATCGTACAACTTCAAGAACAAATAAACAAAATAATATAATATAAATCTTCCACAGAACCACTTCTGCTAACAATTTGGCAGTTAGGTAATGACTTGCATTGTTTTCAGCTGTTGTGTGATCATCAGATGAGCAGTATTTTTCTCTCTTGTTCCAGTGCTTTGGGGCACATGCACACCTGCTGCTGCTGATGATATATGCCATAGTTTCACACACTAGGCTTACCCTTCCCCTGTACTATTCAGGTCTTTTCTGCTTGCAATCATCATGAGAAAGACTGATAAACTGTTCCTACAATAAACTTTTTTCACTCACTTTTTTTGCTTACATGTTTATTAGTCATCATAACTTCCCAGTCTGTTGATGTAATTGTTTCCCATCACTGGGTCGAATTGAAGGGACAATCATTCTGACAGCCATTGGGGTGGGTCAAAACTTTTTGTGCTGGAAGCCCTAGTCCTCACATACGCTTTGTGGAGCAACATGGAGGGGGCATACAATGTGCTGGCTATCCCCCTCACTTCTACAGTGGGCATTCCATCCAGATAGCCCTGCCTTCCCCCCAATACACAAGTGATAGTTTCCCCAGTCTCCAGCTGGGAAATCGTACTGCCCACTGTGCTCCTGAATTTGCACATCCCTCCCTCGCACACTCCAGGAGAGGCAAACAAACCACATCTCTGTACTCCTCCCCCTCCTTGCCAGACTGCTATAGTGTTGGGGCCACTATTCAAAACCCAGACACCTGGATTACAGTTTGGGCTGCATCATAACTCTCAACCAGTCAGGAACAAATCTCAACACAATCAGTGACAAATTCAGAAATAACCAGAGGCAATCAAGGACACTTTTAAAATATTAGTACTAAACATGAAACATTGACTGAGTAAGCAAATGTGAATTAGTATACATTTTATGAAGTAGAAAAAGTCTATAATTCAAATTATTGTCATTATTTATTAAATGGAGCTTCCCACCTTTTCTCCAAAAGTCACCAGTTTCAGGAGGGATTAAGAGGGACAGAGATAAAATTTGAGTCAAAATCTAGGACAGTTGTGAGGTGTGGGCTCCATCCTTCTGTACCTTGGAGTCAGACTGCTGTTCTTAGGATCGACTGACAAAATGCTTATTTTTCTATCACCCAACCAATATTTTTGTACCATTATTGTTTTGATAATTACATCTTTGCAACTTGCTGCATTTTGTTATCAGCAGTATTAGATTTGCTATATTGTTTTTCTGTAGTTCAGCATTTTTGGATAGTGATATTTTTGCTTTTGTTTCAGAAGATGTTGAATGGAGAAGCATGTAACTGTTTTATATGAAACCTTTTGTAATGGGTTGTATTGGCCTTGCTCCAATAAATATATATATATATATATATATATATATATATATATATATATATATATAATTTTTTTTCCAGCTGACCATCAGTGGACCCCAATGCCTCTCCTTAATTGCCAGGTCAATTATCACTTCCTGATCTTCTTCCGTCTTTCTCCAGTAAGCTGTAAGGCTGACAAGTAGATCAAGACATCCTGGATCTGCATCATACTGGAGCCAGGAGCATTTTCCATAATCTTCTCTCCATCCCGTGTATACCCTAGTAACACCCCCATGGGTAGGGTGTGCAGTGGGCAGAAAGTGCCAAACTGCCTCTCACTTCTGCAGTGGGCTGATGTAGGCAAACCAACTGTCCACCTTCAGAAAACACTTCACAGTCATTTCCCCACCTTCCACCAGAGAAATCTAACTGTGCTGTATGCCCTGTGCATCCCAACCTCCTTTCTTCTAAGGACAGACATTCCTATCTTACCCTGCCAGTGCCTAAGATATCTGAGCCTCTACATGAACCCTAGTCACCTGAGTCATAGTCAGGACCTTATCCCTCTGTGCTACGTACTGGCTACAAAACCATAATTTGTGGGAAAAAAGTGAGTGAGTGAATGCCAGATGTCCTTCAGATCACCAAACCATTGTCCATAGTTCACTTGACATGTGAGCTCATCAGTGAAACAGGGACCACACACACACACACACACACACACACACACACACACACACACACACACACCACAACATCAGTAGTAGATCAGTCAAATAATATAGATAGGTTGAAAAGAACAACAAGAAAATGCCAGACATTCTACCCACTGTTTATCAGTTCATCAGCACAGTGGGCTATCAGTGAAGCGGGGACCAAATACAATGTTGTAGTATCAACATCAACAATATGAACTGGAACAGTTCAGATAGTCCAGGCAAATTGAAGAAAACAGTGAACAAATGCCAGACATCCTCCAAATGCCAAAATCCATTGTTAGTCATTTCACCAGTACAGCAGTTCATCAGCAAAGCAGGAACCACAAAAAAATGCAACAAAACCAACATTGGTGGTACAGTCATAGCAAATAACTGGAACAGTTCAGACAATATAAATGAACGCACCTCATGTACTACCAACCAAATGTTTGGAGATATCCAGATCAAAGTCAGAAGTTCAGACGAATAAAAAATGAAACTGAGTTAATCCATAGCCACTGAATGTCCACCATTTCCAGACATGCAGAAACAGCTTTCAACTTGGGTTCCATCATCAGCTCTTACTTAGTTTTTGATTTTCACAGGGAGATGTTATATGAAGTATGTGCTTACTTGATCTACATGTTTAATGTTTTGGGTTAATACTGACTCTACATGTGAAGTATTTACTTTTAATCATTTGGCTATAAAACGGATGAGTTCAGGACACAACTTATTTCTTTAGTTCTTGCACTGTGTTGCTGCTTGCCAATGGGTACTTTATTCAGAAATGCCAATGACTTTTCTTAGATAATCTGAAATTATTTATTTTACAGTTTTCTTTAGATTATTTCTGACTTGTAAGGAATTTTTGTTAACATAATGATATTCATCGTGTTTCACTCTTGCAGTCATGACTGTAGGGTTCTCCCCTGCCGGCAGGCAGTCCTCGGTCGGCCAGAATCCCAAAGTCTGGGTCCGGCGTCAGCTGTTCAGCCATGCTCCCTGACGTCAGAGCGCCAGGACTACAAAGCTGACAGCCGACGCCATCTTCCCCAGTCTTTCTTGCCGTGCGGTGATAGCAGTTCGCAAGTGCCGGTCGGCTGACTCCTGACGATTTTTTCTGATAAACTTCAGTCCGAAGATTTTCTTCTCCACTCAAAGCTAAGTACCCCTTTGGGGAAACTTTTTTCTTGCTCCACTCCGATGTCAGAAAAAGTTAATAATTGTATTTCATGTGGGAAGCAAATACCTCATAAGGATTTTCATTCTTACTGTATTCCTTGCTTAGGCCCTGACCACGACGTAGCTAATTGTCGGTTTTGTGCTAGATTCAATCAACGTACAATTAAGCGAAGGTACGATTTTGCTTTTCATTACTTTGGTAGGCGCTTTAACTACAAAATGTCGGATACGGTTCCGGCTACCGGAGTTCACAAACGTCGCAAGGATAAAGACAGGCCTCCGAGGTCCAAATCTGATGATAGCGCACAAGCGGAGCCAGCTTCAGGTTCGGCCGTCGTCAGTGAGACGCTTTTGCAGCCCCTGTCGTCGGCCATTTCAGAACCGATGGCTGAAACGGACTCTCATGAGGAGCCAACCAGGCCTTTAAATATTTCTTTTGCAGGACCTTCGGACAATGCTCCTTCGGATGGGTCCGGAGCCGCTGTGCAGGTACCGGCTTCCAAAGGGGTTTTCAGGCCTACTCAGCTTCTAATAAAGGCAAAGCCAAAGACAAAGGCAAAGACTCCTTCTAAATCAAAGACTGCAACACAGGCCTCTTCTGAACCGGTTCCCAAGTCACAGAAACAGTTACTCAAGATGGCGGAGGATTTACTTACTATGATTAGGGGTTCACATCCCCCTCCAGATAAAGGCCAAGGCAGGATGTTTATTATGATTCCTCTGATCAGGCTTCTGTTTCTTCAGTTTCTTCTTCTGACCAGGAATATTCTTTCCCTCCTTATGAGGATTCTGATGCTGAGGAATCCATTCCTTCAGCTTCTCCCCCTGAGGATTTCTCTTTTGGGGAAACTTTGCATGAAATAAGGGAACATTTCCACTGGGAAGGACAGGAGTATTCAGAATCTAAGAAAAGACTGAGGGATTTTCTTCTTCTTCCCCAACATAGACCCCTGTCTATTCCTCCTGTTTTGGATATTGTGGATGATGCCTTTTCGGAGGCTAACTTAACCCCTGACTCTTTTCCTCCTGCTCCTGTTAAGCCTGATAGATATTACAGGGTTCCTGATTACCACCGGTTTTTATACAAGAACCCTTCTGCTGACCCTGAAACCATTTCTCAGGGTCCTAAGGAAGTTAAGGCCGCTTCTGCCAAAAATCCCATTCCTACTGAAAAGGATTCTAGATCCTTGGAAAGATGGGGCAAAAAAGTGTACACTTCTGCTACTTTGTCCATTAGGGCTTTAAACTGTCAGTTTCATATGCTGAAATACCAGCAATTTCTCTTGTCTGTTTTAAAACAAAAGCTTACTTCCATTTCTGCCTGTGCAGATGATAAGGAATTACATGACTTATTGCATGCCACTGAACAAGTTGGGAAGCATGGTTTACACTGTGGATTTGATGCCTTGGAGGCTTCATGTAGGGCTGCTGCCTCCGGCACAGTCATTAGAAGACATGCATGGCTAAAGGAACAAAATTTGCCTGAACAAGTAAAGGCTAAATTATTGGATGCTCCTGTTCAGCATAATGTTTTGTTTGGATCAAAAGCTGAAGAGGTGATTAAAAAGATGGAGGATAAGGCGAAATCCATGCAAACAGTTAAAGATTTCTTACAAGTACAGCCACCTAGATTTAGCAGGAATTGGCCTTCAAAAAATTGGTCCTTTCTCACTTCAGACAGGCCTCAGAGGGGTAGATATAGACGCTCCAGAGGAAGGCCTCAAACACGAGCTTCTTATAGACAAAGACAGTGGACTGCTTCCACCCCTAGGGGAGGAGAGGACAGGTCACAAACTCAAAGGAAACAAACTCAATGACTCCCTCTGTTGGGCTACAGGAACTTCTTGCCTGGAAGCCCCTCTCAGAGGAAAACTCTCTCTTTTTTTATCAAAATTGGACTCAAATAACCCAAGACAAGTGGGTTTTGGATGTGGTTTTAAGAGGTTACAAATTCCATTTTCATACCTTGCCAAGGCCAAGCGGATGGCCAGATCTTCCAAAACATCAATGGACGGAGGCCTTAAACTAGGTGGAAGCTCTTTTGGCTATGAATGCCATAGAACTGGTTCCACTTTCAGAGATGGGACAAGGTTTTTACTCAAGGCTCTTTCTAGTCCCCAGGAAGCAAAACTTATGGAGACCCATTCTGGATCTGTCAGTCTTGAACATCTTTCTAGAGATTCCAAAATTCAAGATGCTTACTCTACAGCAGCTACTTCCAATGCTGTCCAAAGATGCATGGATGGTAACTTTGGATTTAAAGGAGGCATATTTACACATTCCCATCAGGCAGGATCGCAGTAAATACCTCAGGTTCAAGGCCGGATCGAGGCACTTTCAATTCTCTGCGCTGCCCTTTGGATTGTCTACTGCGCCCAGGGTCTTCACCAAATGCCTGGCTCCAGTAGTAGCTTACAGCAGACTCAAGGGAATTCAAATTTACCCTTATCTGGACGATTGTCTAATTCAGGCAGACAGCAAGGATGTCTTACTCCAGCATCTAGAATTTGTACAGAACCACCTCAAGTTCCTGGGATTCTCTGTAAACGTAAAAAAGTCCAATTTGACACCATCACAACAGATAACTTTTCTGGGTGCTCTTCTAAACACCACAACCCAGATGGCAATTCTAACATCCAAAAAACAATTACAGCTGGCTTCAACTTTCAAAACCTTGGCAACTTTAACTCAACTATCTGCAAGGAAATTCCTGCAGGCTTTGGGTTACATGGCCTCCTGCATCCTTCTCATACCATATGCAAGACTACACATGAGGAAAATACAGTGGTACCTAAAAAGTGTATGGTCTCAGCATTGCCACAGTTTAGACATACTGATCTCCGTCCTTCCTTGCCTTCAAAAGGAATTTCTTTGGTGGTCCAGGGCATGTGCTCTAAACAAAGGGAAACCCTTCCATCTGCCTCCTGCCACTCAGATTCTAACCACGGACGCCTCGGATTATGCTTGTGGAGCCCATTTTCAGGGCAACTGTCTGCAGGGCCTTTGGACAAAGGATCAGAAGCACCTGCATATCAATTTAAAGGAAATGTTAGCCGTTCAGAAAGCTCTATTGGCCTTCAGGAATCTTTTACAACCTGGACAACTACTAATACGGACAGACAACACCACAGTTATGTGGTACATAAACAAGCAAGGGGGATCTCATTCCTACCCCCTTTGCAGACTAGCCATGGAACTATGGAACACAGCTCTAGCTTGCAATCTGGATCTTCAAGCTCAGTTTCTACCAGGGAAACAAAACTTCCTGGCGGACAGTCTGAGCAGAAATCTTTTGGAACCACACGAGTGGATGTTGGACACCAAAATATTCAGGATGATAACAGCAGTCTGGGGATGTCCTCACATAGACCTCTTTGCATCCCATCTCAATCATCAACTACAGAATTTTTGCACCAGGACTTTCCACAGAGAAGCTTGGAAAGTGGATGCCCTGTCATTCAGTTGGAGGAACCTCTCAGGATATGCCTTTCCACCTCTTCCTCTTCTTCCACGGGTCGTATTGAAGATAAAACAGGACAAGCCCAAGATGATAATCTTGCTGTCTCCAAATTGGCCTCGGCAGTTTTGGTATCCAACTCTAAAAAACCTATGTCTGGAGCCCCCTTGGGTTTTACCTCAGTCTCCGAACCTTCTGTCCCAACATCAGGGTCAGGTTCTACACTCTCATGTCAGAACTCTCAGCCTGGCGGCCTGGTTAATCCAGGGCCTTTGATTTCTTCTTTCCTACCCAAGCAGGTTATGGATGTCATTTTAGAAGCCAGACGTTCTAGCACTAGAAAATCTTATGCAGGAAAATGGAAAATATTTTGTTCCTGGATGCAGGCTCAGGATTCTGATCCTCTTCTTCCTAACATTACCTTAATTTTACTTTACTTGACAGATCTCTTACATAAGGGTCTCTCTTTCTCTTCCATTAAGATACATGCCTCTGCTATTTCTGCTCATTATAATACAGACCCTCCCATCTTTTCCCACCAGCTCATGAGACAGTTTCTCAGAGGAGCTAAGAACTTAAGACCTCCTAGATCTCCTCCCATTCCTGCTTGGGATCTCAACTATGTTTTGAAAAAACTAACCTTGCCTCCTTTTGAGCCTTATGCCTCTTCTGACATCAAGTTTTTATCTTGGAAAACAGCTATCTTCTTAGCCCTAACCTCTGCCAGGAGAGTTTCAGAGTTACAAGCTCTTATGGCTGTGGAACCTTATATTATTTTTCATCAAGACAGGGTATCTTTGAGGACTAATCCTACCTTCATGCCTAAGGTGGTTTCCAAAGTGGCTTTAAATCAAACTATCCACGTGCCTACCTTTTTCCCCACTCCTCAAAATAAAGGGGGAAGGATCTTACATTCCTTGGATATACACAGACAACTACGTTTTTACCTGGACAGAACCAAGGACATCAGAAAATCAGAACAATTGTTTGTTTCTTATGCTTCAAGTTCCCAAGGTAAAGCCATTTCAAAACAGACCATTTCTAAATGGATTGCTCATGGAATCAGATTTTGTTATTCACACCATGGAAAGCAAATCCCAGGGAGTATACGGACTCATTCCATCAGAGCTGCTGCCACTTCTGCGGCCTTCATCAGGGGAGTTCCTACCAAAGACATTTTGGAAGCTGCAACTTGGAGTTCAGTGCATACTTTTTCTAAGCACTACAATCTACCTCTCTACTCTAAGTCTAGGGCAGGCTTTGCCTCTGCAGTCTTGCAGGGCCTTTTAGCCGCCCCTTCTTCTTTATGACCACCTCCCTTTCTTTCAGCTTTGGGATTCTACCCTACAGTCATGACTGCAACAGTGAAACACGATGAACATAGTACAGTTGTGTACACCTACCATAAATGTAGATGCTCGAGTTTCTTCACTGTTGCAGTCTGGGTTTCCCTCCCTCCTGTCCCCTCTTATTTTTACGTTTGTGTAGTTCCTTTTTTCACCATTCTTCTGAGGTGTATTTGCAAAGGTTTTGGAACCTTTTTCATTTTGGGACTCCTGACATCTGGGGCAAGAAAAACTGGAGAAGATGGCGTCGGCTGTCAGCTTTGTACTCCTGGCGCTCTGACGTCAGGGCGCATGGCTGAACAGCCGATGCTGGACCCAGACTTTGGGATTCTGGCCGACCGAGGACTGCCTGCCGGCAGGGGAGAACCCTACAGTCATGACTGCAACAGTGAAGACACTCGAACATCTACATTTATGGTAGGTGTACACAACTGTACTTTTCATGCATTTATTTTTATTATTTTGTCTTATACATACATTGGATCGAAACTGAAGGTTTAAAAAAAGTTTGAAGATTGTACACAGTGCAGTCCAGAAATGGTACTGTACTGTACTATGAGGTTTTAATTAAGAATATTTGCATGACAGATTTAATTATTTATTTAGTAATTTCTGCGTAGGCAATACAAAGAAACCAGTCTTATAACATACTTTATTGTTTGAAGTACATACAGATTTCATTTAAAAATATAAACAAGAAATTGGATTTCTGGGTATATAGCAATGTTGTATTGGTTCTGAATCTTAAAAAAGTGACAACAAGAATATAGGTATATTTTTTGGTATCTAAAAGATGTTTAAATATGGTGCAGTATTATTTAATCCATCCATCATCAACCCCTTTTCGAACATGGGGTTAGGGTGTCACTTCCGCAATGACAGTCATCTCAAGCCAAGGTTTACACTGCTTGGTGGCTAGCCTTGCCGCGGTAGTTCATTCGCACCCCTCACTCATACACACAATCTCACCTAAGACCAATTTTATTGTCCAGTCCACCTACTGCATGTCTTTGGAATGTAGGAGGAAACCCATGTGATCGCAGGGAGAATATGTAGACTCCATACAGAAGGTACCCCAGCCAAGAATCAAACCGAAAAACCTCTTGCTAACCACTGCACCACTGCGGCACCCGGTGCAGTATTGCAGGTGCAGCATTGTTCAATCCAGTATACAAAATAGCATTAATGGTTCTAAGGGTAATGTTATACTGGATAAAAGAGAGAATCTGTCTCACATGGGTCACCTCCCCAACACATTCATAAACGCAGACACACAGTGACAGAGCTACTAAATGTCATGCATTTGGCATTGATTTTCATAGACAAAGTTATTCTGTGCTATACTGGGATAATAGATTTGAATTATTTTGGGGGGAGGGATTTTTAGAAAGGCAGTTTTTCAGATTACTTCATGATAGAAAGAAGGAAATTACACACAGAGTGAATATTTGCATATTATCTGGTGGGATAAATTGAAGTATTCATGTGGATCCTATCCCATCCTATGGTTGCTGTGTATGTATAACATTGATTCATGCGTGGATAACACAATTCTAATGAGTCTGTTTTACAAGATTTGACATTTGACAAGTATGTTTTTGTATGTATAAAGAAATATTTGACATCTGCAATTTGAAATTATTGAACTAAAATTTTGATTTTGATATTTTATCTTTGAGAAACAGCAACTGATCAGATAATTTAAGATCAGTGTATTTTTTGTTCTGCTAGTGTCTTATTCAATATAACAATATAGCAAAGAGTGACAAAGACAGGGTTAAGTTACAAGTATCCCTTACTTAAGTATGTAAATTTGTTTTGCTAGATTACATATTAAAGAGTGAAATTGTTTGATATTGATGAATATGTTATTATTTTATATTGTGTGCAATGTGCATCTGTCTGAATAGATTTTGATGTGTATTTTTTAGGCATTGCAAATAATAAAATGAGCTGATTCTGCTAATACCAGACATCCTTGATTATATAACTGAATGCGTTATGCAAGAACACTTTCTTCTGATGGATCAGACTGTGAAAGAAGACAGCTCAACCTAATACAAGATTCACGTTAATGTAGGCCAGAACTGTTTCTTGTAACATGCTGGGTAAAACCTGCCTGAAGCATGTAGCAAGGAGAAATAAAAAAGAGCTGACATATGACAGTTCCAGCTGCCCAGCAGCAGAGAGAGAGCAAATGAAAAGAACCTTTAAAAACTGCCTTATGGAAATGTGTTGATAAAGGCTAATTATCACATTGTACATAATTCAGTATGGATATGCCGCGGTGGTACGGCGGTAGCGTTGTTACCTCACAGCAAGAGGTTCTCCCATTTGATTCTTGGCTTGGCTTGGGAGTGCCTTCTCTGTGGAGTCTGGATGTCCTCCCCGAGATTGGGTAGCGTTCGAAAGACATGCGTGCGTAAATGGGCATGCCTTCATTGAAGGTTGGGCATCGAGCTGGCACCTCGGCGTTTCGTAAAAAAGCTCTACTGCCAATCATTAGCAGACCAGAGTTCCACTGTGTTGACCCCTTACCGGGAAAAAGCCGAAAGGCAAACAACAACATAATTCAGGATGGATCACAGTTTGCTGTGCTTAATTTGTAGTGTATAATGATGATGTGATTTCCTACTTGTTTTGAGAATTTGCTTCATTTTGCATCCTGTAACAACCAATAGAGGAATATTTATAGAAATAGCTTTGTGACTAAACATTGAAATAATTAAATCAGAAAGAATCAGAGTTTCATTCATGTTGTTTTTCACATGTCATCACAGGCCCATGTTGTTTGCACCCTTCTACAGGCAAAGCTGTCCTTAAAAGTAGGGTTATGGTTCTTGTGTGTTGTCTGCTGTGCTTCACGTAGCAAGAGCTTGAGTTCATGCCTATTATCTCTGGATGATGAGTCCTTTGAGAAGCCCATTCCTGGCAGCCTTCTTTGGAATTATTTCTCAGGGTGTCTGTACCACCTTCCCAGCTGTCAAGCAGAACATCTTAGATGTTCATCATCAGATCACTGTCGCAGAAGTGGCTTCGCATTGAGCCTCTGTTTCATGGCCCCTGAGGGATGACTTCTCTGTGGCCAAATCAGTGTTCTTGGACCATCCATTTCATTTTTCCTGACCCCCCCCCCCATGCTGCTCCTAAGGATGGTGCTAAATGTTGGGAGTCTACCACTTCCTCAATGACCAGACATACACCTACTACATAGAAGGGAGAAACTCCACTTAGTGATCTCAGGGCAGGTTGATGTCCCTTGGAAGCCTCTAACCAATTTCTGTTTCATAGTAGTCGGAAGGGAGATATCTGAGGTATTTGAGTCAGTATCTGTTGATGTCTGAGTAAGAGATACATAGTATTGCCACAGCGATCTAGCCGAGCACCTGCTGTTAAAGTAAGTTTACTTACGCAACTGTACTTTTGCATCTTATCCCCCCCCCCCCCCCGATTTATCTCTTAATTTTGGTGCCTCATGTGTGGTGATCAGCTGGGATCAAGAGCTCTTCCTCCTAACACCCTCCCATTAGTCTAGACCATCAGGGCATTTTGGTTTAGGCTGGGGATGGGTCAGTGGTGCACTGTTACCCTCAAGGCCCACATAGCTGAAGAAAAGCTGGATGTTCACCAGCAGTTACATATCTGGTGGGACCTATCTTTGCATATGTAGCAATGCTGGGCTGTAGACAGTCTTCTAAACCCCAGAACCCGTTTTGGAAAGTAGTTCTCTGGATGTTGGAGTCCTCTACTCCTGTCCCTGAACCCTGGCTGCCATGCATTTGATCTGCTGGTGTTGACTAAGCCCGGGCCTGGCCATTGTGGAATTATGCTTACGATATGTTTAATGTCTGTCTGTTCTGGAAAGGAGACAAAGAGGACCCATAGACCTTCATTTCAGACTCGGATACCATTAGTCTTCTTCTCACTACAAGCCCTCCCTTATGAGTGTTCCCTCAGATTAATTCTTCAGTTTGGTGAAGTCTTTATGACTAATCTGTTGCCTCTTTGCTTCCCCTCATGAAGAGTTTCTGGAGACATGGAGCCTTGGGTCATCCCACCATATAGAAGGTTGCTTTTATTGAGTAGAGTTATAATGTCCACAGTATCAGTTGTTTCTGCCCACAGGGAGAACCCAGTGAGTTATGTCCATGGCATGGTGAGTGAGTGGATGTGAATGCATATGAGGCTTTAGTCTTGGACTCTTTTGGTTCTTAAATGTTTGATGGTCATTGTGAGTGTCACAGATATCTTGCATGTGAATTTGGATGTTGCAGTGGGCAGTGAAATGTCAGTAGCTTAAGAGTCATCACTCATTTTCTTTTGACAGAGCCTTGTCAGCAGGCTTTTAAAGTGGCAGTCACTTCCCAGTCATCGGGCTTTTAAAGCAGAAGTCTGTCCCACTCATCATTGTTTGCCTTTTACTCTCTCTCTCTCTCCCCTGTGGCAGAACCTGTCCTAGGTCCTGATGACTGGTGTTTCACTACAAGTGTGAAAAAGCCTACATTTGCTCCTCCGTGGTTTAAGAGCAAGTGTTCCCACAGATGGTGGGGGGCATATAAACCAGCATAATTCCTTTTCCTCTAGGCACTAAAAGAAGAGGTATGAACAGAGCCCCTCCTACTTTGACCAAACAGCAGCACGTAGTGTAACATATAAAAAAAAAAAAAATTGGGAGCCTTGCTGCTGTAAGCCTTTTGCACAGAGGTGGGGCATATCTGCAGCCACAACCTGCTGTGCCACTGACACTGCAGTAGTATTAAACTTAACAAGGCCTTACCATGTTAAAGAAATTTAGGTCTTAGCACTTATCAAACTAACAACAGGTCACATTCCCAAGGAAATGGATGTACTAGCAAACTTACTTCACAACTGCAAGCCTTTCCAAGAGATTAGGACTCAGTGGTCAGTGTCTTCTTGGAGTGGGGTAGCCCAGCGACTGAACTGTTTACCACTCGGTACAGAGATGCTCTCCATGTGTTCTTTTCATCTGAGAGAACTAATTGGGGTTGATGCTATATTAATTTTCATTCTTCCACAGTAAAGAATATTAATTGCATGCCTTTTCCCCACTCCCTGTTTGTGTGCCTTATTTGAACATTCAGAGACAAAGAGCAAGACTCTTACTTGTCATCTTATGGTGATGGAGAAGGCTGTGGGCTTTAGGCTTTGAGGTGCTGTAAATGCAAGAAACTGTCCCTGTATGAGCCAGTGTAATCTCACTTATTTGGTGCAACTTCTGAAACCACCTTTGGACCTGACCTGGCTTATCATTTAGATGCCTTCCTCCTACCAAGCAATTATGAGACAGCTAAGAAGTCTTTCACTTCAAAGTATTCTGCTTATTTGGAGATATTCCCCTGTTTGGGTGAAGTACTACCCTGTGCCACCTCATCTAGACAGTGTGCAAGTGATATATATGGATATAATATGTGGGATGAGAAACATTGGACTTACATAAGAAATGAGATAAAAGGGAAATTGGTTATTTTGTAATATCTGACAGCCTAAAAGTACATGGATGAATAAAGGAAACAGGATTTTCAGATCATTTAGCTATATGGGTAGAAGTGAAATAAAAAGGATATATAAGATTAGGTAAAGGCATTAAGAGACTTAATGAAAAAGACTTAGATGGGGAAGACAGAAAGATTATCCAGTTATGGAAAGACCATGTGAATATGAGAATTTTTTTGAAAATGTTACAAATTGGTGGATAAGTGTTAAAGAAAAATATAAAAAGTGTTTTCTGGAATATCAAGCAATGAGTAAAAGGAAAGAAAAATTAAAATATAAGCAACTAAGTCAGGAGGTGTTTAAAGAAGTACTAGAAAAATAAGATAAATGTGTATGAAAATGAGGAGAAGAAGATATATGAAATAAATAGGGAGAAGATAAAAAATGTTATATTAGCAAAGGTATTTTATAAGGGAAAAAAGAAGACTGGGCGGCGCAGTGGTGCAGCGGTTAATGTTGCCGCCTCACAGCAAGAGGTTCTCTGGTTCAATTCTCGGCTGGGGTGCCTTCTGTGTGGAGTTTGCATGTTCTCCCTGTGTTTGCGTGGGTTTCCTCCGGGTACTCTGGTTTCCTCCCACATTCCAAGGACATGCATCTGGAGGATTTCTCCCCTGGCCTCCGCTGAAAACAGGCTTTGTGGAGCCTAGTCGGACTTTCCCAGTCAACAAATGTTAAATAAAATAAATAAATAAAAGAAGTGGTGTCGTATTTAAATAAGATTGTGAGAGAAAATGAGAGAATACTAAGGGTATTGAAGAATAATGAAGGGGAGAGAGAGTAATAAGAAAATATATAGAGAATATATTTAAAAAAGGAATATGGAAGAGAGGCAGAAATGGAAAGTAAAAAATTAAATAAAGTGAATAATATGAATATAGAAAAAAATATAAGTGTAGGAGAACTTAATATAATTTTAAGGGTATTAGGTATAGAAAAAGCCCTGGGAATAGGTGGTATTGAGTATTACATGTATTATAGTGTGGAAGATTGGCAAAAAGTGTATTTTGTGGAAGTATTAAATGAATGGTTAAAAAAAGGAATAGTAGAAAAAGAAATATGTGCAGGGATTATGAAATTTACATAGAAAAAAGGAGAAAAAGCGGATAGAAGAATTTGGAGACTAATACAGATTATAAGATATTTATCAGAATAATAGGGAAAAGATTAGGAAATAGTGCAGATAAATTACATGATAATATGAGTTTCGGTTAAAAAGATAAAGGAAGGAAGTCAATATTTATTATGGGTATTAAGAGAGGTAATAGATGATGTCATAAATAAAGGGGAAGAAGTGAAAGTTATGGTAGGAGACATAAGTAAAGATTTAATAGAATATAGTATAATGTTTATGGGATATATTAAGAAATTATAGTGTAAGTGATAAAATTAAAGTATTTATGAATGTGTATGAGAATAATAACATGAGAGTGATGCCAAATGGGTGATTAAGTGAAGAAATAAAAATAGAATGTGGGATAAGACAAGGATGCAAGTAGCATTTTATTTCATTAATTATGAGCACTGTTGTTAGTAAAATGAATAGAGGGTTGAAAATGGCAAGATGTAAATAACAGGAGAAATTCAAATTCCAATAATTCTTATTTTTGTAGATTTATAGGTTCATAGGTGTTTACTAGGCTAATGACCACAAGGGCCTTTTTAAGCCTAGCCAAGCATCCCAAATCTCTGACAAGTTCTGATACCCTTGATAAGTGTAAGCATGGGCGTGGGAGATGAATCATTTGCAGTTTACCTGTTTGCATTAGAGACATAGGTGTCAAACTAGGGATGAATTACTGTTTTCCCATCCAGTTGTCCAAGTTGCACTTGAATTGGGTTAGGGAGGGACTCTGCTTCACATGGATAGGTAACTTGCTCCATAGACGGAGTAGTTTCTGGGATGCATACCTGCCTCTCCAGCAGGTAATATTTATATCACAGGCAAAGTTTAAGTCTTTAGAATGGGTAATTCTGGTGCTGTTTGTTTTGTGGATATGCAGGAAGTCCATCAGAATGGAGTCTGACAGTGCCCTGTATGCCAGGCACAGCTCTGCCCACAAAAGCATTTAGGAGAAGGAATACAGTGATAGGGCCTTAAGACATTTTACTTATGTCCTGCATTCTTTTAGTGTGGAATCTCTGTGGATGTTCCAATTGTTGGATATGCCTGTTTAAGTACATACCAAAGGGGGCATTTTACTCAATGATAGATCTGATGAATGCTGAATACGGTGGAGCAATGACTTGCTTGGACTTAGAGATGCCATACCTTTGTTTTATAAGTTGAACAAAATAGAATGATTTCCTCTCCACTGTAGACACATGATGGTCAAAGACTAGATTGCTATCTGTGTGTGTTCCTAAGTCCTTGACTACTGGGTCATCTCTATGGGGTGTGTTGTCAATATGTTAGTTACCAGGGATGGATGACTTCCCAAAGGATACTGTTACGTGTTTCTTGGCATTTAGTATTAGTCCATGGCTCTGACACCAGTTGTTTGTCTGTGACAGCCCCTCCTGGAGAACATTTGTGTTAGTGTTAGATTCAGTGACAGCTCCTAATTTGCAATCATCTGCAAATTTAGTCAGCCAGAGACCACTGACATTGGCCTTGACTTCTGAAAAGTAAATGCCAAAAAGGAGTTGTCCAAGGACTGATCCCTGAGGGGACTCCACTTGTGACTGGCCTCTTTGTAGAGGTAGATTACCCAATTCTAACTTACTGGGTCCTGTCTGTGAGCCAGTTGGCTGTCCACCAGGTGACATACAGGTTTGTACCTAACCTCTTCAGTTTGTCAACAATGCCCGAGTGGGGTATTGTGTCAAATGCCTTGGCCAGGTCAAGGTAGGCAGTTTGAACGATTCTGCCCTCATCCATTGCTTTGGTGACCTTCTCAAAGAAGTTCACCATGTTGAGAAGGCATGATCTGCCCTTGACGAAACCCAAAATGGGTTGGGTCCAGTGTCTAGAGGTTTACTATGTCTCTCATGATCATCTCCATGATAATTCTTTCCATGGCTTTACATATAAGACTAGTGAGACTTATGGGTCTGTAGTTTCCAGGGTCTGTAGATGGCCCACTTTTGTGCAGAGGGATGACTGTTGCCTTTCTCCATTCATGAGACACGAAGTCTGTTTGGGGCTACAGTTAAGTAGTGATTCCAGAGGCCCTGAAAGGTCATGTTTCATGCTATTAAGAAGGCATCCTGAGATATTGTTAGTGCCCATTGATGCAGTGTTCTTGGTCTTAGAGAGAGCATTAAGGACCTGCTTCCTAGTGATAGCAAGGGGAGTTATATTTTATGATAGTTCCTGAGGGAAGGTTGAGGAGGAGAGAGAGCTAAAGTTGGAGCTAAATTTATCAACCAGGAGGTTTGCTATATCTTCTGGCTCAGTACAGGTGGCTCCATTTACAGTGAGCTCTGCACACAGTTGTGCATTGCCTTTGAGGTTGTGAACATAGCTAAAGAATGCTTTGTGGTTGTCCTTGGCCTGGGAGGCCAAACTTACCTCAAATTTGGCTTTGGTAGACTTTATTTGTCCTCTGAGTTGTTGTTTGTTTAGTTTGATGAAAGTGCTTTTTGTTTTTTTAGTTAGTTCTGTACTTTTTTCCTGGTGGGTACGGCCGTCTTTATGCAACTATTAATGTGCTTGTACAAGGTTTCTGTGAATAGTTCTGCATAGGTAGCGGTGTTCTCAGGGTTTATGGGGGCTTGAAATTTTGCCAGGTTCTCACTTAATAGCAGGTCGTTAGCCTTAGAGTAGTTCATGATTATTCCAGGTTTAACTGGGGGTCCAGATTTTATTTTTACTTCAAGGGAGACCATTTTGTTGTCTGACCTTACCAGGGAAGGCATTAGAGTTGGGGACTGTGCAGCAGTCTGTCATATTAGTGAGGACCAGATCCAGTATATTTGCACCCCTGGTTGGTGTATTGACAGTCTTGTCCAGGGAGTTTGTGTTTACAAAATTCAGGAATCTTTCTGCATGTACATTTGGTGTCGTATAGGATTCCCAGTTAATAGTGGGGTAATTAAAGTCACCCATGAATATGATATTGGGTTGGATGGTTATAGTTTTTATAAAAGTTTAAATACATGGTATGGGTTTCCTGGGTCATAGAGAGGGACATATAGCTTGCAAGGAAGTGGTATTGGATTTTACCTGTGATGATTTGAACATGGAGCAGCTCAACTGTATTGTTTGACCAGCCTTGAAGTATGTTTCTCTTTGATGTAAATAGAGACACCTCCACCTTTAGTCCCTGCCTGTGAAGTAGCTGGCCTAAATGTGTGGAAGGCATTATAACCTTGCTCTCCACAGTTTTAAACCATGTCTCAGTGACCAAACAGATGTCAGCATTCTCTAGGGTAAAGAGAGCTTCTAGGGAGTGGAATGTTTTGTTTATAGACTCCTATCATTAAGCAGTAATACCTTTGGTTTTGATTTGCTGTGTTGGAAGTACTTTCACTTTGGCATTGCCTAAAAAAAAGCACCATAGGGGAAGACAATGTTTTAGCTAATAATCAAAAGCCTAGGAGGGAGAGGTGCAGACCATACCTGGCAAAGCAGCATGGTCTGCTGACCATCTTCTTCCATGCCGACAAATATTGCACCCCATTAGAATGAAACCAGAAACTAAAGCCGATTATTAAAGTCAATCATCTTTTGTTCATATTGTGGTATCATCCATAGAGAAGGTAACATTGCTCAATGCTAGGGTCATACCAGCCTAAGACACATATTCCAAGAGCTCCATGATGTTTCTCTTCATATAGTCTAGGGAGGTACATCTCAGATCATTTACTCCCACATGGACTGTGACCAAGTCATATTGGTAATTTTGGTCCAGTGACCTGAGTGCGTATGTATTGTATGCTGTAGAAGGTCAATACTATAACTTTCAGTATATTCAAAAAACACCTGAAAGCTTTGCAGTAATAAATTTGGTTTTGTTTTGACGTGTTTTTTTGTTTTTTTGCATATGTAATATGGCAGAGCTTAGCCCCTGATAAGCAACTGACTGTAACTTTCTCCTTTCTTACCCTGGTGAGAGGGACATCATTGTGTCTCATGATAGAGTTTCCAATGTCTAGAATGTTGGCTTGTGTGGTGGCTTGCCTTATGGGCTTAGAGGTAGAGGCTCCATGAGATATAGCTCTATGCGTTGATGTGGATGTTGTTTTGAAAGAGCATATTTGGGACTGCAGAGGTTATTTGTTATGTGTACTTCATGTAGGAGGTCTTTGTGGTTTAGGAAGGTTACATGTAAGTGCCTCAGCATATGTGGGTCGATATGTCTTTTTTGAATTGTGCGTGATGGGTGCAGCATGTGTACTACTGACAACCTTATAGACATTAGGAGTTCTTTTATGTGAGAGCTTTGCCTCCAGTAACATTGTGTAGCTATATCTTTCACATACCAGTTTGAGAATTAACTGGTTGTCAGTAAACATGAGGCAATTTCTACATTGCCTCAGGATGCAATATCCACCAAGCTGGTAACGGAGACAGTAGGAAAGTTCATATCCATGGCAGCAGACCCTTTTTTATTGATTAGACAGTTGGACTGAGAATATCAATCACTGTCAGGAGTATCCAGTTTGCAACTATGGGGACAGTGCTTGTCACTGCAAACTAGTTATTCTGTGTACAACTAGGTATTGGAGAAATTTCAGTTGTGCTTTTACAGGAAAATGTCACTCAAGGTGATTTGAGTCTGTACATAGCACTGCCAAATACTTGAGTCAAAACTAATACGTATACCCTAAACATTTAAGGATGAAGTATTTAGGCAGCTATTCTGAAGTTAGAAACAAATCAAGCAGTACTTACTGAAAACAAAGAATTAGTTGTCAAGAATGATGAAACAAGAGGAGTCGCGTGAATGGCCACTGCCTGACTTCTACTAATGCTGGTCGCACCACAGCTTCACTCTGTTGGTATACAATGCTCCTTTGCATCTTCTCTCACCAGAAGCAAAATGTTAGCACCAATCCCAAGAAGAGAAGCAGCCATAGCCTGTTTGGTGATGCAGTCCTGTCTCAGATGATGCAAGGCTTGTAGTTTTAGTTATGAAGAATTAGGAATGGATGGAAGAAAGAATTACAAGACTAAATCAGTGCTTACAATGCTTGGTTTATGCCTAAATAAAAAAGTAATGACTTTGGGTCAATAGATAGCATAGAAGGGATTCAATTCAATGAAGAGTTTATAGAAATTTTAGGAATAAGATGTGGGTTAAAAAAGAAAAGGAAAAAACAATGGGAGAAAATTATACAAAAATTAAGAGAAATGTATATGTTCATAGTTTCACATACCTCTTCCTCCTGAGAAAGTAGTTATAGGTTTATAGGTTAGTACTAGGCTAACTGCCCTTGTGAGCCACTTTAAGCCTTGCTAATTATGCCATGTGAGAATCAAACCCTGTACCTTGTACCTGTAAGGTAAATACTAACCATTATTCCAACCTCTCACTGTTTTGGAGGTTATATAAACTGTGATATAAGAAAAAAGTGTATTTAATAAATAATATTCTTTTAGGTAAATTGCTTATTTAGCAGTTGTTTAGATGATACCATCTAAGCTTGAAAAAGAGTTATTATCTATTGTATTTTCTTTTTTCTGAATGTAAAAGAAGAAGAGGGAGAACTGTGATTGATTAACCAAATTGTTCATGCAGCTTCCTTGAATCTTTATAAAGTTTTGACAGTATTAGAAGAAAAACATAAGACCTTAACAAATCTTATAATGAAAGGCAAATATAAGAATTTTTGGAAGAGAATAAGTTCTGGGAAAACATGGAAATATTTTATAAATGAAGACATGAAAGAGTATCAGAATAATTTTTTTTATGGAAACTGAATATAAAACTGTAGGAAAAAACAGAAAGAAACTGTATTTTAATATAATATAATTGAGCTATTATCTACACCTTTAAACATTGTTTTTGACACTAATTCTTGAGGTAGTTAGTGTAGTTTTGTTTTTCATTTTATTATTTTACTATTGTTATGCGTCACTGTGACACCACTGGAGAAGAAAGTTTGTTGGAGATGAGTGTGTGAAGCAACCCTAAGGGGGCTCAGCATACTGAGAACAACAGTGACTTAATAGAACTGCCCAATATCCCTATGGAGGGGAATTATGTTTGGCGAGATGTTGTCAAGGACATAATGACAGCACCGATGGTTAATATAAGAGATGTGGCAGACTGTTTTCAGGTACTGGACAATGTACCAAAAGTTTATTTAAACAAAACTTGGTTATTCAGGGATTTAGAAGTATCGTTAGTGAAACATAAACGTCTTCAATGGGACATTGCTTTTTTTTATTTCTGTCTTGAGGATAAGCAAGTTCCCAAAAGGTTTAAGGATTGTTAATAAACCCAGTGGACAGTATAGTATCTCATTCCATAATGAGTGGAATGAAATCTGTGAAGATGCAGGGTTAGCATTTATGAGACTGTTAAAAGAACACCAGATGCAAAGCTTGAAAAATGGATTGATGGTTTATTAAATAAACTTTCACTGGCAGCTTCAGTACAAGAAATGGGTGATGCCCTTAAAAAGATGCATTCCAAAATGAATAAATTGAGTGCATTGCTTTGAAAGGAAAAGAAAATTGTCAGGGATCTCGTCCGTTATGATGAGGAAAGAGAGCATTCCACTTTAGGAACGATGAATGGAAGTTTTAAAAGTTCCCGTGCATGTGTTCAAGTGAATGACATTACAGCAGTGCAGACGGAGCGGCCTGTGGCAGAACAGAGCGATTTCATTCAAGTGAACACCACGAACAACAAAGTTTTTTTTAATCTCCTCATCATTCCAAATGACTGGAGGAAAAAAGATTGATACAAAACAACCAAGCACCAAAAACTGCGGGGGCAGCAAAAGAGGTTCCTCGAAGGGTGACCAGCAGAAGACAGACAAGTCATGTTTGGGCAAGGGTAGTAGAAACATCCAAAAGCAAAAGTTTTTATCTGCTGTTTTAGAAAAAGAGAGACGAGCAGACAAACACAGTTTCCAGGTAATGCACTTGATATTCAAAGGGTACAACTTGTCTGCTAGACGTTTAACGGATAAAGAAATTGCTGTTTTAAGCAAATGTTTTTATTTTAATCATTCAGGGAGGTCAAATGTAGTACAAACACTGATAGATTTAAAAGGATATACACGCAAATTGAATCTAAGACTGCTTTCTGGTGACAGTAATACTAAAGCTAAGAGTGACTTTGCTGTTCCAAGTGTTTATAGTCCCCCTTTGCATTCCACTATTAAGGCCTTTGAGGAAATTTGTGAAACAGAAATAAGGGAGTTATTGAGTAAAAGAAATAATAACGAGTTTTACAATTTGACTGATGATGCAAGGCAATGTTGTATGTCAATTAAAAGGGATTCTTCTATAAGGGTAATGAGGGCAGACAAAGGGGGATGGATCTATGGTTGTTGTAAATCCAAATGATTACATTAAGGGTATGCACACTTTACTTATGGACAATCAGTTTTATAAAAAAGTATTTAAAAGAGATGTGTATAAGGCTTATAAATATATAGATTTATGGCTGAATGAAAGTTTGTTGGAAAGGGTTATATCTGAGTCCATGTTGGCTTATTTTCAGGTGTTCAAAAATAGGTTGTTTGTTTGATATACCCAAGGTGCATCAGGATGATAAAAATCCTCCTTCTAGGCCCATTGTTTCAGCACCAGCCACCAAGTTAGAACCACTTTCAAAATTTATTGATAGGACTCTTTTAAAACTTGTCCAATAGTGTGATTCTTTTATCAGGGATTCTCACGATTTTTTAAACAAAATTAAGGGCAAAATTGTGTGACCTGAGGATTTAATAGTAATGGTTGATCTTACGTCCTTGTATAACTGCATTCCACATGAAGTGGGTTTGAAATGGGTTGGGTACATGTTAATAAAAAAGTAATGAATTTGAAGTAGGGGAGTGTAGATTTGTGTTAGATTGTATAGAACATATTTTGACCAACAATTATTTTGTTTTTGAAGGGAAATACTTTTTGCAAATGAGGGGTGTGGCCATGGGGGCAAGGATGGCCCCGAATTATATGAATTTAGTTATGGCTTACTGGGAGACATAATTTATCCCAATTAGAGGATAGAGATAAGATGTTTTTGTACCATCAGTTTATTGACAATTTGTTTTTCATTTGGAGGGGAACAGCAGCTGAATTGCTGCAGTTTGTTGATCATATGAACAGAAGCAATGCTTTTTGAGTTTTTCCCATGTTTGGAGTACTTCCAGTGTTTATTTTTTTGGGTTTAGAAGTTTTCAAGCAAATTGAGGAGTGTAAGTTGGGTTCTATTATTAGTTTACAGAGCGCTGAATAAAAACTCCTTAACACTGTTAAAATACAAATAACGTTTTCGTCATCAACTTCATTGATGAAATTGATGACGAAAACGTTATTTGTATTTTAACAGCGTTAAGGAGGTTTTATTCAGCGCTCTGTGTGTTTATTCAATAAATTGTTGCTTGGTTGCCTACATCCAACCTGGTCGAGTGGTGCTTCCTTTGGATTATTGGTTTGTTTCAGCGCCATTTTTTCCGGGTTTTTTTTGAGATTCTATTATTAGTTACAGAAATGTGGCAAGTAATACTTTGCTGCATTATTCAAGTATGTACCCAACTTATGTTAAACAAAACATTGTTAAAGGTCAGTTGGTAAGACTAAAAAGGTTAACCACTGACATAAGACTAAAAAGGTTAAACACTGACATTACAGTTTTAGACAAATTTGTAGACAAATTACATCATAGGTTCAAGTATAGGGGGTACCCATCAAGGGTAGTGAAAGAAATATTGACGGGTGAAACATTCAATACAGTTACTAATATTGATGTTCAAAGTTCACAGAATTGGTCTATCTTTATGCCCTTTGTTTTCACCATTGATGATAATGCCACTAAGGTAATTATAAAAAATAATTGGAGGATTTTAGAAGTTAACAGTGGTTTGAAATCTGTTTTGGGCCCTGCCCCCTCTTTTATTAACAAGAGCATAACATTTTAAAGAGTTGTTAGAAGGGAGTCACCATACGAGTGAAGTGAAAACAAGAGGCACGTTTAAGTGCATGAGTTGTAATTATTGTAGATATATAGCAGAAGGTCCATATTTTGAAGTGAGCATTAGTAGTAGGATTTAGCAAGTACCAGGTGCATTTAATTGTGAGTCAACATCTGTGGTGTATTTAGCTAAGTGCTCTTCATGTACATCATTTTACACTGGTAAGACCAATAGACAGTTGAGAAGAAGAATGTATGAGCACTTGTACGCGATTAGAAACAAAAATACAGATCATGCATTATTTAAGCACACCTTGGTAAGCCAAAAATTACAAAAAATTTCACCTCACTGTTATTAATTGCGCGCCCGGTGATTTAATGGTGACAGGAAGGGGGAATTAGAGGAGAATTAAAATGGCAAATATTATTTAATGCATACAGTGCACATGGGATGAACAGTGGAGTGAGTTATAAAGCTGTTTTGCATAGGAAATGTTATAATAAGTGTAAATAATATTTTTTAATATGTTTAATTTTTTAACATAATGTTTTTATTAGTTTTCTATAGTGTACTATCATAACTGTTATTTGGTTAATTGATTGCATTTAATTGGTGGGCTTTAATTGATGGTAGTATATTAAATTGAAATGATTAAGACATTTTAATTTTGAAGAAGGCCTTTGTATTGTGGCCGAAAGTGCTCAATCCTTACATTGTTGTGTATTAAATCTTTGGAATATTCGGTGGTATCAACCTCTTTTTTTGTTTTTCATAGCAGTGCTTCGTTTAAACATTGTTTTTTGTACACTAATTCTTGAGGCAGTTGGTGTAGTTTTGTTTTTCATTCTATTATATAAACCCACGGAAGTATTTAGGAAATGAAGAAAGAAATGCAATTAAGATAAGACTTGCATGGTGTAAAAACATTTATGAATGTAATGATTTTGTATGTGGAGACTCAGGAAAATTGCCTGTCAAAGCCAACATGCCTTAGAAAAATACAAGAGAGGGTGTGTAATTATTGTGGGGAGGTTGAGACAATGGAGTATGTTTTTGAATTGCTCAAAATTAAAGGAATATTGAAAGGCTTCAAAATTGTTGAAGATATATCCTGGAATATGGGTATTATGGCAACAAAAAAGTGGTACAAGAGATTGATAAAAAAAAAAAAAAACAGTTTTATGTTTCATAGACAATATGGAATGAGAGACTGAATTAAATCAAATGTAATGATACATGGATATTGTCTGAAATTTTGAAAAAGATACATTTTGGGCTGTGGAAAAAGAGTGGCGGGGAATAATTAAGATCTACGTGATTGTGTTATATAGTAGATGAAAAATGTAAATAAATGCAAATACTGTATAATACGTAAATAATGTGCATGAGTTGTGTTAATCAATAAAGAACTCCTACTCTTTTCAAGAGGGTACTTTTACACATCCACCTGAACTGCCACCAACCCAAGGAAATGGGGTCTTGGTTTAACATCTCATCCAAAGCACTGCACATTCAGGAGTGCAGCACATTCCTTATGCTGCACTGTAGTGTCAGCATTTGATCTACTTGGGGTAGGAATTGAACCTACAGCCTTCGGCAGCAAAGGTGAGTGTGCTACCTGTTGGGCCACTGATATGACAATAGTATTAAACTTAAGAAGGCCTTACCATGTCAAAGCAGTTCACGTCTTATATCCCATATCAAAGGAAACATTTCCTTAGTTGCTCCCATTTGTTCTCCCAGGATTTCTGTCACTGTATTCTGTAGGGAATTTTTCAAAGCTGCTAACTTGTTACACTTCAAAAATCTGTCTCACTTTCCAGACTGTTCACCACCAGATCTCCAGCATTTGGTATCTGCGTGAGGAAAATCATCTAAAGTCTACTTGAGGTATAAAAATACCTATGCAAACACTTCCATGTAAAAATCCAAAATCTTCTGAAACATGTTGCGTGTGTGATTTGTTACATATATGAGAGCAGTACAGATTTGCTCCCACCTCTCCTTTGTAATTTGTTTTTATATCCTCTCTCCCCAGCCATTTCTGGCCTCACCTAATGATTCTTGTATTTATCCTGCAGTAATTTATATGCCCTGATAATAACCCCTTACGAAGAGCATCTTCTGTTCTAGACTCAAATAAAAACTCTATAAGAATTGGTCTTGAAGTTAATATCCCCCATTTCTTCCTGTTTGACTATAAGTTATCAAGCCTTAATACTGAAGGCAATCTGACTTGTAGTCCAAACTCCTGCTTAGCCTTTTTTCGTTTGTTTTACCTTTCGTTCCTGAGTTATTTTCTCCAAATACCTTTGTTCCTTTGTTGATTTCCTCCATTAATTAATTCTATCTCCTCTTGTCAGATGGCTATACCTTTTTGTTAAAATATCCTTTTGGATTCCCATGCTGGCTTAACTCTTACACTGTTCTGTTATTTTATCCGTATAATATTCTGTATAGTTCTTTACCATTCACATTAGGGACTTGTTTCCAAAATCCTAGTCTCTAAACACCTCCCTTATCATTGTTATCTTTTTCCACATTTATTTATAACCTTCTTTTTGATTAATGTATATGAGCCTTAATTGTGTAATTTTAAGGTACTCCTTCAAGTGGTATAACCTAAACCATCTTATTCTAAGAGAAAAATAATTTTTTATCACTCAACTCATAACCTGTTGCCCTTCCAAATATATTAACTCTTTATTAATTGTCTACAACTTTTCCAGTTTACAGTAATGTACCTAAAGACTAAAGGAACTAAACACATTTTCACTGCTTGTATCCTATTGTCCATTATCCATAATAAAGAGCTTTGTTTTGTCTCTTCTCACATACCCTTAGCTGTTACAGCACAATCTGTTTTAATCCATACATTTAAATACTTAATTTTATCATGTCCCCATAAATATCTATATAGAGCTAATTCATGTGTGGGTAAATAGTTTACCACTATTTTTTAATCTTAATTTATTTAACTGAAAATAAAGACTTGAAGCTGTGCAAAAAAAAAAAAAAAAAAAACAATACTACAATATCTTTTTCTGGATTTATCAAGTACAAAATATCATCTGCAAATAAGGATATTTTTTCCTAATTACCAAACCAGTTGTATCCTTGAATTTGTGAATCCTTTTTTCCTCCCTTGCAAAGAATTCTAAACAGAAAAATGGAATGAAGAGAAATTGGGCATCTCTGCTTAAGTCCTCTGTTCAAACACAGCTTACAGACATGCATACATACAGATATTTGAGGCACAAGCAGTGATGCCCTTCTAACTTGCTAGTTTACCAAAATACACAATTCCCAGAGTAAGTGTCCAGGTTGCTCTTAAAATATCTAAACCATTGCCTGCTTTACTATAATTTGTCAGTCTATTCATGGCATCTGCCACTCTCTTATAGAACCCATTAGTACATCTCTCATTCATATATAATCTCCCACATGGGTTATCTGACGATTCTGTACTACTCTTAGAAAATCCCAAACATTCGTAGAAGTTGTGGTCTCTAAATGCCTTATATACCTGAATAGTGATGCCTCGTAAACATCTAGATGAGACAGTTTACAAATTCAGATATGTTGATCTTTCATAGTAACTTAAAACTTTCACATCCATTGATACCCTTGGTATGTTTACACTAAACACTTTCCAATTTACTCATGTTATTTTCTACACTTTATAAATCTTTTTTATACAGCTTATAGTTTTATAACTATTAGCCAATTCATTGATATGATCAGAAAAACTCAAAGTTGGATCTACCCATATTCTCAGGTCCTTAAATGAACCCACAGTTTTAATCACTGTGTGCTGTATTAAATATTCACCCTTCAATCTGTGTCTCTTAAATATCATATACTTAGGTTTGATGTATTTATCAACATATCATTCTTTTGTGCCCAAATGGTCAATCTTGTAAAGTTCTTTTGCAGACATGTCTTGTCTGAAACAGATGTAATCAGTGTACCCATTTTCAAGTTATCTTCATACAGAATATAAAACATATCAGATGAAAAACGCTACATCTGAATGATGCAATCTAAATAAGCATGGGTGAATATAGAGCCCTGTGGGATGCCCTGACTGTAACCTAGAATTTTTCCTGTCCATTTGCTGTATGATAATTGTCATGAACTATTTGTACACCATGCAGCTATTTATCTTATCATTAATACCTAGTAGTTGTAATCTGTTGATTAGTGTTTTGTGTATGACCCTATCAATGACTGATGGTAAGTCTACATAAATAACTCCTGAATATACACAAAGAGACGGCAACCGTCTCTGCTGTGTTTGATCTGATGAGAAGTGAAACTGGACTCGAACAAGGATGACAACAATTTATTCTGTTAAAAACAAACAAACATGGATCGAACTGAACAGACTGTTAAGCGCTTTCATCTGCTGAATGCAGACTTCCTCAGAACACTGTGTCATTAAAAACAGTACCCTTTTAAAAACTTTTTGGCGCCACTTTTTAAAAAAAAAAACACTTGACTCATATTGAAATGAGTTAATTTAAAGTGCCAATGCAAATAACTTAATTAAAACTGATACAATACCAGTATCTTCATATTTCACCTTATGTACTTACTACACAACTATAAAAACATATATATAAAACAAACTATAATATATATATATAAAAATATATATAAAATAACCTACATAAAAACACCAATCTAACTAAGCAATCTTAACCTATCTATAATTCATGCTGCTTGCAATGTAATATAATGTTTATAACTTATACATTTTATAAAATACAATGTACAAAAACAAAAACATAAATATAAAATCTGACTACATCAATTGTAACAATATAGGATAAACATATTCTATAATAACTGCAGGAAAGGTTTTATAGATATGAAATCATTTATGCCAGGATGTCTTGTAGCATCTGTCAAAATTTGCCATGCACTCTCCCTTATACCTGAGTGCTTTGTAATTGCCTCCCCGAGGTGACATGTTAACATGATCTATTATGGCAAATTTAAAACTTTGGGTCTCTCTGCTCTTATTGATTTGTCTATACAGAGCATTCTTCTTATCTTTTACCTTGATCCTGTACATATGCTCATATATACGTTTCCTGAACTGCCTTTCAGTTTTTCCTATGTAAAAGGCTGTACATGATGTACAGTTGGCTAGGTATACTATATTTTTGCTGTTACAATTTCCTTTTCTAAGCTTCACATACGTTTTGTTAATATCATCCAGTTTGCATCCTATGACTTCATTAATGGTAAAACACTGTTGACAGGAACCACATTTGCTAGTTTTAATACTCAAACTTTTACCACCAATGTTCTTTGTCATTCTCTCCATCAACTTCTTAATATTTATGCCCATTTTATATACAAAACATGGTCCTTCTCCTACTTCCTTTTTTATTTCGTCATCAACTATCAGGGTATTCCAGTGTTTGTTTATAATATTTTTAATCTCATTCACATGAGGGCAATAAGTCAATACACACACTCTATTAAAATCAGATTCCACTGTATTATTAGTTCGGGTTATATTACTATTCAAAACAATACCCAAAATTGGTGGATATTTTTTTCCCCATTCTTTAATAACATAAGACGAGATATCATCCAGTAATGGTATAGGGTATCCTCTGTTAACAAACAAAACTCTTATGTTTTGTATTTCATTTACCATTACTTCATAATTGGAGGACATTCTGGCCGCCTATATGCATTGGCCTTTAAAAATATTTTTTAATATATGTCTGGGGTGGTTACTACTGTATTCCAAGTATCCGTTGGAGAATGTTTCCTTTCTGTATATTTCAGACTGAAATCCAGTACCTGTGTGTCTTATAAATGTATCAAGATAAGCAATACCATCTGTACTGACTTTATGGGTGAATTTCAAGAAGCTACTAGATAAATTTAAATAATCAATAAAATCATTAATAAGATCTTGTGGCCCATCCCATAACAGAAACATGTCATTCAGAAATCTTGTATAATACACAACATATTGATAATACACACTACCAAAAAGATGCTGGTTCTCCCATTCCAGCATGACCATGTTGGCGAATATGGGGGAACATGAGGCTCCCATTGCCACCTCCTTGAGTGTGGAGAGGCCCCCCCATAGTTTTAAATTTGCCATAATAGATCATGTTAATATGTCACCTCGGGGGGGGGGGGGCAATTACAAAGCACTCTTAGGTATAAGGGAGAGTGCATGGCAAATTTTGACAGATGCTACAAGAGATCCTGGCATAAATGATTTCATATCTATAAAACCTTTCCTGCAGTTATTATAGAATATGTTTATCCTATATTGTTACAATTGATGTAGTCAGATTTTATATTTATGTTTTTTTTTGTACATTGTATTTTATAAAATGTATGATATAAACATTATATTACATTGCAAGCAACATGAATTATAGATAGGTTAAGATTGATTAGTTAGATTGATGTTTTTATGTAGGTTATTTTATATATATTTTTATATATATATTGTAGTTTGTTATATATATGTTTTTATAGTTGTGTAGTAAGTAAATAAGGTGAAATATGAAGATACTGGTATTGTATCAGTTTTAATTAAGTTATTTGCATTGGCACCTTAAATTAACTCATTTCAATATGAGTCAAGTGTTTTTTTTTTAAAAAAAGTGGCGCCAAAATGTTTTTAAAAGGCTACTGTTTTTAATGATACAGTGTTCTGAGGAAGTCTGCAGTCAGCAGATGAAAGCGCTTAACAGTTTGTTCAGTTCGATCCACGTTTGTTTATTTTTAACAGAATAAATTGTTGTCATCCTTGTTCGAGTCCAGTTTCACTTCTCGTCTGATCAAACATAGTGGATACGGTTGCCGTCTCTTTGTGTATATTCAGGAGTTGTTTTGTTCCAAGTCTACATAAATTGCATCACAGTACAATTTTTCAATTATATCAGTTGTATTATTAAGAAACATCATGTTACAGGTAGTTATAGAGCAGTTTTCAACATATGCATGTTGATATATGCTATACGGTTTTGAGTCCCACCCTTTCCAATTCTGACATTAGTTTATTCAAAATAGCCTTCTCTATTATTTTTCCATAACAAGAAAGTTAAAATGTGGATGTATAACTCTGGGTTGGTCCTCTTCTGCTTTTCCTTAAAGATGAGTTTAAAAAGTGTATGTATCTAATCTTGGAGAATCTCCCCATACTTAAACAGTCTAGTGAATAAAAGATCATTATTACTAATTATATCCCCCCCCACCTTGTGCTTTGTTTGGGTCCAGTTTCCATAGTTCACTTTCAGTATAATTTAATTTAAGTTCAGTGTTTGACATTAGCTGGGTGTTACTAGCACAATTTATCACCATTTTTGTAGATCCAAACTGTTTTGCATAAGATTTTGACAGAGAGAAACCTTCCAACCTTAATTCTTAACTGAAACCTTTCATGTAGCTTCAGTATTAACCATTATATTCCATCAGAGAATGTAAATGCTGCCATTGCTCTTCTCATAAAATCCCAGCTGATTCTGTCAAATCCTTTCTTTACATCAGGATTTTCCAAACTGTAGCAGTGTTTTCCTACACTTCACTTCAGTCTTGAAGTGGGTGTTTTCTTACACTCCATGTTCATCTGTGTCAGCATGGTTCTGTTTATGTTATCAAATGTTTGCTTTCCATAAAACTACATTGGTCCACATCTATCAATTTTGGTAAAGTATTTGCCCTTTATTTTCTAATATAGATATAATTACTTTATAATCATGACTTAAAGTTGATTTGAGTCTATATGAAGTTGGATTTGAAAGTTGTTTGTCTTAATTTGGTAATATAGACACCACTGTGTGCTTGCAAGATGTAGCTCCCCTTTTTGAATATTGCTAAAGCTTTCCAAATCTGTGTCACTGTGTACACTCCTAACTTCAGGAATATTATCTGTTCCTGGAGATTTACCTGTTGATTGAATGTACAGTGTTTTTATTTCATCTCTTCCTAATGTAAGTTTTAATTGCTGAGCCTTAATACCTTTATAGAATTTCTCATTAATTTTCTTGTAGGCTGCCTGAGTTTGGAACTCTTTCTACTTTCTGTTTCCTAAGTTGTTGTGCTAAAAGATGTTATCAAAATAGTTCCTTAATAGCATCCTTTCTGATCTTGTGTGTATTGCCCAGGTACTCCCTTATTTTTCCATTAAAATTCTACAGTTGTTCCTCCTATTGTTCTGCTAGATTCTCTTTCTTCAGCAATACTTAAACATTTGTCAGTCCATCTGAATAATATCTATATCTTCCTTGTTGTTTCTCTTACTCTGTTACTTCCATCCTGGCTTTCATTTTATCCCACTTATTAGATAGATCCTTTTGTAGTTATTTCTGTTTTCCTTAATAACTGTCCAATTGTAGCCACTGTCAATTCCTTAAATTCCTCTCTGCTTAACAAAAAATAAGACAGCATTAATGTCTCATTTTAACATTATTATCTTGTATTCTTATGTTAGTTTTTATTGGTGTATCCTTTAATATAGTCATTGGATGGCCTCAAAGCTTTTAGATAAATGCACATGCTGTGATTTATAATTTCTATTGTCTATCCCAGTTATTGTATCTTGGGGAATAATATGTACATTCTGAGTTCCTGCTACTGAATTCACATCTTCCATACCGATATTCTCATATATTTCTTTAGAAGTCTAGCTTTTCTTGTTATATTTTCCCTTCTAGGTTCACCTGATAAATCCTCACTATTGCAAATCAGATTCCATTCCCTATCCAGAAATAATACCCCCTGCCGAAAGCTTATTACTTTTCTCAAAAGTTTCTTAAGTTCCATAACAGTAGTTGTAGGTGGAATATAAACAAATGCCAACATAATCCCCCCCACCACCACCAGTAGGCAGTTGCTACCACAAATCTACATTTATTATCCTTTTCCCTTCTTCTGTCACTATAGTGGACTTTCTTACAATCAGTATAACTCCCTTTTGTTTGTCTCTGACAATCTGATGAATGTCCAGTCCACCCTGAAATCCTCTGTCAAGTTCAAATGCTTATTTCCATCCAAATGCAACTCACTATTCACTTCTGAGTATAATTCACTACTCTTTGTCTTTTGCTATACCTGTATGACTATTTACGCTAATATTGACAAAATTGCCATTCTGTGCTATACCTGTATGACTATTTACGCTAATATTGACAAAATAGCAATTCTGATGAAAACCTATTATTTCAATGCTCCGGAGACCTCAACCTCATTACCACAATCAACAGAACATGCTGGAGGTACAGGTTCCTCACCCACAGACTTTCCATGCTCTGGAATAAACTTCCCATACATGCCAAGCAGAGCACCTTGTTGACCCTCTTCAAGAGAAATCTTGATGAGTGGACGTTTAATAGAAAGTTCACCCCGGGGATCACTCCAATGGCTCTACTTGATAGAGGCACTGGGAACTAATGTCGGGTGGCATGATGCCAGGGCACTTCTGTGGGCTATGCTTGTAAAGGCTCCAGGGCCATTAGACTAGTACACACCTGTGAACCTACAAACATATTAAACATGACAGTTTGTTGGAATATTGTTTCTAGCTTTCAGCTTATTTACATACACTGATGATTGGCAGACTAGTCTTGTATAGCATTCTTTTTTTCCATCTCTGTTTGAACCTATATCACATTTTCCAGGTTTTTGCTTCAGTAAAAACATTCAAGAAGCAAAAAACTAAATATTTAAAAAATTGATATTAGCTTTGTGAGTACACAAAACTATATATATTTTGCAAAAAAAAAAAAACAAAGTATCCACTTGATTGAACAGTTGCCAAAAATCAATAGCTGCATCCACAGGTATAATCCTAAAGTTAAGGTTAACCATGCTAATGCAGACATTAGCACCTATGTTCCACTTTATACATATTGCTATCTGTTCTTATCTTTCCTGGAGTCCTCTTCCAGATGTGAAACAACAACTTGCAAGGCTTCATTGACCATTAACTTTTATCTTAAAAAAGTATTCTGGCTAACTCTAGATAAAACAAAATTGTGCAGGGTTATATTCAATACATTAAAGTATGAACATTTGTGGAGTGGCAACTACTATAACTATTCATTTCCCACAGTTAGGTTTCAAATTTTATTTCTTCCTTTACTTTCTATTTTCAGTAAATTGATTACCAGTATCTCTTTAAAATAAATGACATTGTACTTAACATATTTCACTCAAAATCAATGTTTTACTGAACTGCTTGCCAATATCCTTTAAAACATTAATTAGGTTTTACCTCACAGATGTCACTCAGGACTCTTTGTTCAGGGTTTTGTGATTAACTTCCTACACCTGCAGACTGATTGTTTTAAATCAAAAACATGTTCTAATGCAAAAAAACAGCTAGTTGCTTTTTATATTTTTCATATTTTTCCCTTTGTATTTAAGTATTTTTGCTTTGAAAAAAACATTTTCTATAGCCTAAACTAAAAATATTAATATAGACATCCACCTCTATAAAAGCAGGAGAATTTTTTCTTAATTCTGTATATACTCTGTGATCTGCACTCATAAACATTTTCCTAGCAGCCAAACATCGCAACATTATATTAACTTCAACTTAATTCTTTCCAGACCTTCTTGTCATAATGCAAAGCCTTGATACATTGCAACTAAGAAAGAGTGCTTTTTAATTTGATATCACTAGCATATACTTTAATCATGGATAAAATCCCCTATCTTCCTACATTCATATAAAGTACCTCTGACTGCATATACTACAGGCCTAGTTTACATAACTTGTATGGAAGTATTATTCAAAACAAAAACTTTTATTTACAGTTACATCTTCATTCAGTCCATTCAGTGCCCTTTTAAATATTCATGACATGAGCAGGAGTTTATGTTTTATATTTCTCCCACAAGTTTAACACATTTTACAAACTTTCCGTCTTTTGCATCCACCTCTTGCAGAGCCACAGTTTGTGTCTGCACTATATCCAGTGAGACTGACGCTTTACAGTTCTCCCATGCTTTTACTAACTTCAGTTTGTTGATGATCTTCTTCTTGATTATTTTAACCTTCTGACACCTGTCATTGGTTTGTATCCAAGGTATTCCTGACATTTTTCTGTGTTCCTGAAGTATTTTTCTTTGGAAAATTGGAAAATGTTTCACTGACAAAGTCTCTGTGCGGGCTTTCTAATTGTCAAAAAACTGAGAAGCAGAGTCTCCTTCAGCTTGCACCAGGTCACTCAGCCAGAGAAACCTTTGAAACCAGTGAAGCTGTTGGCTCCATGTTCGGAACCGACCTGTGAGCTTGACAAACCAAGTGTGTTGGTGCCATCTGGCACCGACAAGACTACCCCTCCATCGGCTTCAATTGTTACTCTGGAGCCATCTCGGAGCCACAAACAAGCTAGGTCTCCTTCATTGGAGCCGATTCACTCGGTGCCACAATCACACTTACTTCAAAGTAAGTCCAGTCATCGCTCATCTTCCCACTCCTCTCGATCCTCCAGGTTATCGGATCAGGATGTGGAGAGAGTGGTCAGTAGGTTGCTGAAGTCACAGGCCCTTGCTAAAATGCTTTCGAGCCCACCTCAACAGGCTTCGAGTCCATCCACTTTGATTTTGATTCCTCCTCCGACTGTGCTTAGTTCGGAGTCCATGGACGCTCTGATAGTGGTTCCTTCGGCTCTGATGACATCCTCTTCTACTCCGACGTTGTCTCAGATTACCTCGGTTCTTCCTCCCATCGAGGCATCTGGGCGCTGAAGCTCTCTTGTCGGCTCCGAGGGGGGGAAGTGAAATCGGTCCCTTGTCCGACCCCACTCTCCCTCTCGGAGCGTCAGCTCAGTTGAACTCGGCTCCCACATCGGCCTCGGAGCCGTCGCCCTTGACGCAGGGTGGGATTCCTGTCTCTTCGGAGCTGGAGCCCTCCTTGTGTTGAGACTGCGGCGCCTTCGAGGTCATGCAGAGGGTGCTGTCCCCACAGATGGCTCCACTATTGGCTCCATCGTCTCCGTCCCCCTCAGTACCTGTGACAACCTCTGCTCCTCCTCCAGCCCCAAAGTGTAGGGAACCTATGCCCCAGTACACCCCATTGGGTGTACCCTCTTCTTCTTCTTCTGAAACCTCCCAAGAGCATTCTGGGCAGGCTTTCTGCAAGAAAAAGTGCAAGAGGAAGCACAAGGCCTCCCCTGAGTCTGTCACCCCAGATACAGACCTGGATGAATCGGTGGGGTCCCCAAGGTCCCCCTCTGAAGATGTTTTCTTTTCGGACATCCTTGAGATTCTCAGCAGAGGCGTAGCTGGACTTCCGTAGCCCCCTCCGAGGACAAGTCTGTATACCTGGATGCATTTGGTTCCCGATTTTCCACATCCTGGGTGTCTCCGCCTTTTGATCCACTCATGTCTGTAGTGTCTCAAAAGGCTTGGTCAGCTCCTGATTCCATGGAACCTGTCCCGAGGAGACCCAATAAATTCATCACAGCTCCCCAAGACAAACAATTCTTAACTAAAGGTGTCCCAGGTGATGCCATGGTGGTAGCAGCAGCCACAAAGAGAGAGTTAGCTGAAACCTCCTCATCTGTCCATCCACCAAATAAAGACTCTTGTATGAGGGACAGATATGGGAAGCAGATGTTTTCATCAGTAACCTTCTCCCTTAGGTCCCTGAACTATCTTTCCCATTTTACTAGACTTCAAGAGGGATCTCCTAAAAGAGCTTGGAGATACCCTACAAGATCCCACAGCTGAGGGAGATTCAGCCAAGGCAGTTACCCAGCTGGCGACTCTTAATTCAGTAGTCAACTCCTCCATGAGGCTTATTTCATACGCAGCCGATTGAGCGAGTAGAGCTGCAGGAACAGGAGTGGCTCTTAGGAGACATTCTTGGCTGTGGCTGTGTCAGTTTGCATAACCTTTCAGAGCATCCTTCACCAATACCCCCTTTGATGGCTCCTCTCTCTTTGGGCCTCAGGTGAAAGACACGCTTACCAGGTGCCAGCAGGAAGGCAAGATGCTCTCTGATGTTGGAGTCCATTTTTCCACTCCTACCAGACATACCCAAAGGGTCAGAAGGGTGGAAAAATGTGGTTTTGAAACTCCCAGGGACCCTTGCCTGATGCACATGGTGATTTTTCCCCTAGGGGTAGAAGGGGAAATAATAACAATGGCAGACGCCGCCCTCGTGGCAGAGGGAGTCCACAAAATCAGGGTGACAGAGATACGTTCTCTTCCAAACCCTGTCAACATCCCTGAAGGGATGCCCGACTGCTCAACTCTGGAGGCAGTCGGTGGAAGGCTTTCATTGCACCCAATCACCTGGCAAAATATTACAAAAGATAAATGGATACTAACCATTATATCTGGAGGTTACAAGATTCCCTTTCATCAACCCCCTTTTGTTTCAGAAAAATTCATCCCAGATGTTCCACCCAATCTAAGGGATCAGGCAGTCACAGAAGTTTCAAGACTGCTAGGATAAAGAGCCATCCAGGAAGTCCCTGCAGACCAAGTAGGATCCGGAACTTACTCAAGATTCTTTTTAGTGCCCAAAAAGACAGGGGACTGGAGACCAATTCTGGATCTCAGCAGGTTAAACAAATCTGTACAAAAGAAAAGTTCCGGATGGTAACACTGCAGTTCATTTTCCCCTTTCTGGGTCAGGACAATTGGATATGCTCCATAGATCTTCAGGATGCGTACTATCATATAAAAATGGACAGACGGTCCAGGAGATTTCTACACTTCCGGCTAGGGGCCAGTCATTGCCAATTCAGAGTTCTGCCCTTTGGTCTCACCACAGCACCCCAGGGTGTTCACCAAATGCATGGCAGTAGTCATGGCTCACCTGAGACGTCTAGGATTCCAGGTGTTTCCTTATCTGGATGACTGGCTCCTCACTGCTACCACCACGCAACAACTTATAGAGGCACGAGATTATACCATCACATCCTTTGCTCAACTAGGCATCACAATAAACTTCAAAAAATCTGCCTTGTTGCCCTGTCAATCTATTACATACATAGGAGCAGAGCTAAACACAAGAAAAAGTATTGTAAATTTGCCTCAGGAAAGACTTTCCATTATTCAAAAACAGGTGTCACTTCTCCTGAGGAGCAAAAGAATTCAAATTAAATATGTTCTTCAAGCTCTAGGGTCCATGGTAGCAGCCATTCTTCTAGTTCCCTTGGCACACCTTCACATGAGAATCCTTCAGTGGCTTCTTTTCACACAATGGTCCTTCCAGGAATTACCCATGTCTCACATGATGCTAATTATGGAATCTTGCAAAAGACACCTTTCTTGGTGGATGGTCTCCCCACTAGTTACTCAGGACAGACCTTTCATGGATCCCCATCCGGTCGCCACAGTGATCATGGATGCTTCCCTGATAGGGGGGGGGGGGGCATTATCTAGGGAAGACAGTCCAAGGCACTTGGCAACCTCACAAGTACCACTTGCACATCAATGTCCTGGAGATGAAAGTGGTGCTCCTAGCGTTGCAAGCTCTTCAAGACTCTCTCCCTGCCAGGACTGTTGCACAACAGACGGACAATATGTCAGTGGTTTGGCACATCAACAAACAGGGCGGAACCAGGTCTTACCCCTTGTGCCGAGAGGCTCTCAGACTGTGGCAATGAGCGATTTCCTCCCAACGTTTTCTAACAGCAGTACATATCCCTGGGGCATCCAACGTAATAGCGGACAGGCTCAGTAGGGCGATCCTCATGCCTCACGAGTAGTCTCTGAAACAGGAAATTGTGGATCTTATTTTATGCAAATGAGGCCAGCCATGCTGCGATCTCTTTGCCTCTCGCCACAACAACAAATGCAGCAGCTACTTCTCCCTTGTTCCTCCTCCAGGTCAGACACCCAGGGATGCTCTAGTCCATGATTGGCCTCAGGGACTCCTTTATGCATTTTCCCCCTTTCCCCTAATTCCAAAAGTCATTCAGAAAGCAAAATCGTTGGGTTGCAAAATTATCCTCATTGCCCCCTATTGGCCTCAACAGAATTGGTTTCCGTTCCTTCACCCCCACCTTCTAGCCTAGCCTTGGATTCTGGACCCAGTACCGGACCTCTTGATTCATTAATCAGGCAGGCTACACCAACCCCTCCAATTTCTCAAGCTCACAGCTTGGTTACTCCACTTTCAATCCTAGCCAGGCTTCCCAGTATTTCCCCAGAAGTGCGTGATATTATTGTTTCCTCCCATAAGACAAATACAAGGAAAGTATGTGCTAGCAAATGGAAAAAATTCTCTTGCTGGGCAGAATCCAGAAATTTAGATCCTTTTACAGCTCCTATACATGAGATTTTGGATTCTCAGCAGAACTGTTTCATTCTGGTGCAGCGGCTGCTACCATCAGAGTACAATTAGCTGCCATTTCAATTTTTTCATGTCGGAGTCTCTAACTCCAGCATAATGTTTCACAAACTCTGTAAGGCTTTCATGAGAGATACATCTCTACTTAGATTCCCAGTAAAAGAGCCCCTTCCACCTTGGGATCTCAATTTCGTTCTGGCCTCCTTGATACTGCCACCCTTTGAACCAGCAGCATCATGTTCATTGAAATTTTTCTCTTGGAAAACTCTTTTCTTAGTTGCTATTACTTCTGCCAGAAGTGTTTCAAAACTTCATGCACTATGTTTTCGCCCTCCATACCTAGTTTTTCACAAAGACAGAGTTTGTCTGAGAACCATCCCATCTTTTCTACCTAAAGTTTGTTCAGAACACAATTTGAATCAATCCATTGACCTTCCTGTCTTTTTCCCTAATCATTCCAGCAAGGCAGAATACAGATTACACCAACTGGATGTGCATAGACAACTGCGTTTCTATCTCCATAGAACTAACGAGATGAGAAAATCAGATCAGTTGTTCCTTTCATTTGCTAACAACAAACAAGGCCTTCCAGTTTCTAAAGTAACATTGTCAAAATGGTTATCAGACACCATAGCCCATACCTACCATTTGCGACAAAAAGATCTTCCAACAAACCCAAAGGTCATTCAACCAGGTCATTAGCTGCTTCGGTAGCGTTTCACTCTAGATTGCCCCTAGATTCAATTTGTGCAGCAGCTACTTGGGCAGATCCTCATACATTCATTTCTCATCACAAAGTAGATGTGGTCTCCCGGGGCAGGGCTTCCTTTGGTTCCACGGTTCTGAAGAGTCTGTTCCAATGAGCCACCCAGGATTGAGGTGCTAGGAACGCTGTCCCAACCAGCAACAATGAAGGCTAGATTGGACAACTTAACATAAAGAAGTTATGTACCTACCATAACGTTCCATGTTAGTTGTCCTTCATCTCACCTTCCTTCTTGCGTCCCTCCCTCCGTCCCCCTTCCTCGAGGATTGAGAGGAGTTTCTCAATGGTTTCACTGGCTAATTTGTTTTGTTATTAGTTGCTTCCCAACCAAACTATGACAATTAACTGTGTATCCAGGTCTTTTAATGGATTATTTTCTGTAATTATGTCTAGTGTGAGCTATCTCAAACGAAATCTGGGTAGCTGACGCTGGGCATTCTGGGCTTCATGCCCACTGAGTGGCGCACAGCTACAGTTGTCCCACTCCACAAGGGGGGATCCACCTTGGATCCCGGGAACTATCGCCCCATCAGTCTGACGAGCCTGATCTGCAAGGCCATGGAACATATTATCATGGAACTTATAAATAAAGACATTGGCAACCTTAAAACAATGGACCCCACCCAGTTTGGGTTCATGAAGAGCCGATCTTGTCTCCTGAACCTGATTGATTTCTTCGAATCAGTCTCCAGAGCCGGGGATCAGGGTAAGGCAGTCCACACAGGCTATCTGGACCTTGCCAAGGCCTTTGACACCATCCCCCACTCTGGAATCATAGATAAACTTACTAAGCTGGGCATAAATCCCTACATCACTCAATGGGTTGCCAACTGGCTTACAGACAGAACCCACACTGTAAAAGTAGCTGACTCCAAATCCAGCTCCAGACAAGTGACAAGTGGAGTATCTCAGGGTTCAGTCCTGGGACTGCTCTTGTTTGACATCTACTTCTCTGAAGTACAGGCCAACACTAAGGGACTCTGGCTAACAAAGTTCGCAGATGACTGTAAACTGGGAGCCATTATTGAATCCCCAAATGATGTTGATACTCTACAAAAGGGCCTTACAGAAACAGATGCTTGGTGCTAGAGCCATGGGCTCAAGCTCATTGCCAAGAAATGTATAGTTATCCCCTTTGGGAAAAAACATGTACCCATGAATTACCACATAGGTGGCAGTACACTAAACATCAAAAGTGTGATGAGAGACTTAGGGACACAGGTAGACAGTGGTCTCACGTTCGATAACCACATTGCCACAACAGTCAAGAAATCCTTCTATGTGGCACACCTCATCACTAAGGGCTTTTCATCCAGAAAAAAGGAGATCATAGTCCCACTGTACTCATCCCTCATTAGACCCATTATAGAATACAATGCCCCATTTGGTATGTACCTCTCAAAACATCTGCAACAACTGGAAAGGCCGCAGAAATACCTCACTAGAAGAATCACAGGCCTAAAGCAGATGCTGTATGCTGACCACCTTAAAAAACTCCAGCTATACTCTGTCGCATATGCTCTACTCCGAGGCGATCTCTGCTTAACATACAAGGCCATGTCAAACCCAGAGCTGTTGGACATGCTACACTTAAAAAAAAATCCCAATCCCTCAGAGCCACACGCTAAACCTTGTCATCACAATAAGCAAAACATGCTGGAGGGATAGGTTCCTGACCCAGAGACTCCCCACACGCTGGAACAGACTGCCCATACATGTCAAGCAGAGCACCTCTTTGGCCTTCTTCAAAAGGAACCTTATGACGGAATGGGAGAAAGGAAATTCACCCCAGAGATCAAGTCAGTCACCCTGCTAGACAGGGGTCCAGGGAAGTAAATAGTGTGGGAAGAAATAGCCAGGGAATTGTTATGGCTAGGCTTGTATTGGCCCTAGGGCCGATAGCCTAGTACCAACCTATGAACCTATAAGGCGTAGCCTTGAGCCAGTAAAGAGTTCTTGAACTATAGTAAGTGGCCGAGTCAGAGCCGAGGATCTGCTCCGAACCCATCCAGCAAGAAGGAAGGCAAGATGAAGGACAGCTAACATGGAACATTATGGTAGGTACATAACTTCTTTTTTGTCTGTTTCTCCCACATGTTCAATGGACTTTGTAAACCAATGTCTAGTCCACTGTCTGGGGCAGTTAATATTAACCTTTCGTCTTTTGGTTTAAATTCACCTCTCCTTTACCATTCCTGCATTCGATCCTGATCAACATGAGGTTGTTCCAAGAGTTTTTTGCACTTGCAACTATATTTATGCATTTTCCACATTTCTTGCCTTCTCATCTGATCCTTTACCTTATATTCTTTCTTTTGTTTTTTGGCACATTCAGCTGATGCCTGATTTTTCTCTATTTCTGGTTTGATTTCCATTCTCGCTTGACACCGATATGCTTCTGCTAAACTAAGTCATCTTAGACTTATTCTCCTCATGTTTCAAAACTTTCACTACATTTAGGTCTTATTAGATCAGCAGGTATGTATGTAGTCCCATGACTGCATATCTGTACATGTAATCATTTTTGAGAAGGTTCATACCTCCTTCAGAATGGGGAACATATAATCTTGGTATGGACTGATTTTTATAAATCATTTGAGTCACTCCAAAACTGTAAGTTAGGACAGAAAGAACAAACTGGTTTATAGCTTGAACTTTGTTCCTAGATGTCAGTACTGTTTTCAGTATTAATTTAAGTTTTCTGAAATATTCCTTACTAAGTTTTCTTTGCATTTGTTTATGTTTCATTGTTGATGTCCTTCTAGTCATATGTTGCAGTATTCATAACTTGAGAGAGCCCGCTGCTGGCTGACTCGAATGTCTGGCTAGTATACAAAAGCCTAAATCAACTGTGAGGTACGTGTGATGTCGCACATAGAACTAGTCCAACATCGGTCATAAAGTGATTTCGGGTATAAAGTGGACGTTGGTATGTACCAAGCGTCAAAACACTTCTGCCACCAGTCAGAACGTCTTCTTCGGTCATTTGCTCATCAACGAAGTTGCAGATTCAGATCCAGATAAGTGCCCCATTGTTTTTTTCTTTTTGTGTTTGTGTGCTACTGTTGTAGTTGAGGTTACATGTCAGCTAGGAATAACAAGTGTCAGTGTGGAAGGCAAATCTACATAAAGATTCACACGATCTATATCTTTTTTGCCTAGGCCCTAACCATGACCATACCTCCTGTGCGATTTGCAAGGCCTTTGTCTGTATTTAGAGAACCAGCACCTTAAGCGCTTAACACTCAGTGCCATGGAAAGTACATTGGGCCCTTCAGGTGAGCCAGTTATTAAGAAGACCAAGAAATCAAGGCCTGAATTATCTGCTGCTCCTCCAATTTTGGATGTGTCTCCTGAGTCTGATGTTGTCCTGGAGACCGTTTCTTCAGTGGGTACCACCGTGGAGGCCATGAAAGATCCTACTAGCACATCCTTAGGGTATACGCAGATGTCCGTTGTGGACATAAGGTGGAACCCATGCTCATTGTCTCTGAAGCCATGTGGCATTTGTCAAATCATTATTCACAAAGATGTCCCCACCAATATTGTAGAGTGCAGGCCGATGTTGGGTCCCTCATCCTTCCATCACATGGATGCCACTGTAATACCCTACCTTTGTGGAGTGAAAGGGACTAACTGTTGTTCCAGCTTCTTGAAGTCATGCATCTTCTTTAGGTACAACCCAAAGTGAAACTGCATGCCCAGGACAAGGAGGACACTTATTCTCCTGTTCTTTGTCTTTTCTTTTAACAGTCGTGGTAACCACTTTTGGAAGAAAATATTTGTTCTAAGGGACACTCATTGTCTGTGAAAGACTAAATAGGATTTCCTGCTGATAGCAGTCCTAAGATCCATATTTTGGGCATAGCTAATTAATTGTCAAGTATTTATTAATTTCATGGGCTCTTGGTCCACTGAGACCTAATTTTACAAGCTAGATTCAGTAAATAGTCTTAAAAGTAGAGAAGTTATAGACTTCTAAGATGGCAGCTGACTGAATAACATATAGATTAGAACTGTCCCATTGTGAAAACGGAGAAACTGTTTAAAAAAGTAAAAAATCATCAATTTAAGTATTATTCTGTCCATGCTAAAAGTCTTACTGCCTAGATATCATCAGAGAGAATTTTTTGAAAATGTAAGAGAAAAATTAAACAAATAATAAAAAAAAAAATGTGTTGGCAGGGAATAAACTTGCATTGGCTCACCGGAAAAAAAAAAACAAACAATCCAAGTACAGGAGATGACTTCCTGTAACTAAGAGGAAGAAGTAAATCAAATGCACTCAGAAGTGTTTAATTAAACAAGACACTGGATGTCAAGTGACAGAATCATGGAAAGCAATATAAAAAGCTTTAATTATTCAGACAAGCTTATACAACTGTATAAATCAAAAAAATGAACTGAAGGAAAGGCTGGCTAAGCATCATGCTTCTCATGAAGAGCTGTTTCAAAAATAGAAGTTGGAAGACAGAGCACACTAAGAAAACCTGAGGTAATATACTGAAGAAACTGGAAGGAGTACACTTGATTAATTTTAAGCAGCTAGAAATAAACTTCTGGATTGGTGTTTCACCGCAGAATTTATTAAGTGAAAGGGCACATCATGTGTATGCAGCTCCTGACAAAATAATGGCAGAAGAGACAAGTATTAAAAACTAGGGACACCTAGGATATAATGGTATTTTGACACATTTTGAGGCAGTTCCATGTCTTTTCAAGATATAACATTAATGAAGATAAAACCAAGGCTATAGTGGTAAACTGTGTATCCTCACACGAATTGGCCCAGCAACATCCAGGACATAAGACAGAAGTACTTAGGTGTAGGCATTATAAAGGATTCTGTTGTGGTAGCTAAGGGTATTTGGGGAGATACTACACCAAAGATAATACAAAAACAGAGAAACTGGAGATTTCTAAATATGGATATTGATAGTAAAAGGTAAGGAGAGAAAATGTTTTAGTCTCTTTGGTTTAATACACAGGTCAGTGAAATGTTATTAACCGGAGGATAAGTTGTGGATAATTAACAGTGAGTGAGTAGAAGTTATTTATTAGAAAGGAAAGGAGGGCAAGAGTTAAGTGGGATAAGTTGAGTCTCCCCTTAGGACAAGATGGATTAGGATTATGTGGTTTGAAGAGACACTTTGGTGGTATGCAGTTAATGCTCATACATATAATACAAGCAGAAGGTTATAAATCAAAGTAGAAACAGATGATGATGAAACTGGTGGGGGGCACATAAGAGAGGTGAGAGTAATATTTTGGATGTAGGGCCGTAAGGAGAATAAAAGCAACTATACAGTATATTATTCGGGTTTGAATGGAGAGATACATCAGCAAGCAAAGGAGAGTAGTATTGCTGGAAGTGAATTCATCCTCAAGTCTTGGTGAGTACCTTCATGAGGTGGACCCTGTTTTTCACAAAATCTCACCAAGACTTCACTGATGTATAGAATGTATTTTAGATAACATATATCATGGACAGAAATAGGTTAAAAATAAAAAGGCTAGTTGAGTGTACAAGACCCAGAATAAAAAAATGCCCAGTGCTGGTAGGCACACTGGTGCAAGCACTGGAAAAAATGACAATGTGGTAACCTCAAGACATGGAAACATTCCTACAATAGGGTTAGGCCAGACACAGGGGGAGGATGCCCTCTGTTGTAGAAGTAAGTAGTATTGTACAAATATCACAAAAACTAATAGGCAAAAAAGAGCCATACAGATGATAGAGTGGACTATTGAGGATAAGAAAGAAATTATGTATTGTTACTATTATGTAAGAAGCCAAGAATTCCCAGACAGAAGATATGAAAAAAGATTAAGGGAGAAATTAGAGGAAAGAAAAATACTTTCACAAGAAAAACTGTCAGAAGCTTCAAATCAGTAAAACAGGATATCCCCAGTACCTGCCCCCCTCCCCTTATCTCTAGGGAACAGGTCATCACTGCTCTCTCAAAGGCAAAAAAAATACAGCCTCCATGGGACTCGATAACATCCCAGGCTGCATCCTACATGAACTCAGGCATGAACTTCCAGCAACATTAGGCACCCTATTCAACCATAGCCTGAGTACTGGCTTTGTCCCAGCTGAGTGGAGGACACCCACTGTCATCCCTTTACACAAAGGTGGAGCGTCCACCGATCCAGGAAATTACAGACCCATCAACCTAACTAGCCTGATCTGCAGGGCCAAGGAATGGGTTATCATGGACCTCATTAACCTAATTTTTTACCTTTGAGGGTGCAGTGATAACCTGTTCCCTAGAGATAACAAGAGTGGGAAAGGTACTGGGGATGTCCTGATTTACTGATGGGTGGGACAAAGGGGTGAAGTTTTCATTATATCTGTCAGCCAGTAGATTGGCTATATCTACAGCATTTGTGTATGTGGTGTCCTTGACCACCAGTCCTGAACAGATCTGTGTGCTTCCTTTGAGACTGCGGACATATGTGAAGAAGGCCTTATGATTGTCTCTAGTAGATGTGGCCAATTTGGACTCTTAAGTTGGCTTTAGAGGATTTCACTAGTGCTCTTATTTGCTTGTTCAGGCTAAGGAGAGATTACTTCCAATTGGGCACCTGCTCCTTCTTGATCCTGGACAGCAATTTTTTCTTTTTGTTATATAGTTTATTTGTTGCACATGTTCACCAGACAGGTTTACTCTTCCTTGCGGAGGATGATTTTGTCCTGCCAGGTTTTCCTGATTCCATGTATCTATATAAATGCTCGTATAGTACTTTGGTGTAGATTTGGACATTGGTGCCAGTTCCAAGGGAGGGGGCTGTGAAGCTGTTTATACCATCCCTCAGGAGGCTGTAATCAGCTTTGGAGAAGTTTTTTTGTTTGACTCTAGCTAGAAAGGGGTCAGGGGAGATGCTGACTTCAAACGTGACTGCTTTATTGTTGGCTCTTACCAGGGAGGATGATACTGTAGGGGTGCTGCAGTGGTTATTCATGTTGGTTAATACCAAGTCCAAGATATTATCACCTCTTGTGGGGGTATCAACTAGCTGTTCCGAGGCATTTGCATTCATAAAATTGAGGAATCTCTGGGCATTTGCATTCTGACATGAGTAGTTTTTCCATCCTATGGTTGGGTAGTTAAAGTCACCCAGGATCAGGGTAAAGGGTTGAATCTTCATAGATTCAAAGAGGTCCAGATAGGTGGAGTGGGCATCCTGAGTCAAATTTGGGGGCCTGTAGCTAGCTATGATTTGAGAAGGGGTCTTGTCAACGGTTAACTGCACCTGGAATGTCTCCTGTGCATCATGCTGTTTGACAGGCTGGAAGTGTGTATGTCTTTAATATACATTGAAACTCCACCTCCTTTTTCATTGCTGCCCACAGTTTGAGGTCTGAATGTATGATAGGATGAGTAACCAAGTAAGGCTGGGGTGCTCTCCGCAGCTTTGAACCAGGTTTCTGTGACTCTTCCAGTGTTAAGAATGCTTGCAATGAGTGCAGTTTCATGTTTAGACTCCTAGCATTTAGCAGCATGACCTTTAATTTACATTTTGTTGAAATGTTTATGTTGGTTTTATCGACCTCAGGACTTTTCCTAAAAAAGGCACTATGGGGAAGAAAGGACCTTTGCCAGAAGCCTGAAGCCCAAGTGAGACAGATGCAGGCCATCTCTAGCAAAGTATAATGTAGATAAAGAGACTTGTAGGCTGGAAATTAAAATACTTGAAATTTATTACAAAACACAGATTTAGGTAAGCGCTTTCGAGGCAATTCTCTTCTTCAAACCTTAATACATAAATAAATTAGCACACAAGGTTTAAATAAAACCAATAACCAATAAAAATTCTTTAAAAATCAGTGACGCAACCCTCTTTTTTCAAGAGAGGTTTTAAAGATACAGTACTGTTAAGACCAGGTGATAGGTATGCCTTAAAGTCCACTATCCACCTTAATTCAGCATATTCAGTTTCATTGTTAATATCACCTTCTCTAAGGCTCACATTTATTTTTTGCAAGACTAAGAATTTAAAATTGTGCTGATCACCACAGTCTAAGACATGCTTAGCTAATGCATTAGTAAGTTTGCTGTTCCTGATATCATTAAGATGTTCCAAATGTTATTGCATATTCTGCAGTTTCTACATGGGAAAGTCCATCTACGTTGTGAGACAAACCTGTCACACTTTTTCTAATGATGTCTACAAGACATGTGACATCATTAAAAAGAAATGATCCATTCTTCTGACTGACCCCGAGATTAGCCGGGTTGTTGGTTCTACACCCAATTTTAGTTTTAAAAATAGCAAGAATTTGAAAAAGGAACTCTGCTATAAACAGAATAAAACATGTGACAGGTTTGTTTCACAACGTAGAGGGATTTTCCCATGTAGAAACTGCAGAATATGCAATAACATGTGGTCCACCTGCATGATTTTACACCCTGTGCATCAGAAACCTGTAGAGGTTTTATTTTATGCAGATTGTTCTACTAAAAACAGTGTGTATTTTACTAAGTGCAATCTTTGTAGTGAATTCTATATTGGTAAAACCAATAAACTATGAAAGAAAGGATGATGGAACATCTTAATGATATCAGGAACAGCAAACTTACTAATGCATTAGCTAAGCATGTCTTAGACTGTGGTGATCAGCACAATTTTAAATTCTTAGTCTTGCAAAAAAATAATGTGAGCCTTAGAGAAGGTGATATTAACAATGAAACTGAATATGCTGAAATAAGGTGGATAGTGGACTTTAAGGCATACCTATCACCTGGTTTTAACAGTACTGTATCTTTAAAACCTCTCTTGAAAAAAAGGGGGCTGCGCCACTGATTTTTAAAGGATTTTTATTGGTTATTGGTTTTATTTTAAACCTTGTGTGCTAATTTATTTGTGTATTAAGGTCTGAAGAAGAGGACTGCCTCGAAAGCGCTTACCTAAATCTGTGTTTTGTAATAAATTTCAAGTATTTTAATTTCCAGCCTACAAGTCTCTTTATCTATATTTATACTTATATTTTTGGGAGCTTGGCTCCACCATCTCTCTGTTCTCTACATCTCGAGCAAAGCATTGTGGTCTGTCAATCATATCTTCCCAGACTGTCAGGTGCTGGATCCCCTGGAATGACACCAGAAACTAAACCAATTGTTAAAGTCAATCATTTTCTGTTTGTATTGGGGCATCATTCTGGGTGATGGTAGAATGCTGCTTAAGGCTAGGGGCATACTTGCCTGTGACACATATTCAGCGAGCACAATCATATTTTTCTTCATATAGTCAAGGGAAGTATGTCTCAAGTCATTCACCCCCAACATGGGCTATGACAGAGTCATAACAGTACCTGTTGTTGAGAGACTTGAGTGCATGTGTGAACTGGTGGATTCTGGCACCTGACAGACAACTAACCGTGACTTTCTCCTTATCCAGCCTGGTGAGAGGCACAACATCTGTGTGTCTCACAGTGGAGTCTGCTATGACTAATATGTTGGGTTTATGGTTAGGCCTTTGTGGTTGTGAGACACAGGTATGGGGACTATGCATGGTATGTTGTGTGGAGGGTTGTGGAGTTTACATGTGTTTTTGCCTCTGAGGTCTCCCTTGTTTGGGTATGTTTTTGCTGAGAACCTCCATATATGTGGGTGTGTGTTCTGTAGTTGTGGGTGATGTTTGAGGTGTAGTGGTTGTGTTGATAACCTTCTCAATGCCAGATACAGTGGCTTGTGAGGGAGAGAGCATAGACTCTAGGTTCTTAATGTAATTGCATCTCTCACAAATTGTGTTCCCAGGTGGCAATAGTAGATGGTTGTCCATGTACATGAGGCAGTAGCTATACTGTCTCAGGATGCCCATATCAACCGGGATGGCAGGAGAAACCGTAGGAAATTGTCCATCCATATTTGTCAGAATTTGAGGGAGAGAGACCAGGGAGAGTTAAGGGATAGGCCTAAAGCCCAAGTCCTTAAACTAAAACTAAGAGGCTTAGAAATAACACAATTTCAACAGGCTAAAAACAAACAGTAATAAATGCAGCAGAAAAAATGCAATTGAGCACTTAGAGAACAAGTAGCTGAAAAAGCAAGATGAAGTAACAGAGTCGAAGGAGGAAATACAAATACAGTAAAAGCAGCTGATTTTTTTTTTGCAGAATGGGAAGGGAGAAAGGAGGAACAGAAGATAATTCAAGGTTAAGAGACTAAGGGGATTCGGCTTCCCAAATGTCAGTACATTAGGGACATTGGCAACCTCGAACCACTCGATCCCACACAGTTTGGCTTTGTCAAGGGGAGGTCAAGTCTGTTAAATCTGGTCAACTTCGTTGAGACAGTCACCAAAGCCATGGACAAGGGGAAGACAGTGCACACCACCTACCTTGACCTGGCCAAAGCCTTCGACACTATTCCCCACTTGTTCATAACAGATGAACTCTATCAACTAGGCATCGATCCATATGTTATCAGATGGGAAGCAAACTGGCTCACTGATAGAACCCACCTAATCAAAACAGGGGAAGCCACTTCAAGCAGTAGACCCTTAATGAGCGTCATACCACAGGGATCAGTTTTGGGGCCTCTCTTACTTGGGATATACTTCTCTGAGGTGCAGGCTAAAACCAGTTGGCTATGGCTGACCAAGTTTGCAGATGACTGCAAGCTGGGTGCAGTCATCAATTCCCCAAGTGATGTGGACACCCTCCAAGAGGGTCACACCTAAACAAATGACTGGTGCCAGAAACATGGCCTGAAGCTGAAAATCCAGAAAAATGCATCATCATCCCCTTTGGAGAGAGTGATGTCCCCACATATTATCACATTAATAACAATGTTCTAAGCACGCAATCAGTCATGGGGGATTTGGGCACCCAGGTTGATAGCAACCTGATTTGTACCACCATGTTGCTTCCGTTGTACGGAAAGCTTTCTACATGGCTCACCTCATAAGTAAGGGTATCTCATTCAGTGATAACAAGGTCATAATATCCCTGTATTCTTCCCTTATAAGGCCGGTTATTGAGTACAATGTCCCATTAAGCATGTACCGCACAAAACACATGCAGCAGCTGTAGAGACCATAGAGGTTCCTCACCAGAAAAATCCAGGGCCTCAAACATCTACCCTACACAGGCTAAAAGCCCTGTGCTTCTACTCAGTTTCATGCAGACTCCTCAGAGGTGACCTCTGTCTGGCATACAAAGCAATCTCGGACCCCGTCTTGATAGGACTGCTGCATATCCGCAAGCCAAGCTCCACTTGAGCAACCTGCATGCGCAACATCAACCTGGTCTGTGACATCAATAGGACTTGTTGGGGGGACAGATTTGTGTCTCAGAGACTCCCCCATCTGTGGAATAGACTCCCTCTCCACGTCAAGCAGAGTACTTCATTATCCCTTTTCAAGCGCAACCTGGATAATTGGATTGGAAACAGAATATACACCCCGGGGATTCCACCTGTGTCTGTGCTGGACAGGGGCTTTGGATGCTGAATTGTCTAAACATGGGCTAAACTCTTGCCTAGGCTTATAAGAGCCTCAGGGCCAATAGCCTAGTAACTACCTATGATGCTATGAAATAAAAATTTGTGTTCATTAATATAACAGATTTGTGGAAAACATTATATAGATGAAGAAACCTTGAGCCATTTGGAAAAAGAAGCAACTGAAGAAGTTAGAAAATACAAAGAACAAAATCTAGAGACTTTTGAAAGGTATAAACAAAGAAATATGGACATGGGAAAGAAAGAAAGATCTGATATGGTGCAACTTTTATGCAAAGGAGAAAGCCAAATTAATCAACACAAAAAAGGCAACCACAAAGATATTCCAAGAGAAATAGAGGCAAAAGCATCCAGATATGGAAAATTTCACAAGAAAAAAATAAGATCACAAAGAGGTAATGCAGAACAGAAGATTAGTCAAATAGAAGTTAAAAAATAGAAGTTGAGATTATGGAATACTTGCCAAATGAAGGATTTAGTATAGAAAGTCTAACACAGGTTATATCACAGCATGATGGAACGACAAATCCCCCAAAGTAAGGAGAAACATGAGGAGCAGGAGACATCTGAAGAAGAGTGGAAGAAAAAGAGATTTAATATGGTGCAATATCTATGCAAAGGGCAAAGCAAAACTAATTAAAACAAAAAGAGCAGCACCAAAGATATTTGAACAGAAATACAGGCAAACGCATCCAAACATGGAAAATTTTACAATACAGAAAATAAGAAAACAACGAGGAAAAGTAGAAAAGAAGATTAATAATGGAGAAGTTAAAGAAATAGAAACTGAGATTATGGATTACCTGAGAAGTGAAGGATTTAGTGTAGAAAATCTAACTCAGATAGCATCACAGCAGTATAGAGCAGTGGATCCCCAAATTAAGGAGAAACCAGTGGAGGAGGAATTATCTGACCACCTGGCATAAGAAGATACTTTGGAGGCTTCCATAGCAAACCAGTACAAACATTCAGTTGGAGTTGCACAGCAAAGGAAGGAAAAGGAAACTGTGCCAACTCTTGGATGCAGTCAGTGTTGTGGAGTGATAGGACAGTGAGTTCCCATATGAAAGAACAAAGGTTGACATAGGATGAAACTGAAGAGAATGTGGCACAGGAAGATGCTCTGGAACTTTCTTTAGAATGCCTATAAGAAATGGAGGACAAAGAATGGGCTCTCAGTTTAGAAGAAAATGATCTAACAGAAGAGTTGCTTGATTTCCTAGAGATGGACAGACATATTAAGATCAGTTAAAGAACTAGACCACAGAAAGTCAATAACCCAAAAAGTTAGAGAAGTTTGATAAGATAAATTAACACAGTAATTAGGACTGTCCATAGAGATTTGTGCCGTATAGCAGAAGTAAATTGGATATTTTACTTTGCAGCTAAACTAATAACAGACAAAGTCTTACCACAAAAACACAGGGTAATAAGGGAAAAGAAGGGGAGAAATCAAATGCCACCATGGAAGTACTGAATAAAGCAATTAAGACAAGAAGTGTCACTGTTAGAAGAGTATAGCAGAGGGAACAGATCAGCAAAAATACTCAGAAAGATAGACGTGATAAAAGCAATGTGCAGTATCAGAACAGATCAGGCTGTATTGTGCACTATCGCAAATAGTAAACTAAAACTATCAGCACAGAGAAACGTAGAAGATATGCCGATAAATATAAAGAAAAAGTACAAAATAAGGAATTTATTGATGACCCAAAAAGTTTAATAGAGAATTGAGAAACAAGGGAAAAGGAACTGAAACACTACCAAAAAAAGAAGAAACAAACATTTTGGAGAAATATCTATGAAGATTCTGTGGAAGATAACAAAGATGCTAAATGGATAGAAGAAGTAAAAGAGAGAATAAGAAGTTCAAATGTATAGGATATGAAATGGGATGAAGTTAACGGCCAGAGAGATGGAAACAAAGTTAAGAAACGCTCCAGGCCCAGATGCAGTGCCTAACTTCTGGCTGAAAGTATTAACATGAAGACTTAGTCATGAGTAAGTACTATTTATATGTGCACCCCAAAAAGACACCAACCTGGTCAACAACAAGAAAAACAATACTCCTACTTAAGAGTGAGTCTGCAAGCTGTCCTAAAAACTGTAGACCAGTAACTTACCTGGATGATGTATAAACTATATATTGAAATTGATGCTGAAAGAGTTTATAGTTATTTAGAAGAAAACTCAATCATGGCGGTAGAACAGAAGGGTGATAAAAGAAAGTCATATGGAACAAAGGATCATTTGTTGTTAAATAAAATGATAATGGAGAACTGTAAAAAGAGGAAATATCTAAATATGGCATGGATAGAGTACAAAAAAGCATTTGATAGCATTCTACATTCATGGATTAAAGAATGCTTAAAAATGTACAAGATACAACGTATACTGATTGATTACATTACAGTGACCATTAAACAGTGGCAAACCACTTTGCAGTTAAGCCATGTTAAAGGGCAAATTATTATTCCAGGGATACAAATTCAAAGTGGGATAGTCCAGGGTGACTCTTTGTAACTGCTGCTCTTTTGTCTTACCCTTAACCCATTAAACAGATCAGGTCATGGCTACAATTTGGCTCCCAGAAGACAAAGTGTAAAGACTTCTCATCTTCTTTTGTGAATGATTTAAAACTGTATAGTTCATCAAATGAAAAACTGAAAGCACAACTGCAAGTGGTCAAAACTTTTTCAGATGATATAAGAATGTCATTTGGTCTTGATAAATGTGCAAAAGCAACCTTTAAAGCAGGAAAGCTGCAGCAACAAGAAAATATCAATTTGGGACAGGAATGTGATATAAAAGAACTTGAGCAAAAAGGAGTGTTTGGGAATTGATGAAGGATCAACAATAAAACATGAACAAATGCAAATAAAACTTAGTAAAGAATATTTTGAAGGCTAAAATTAATACTGAAAACAACCAGTTTGCTCTTCCTGTCCTAACTTACAGTGTTGGAATGACTGACTGGCCTCAAAAGGTGTTGGATTGTTTGGACAGGAAATCAAGAAGGATGCTTCAAGCTCATCAAATGATTTTTTGAAACTGATTACATGTATAGATCTGCAATCATAGGACTGCAGACTCACAAGACCCAAATGTAGTGAAATTTTTAAAACATGAGGAGACTAAGTCTAAGATGACTTCCCTGCTTAGTTTAGCAGAAGTATATCAGTGTCAAGCAGGAATGGAAATCAAACCAGAAGCAGATAAAAATCAGCCAGCAACTGAATGTGCCAAAAAAAAAAAACAAAACAAAACAAAATAAAGAATATAAAGTGAAGGATCAGATGAGAAGGCAAGAAATGTGGAAATTGCATAAGTATAGTTGCAAGCATAGAAAACTATTTGAACAGCCTCATGTTAATCAGGATCGAACGCAGGAATGGTTAAGGAGAGGTGAATTTAAAGCAAAAGACAAAAGGTTAATATTGTTGGCCCAGGGCAGTGGACTACGTACAGTACATGATCATTTACAAAGTCCATTGAACATGTGGAAGAAACAGACGAATGTAGGTTATGTAAAACAGAATTGGAAACAGTTGCACATCTTGTTGGTTGTGATATACCAATGGCAGAAGGACTGTATACTGAAATACATAATGATGTGGCAGGACTGTTGCACTGGGAATTGTGCAAACATTGTAAAATTTTTTCTCATTTTTTTATTAAAATTATTGAAGATAACATTTTGTTTATGAAAGAAATATTTAATATAGTAAAGGGCAGAATTCAGGCTTTCTGTATTCAATAACTGGGACAAATATATCAGATTATTTTCTTTTAAAAGTATTCATTACAGATGGATTTAAAGAAAATATATTATTTTGAGTATAAACTATTGGAAAGATAAGAAAAAAGCATGCTTTGTAGATTGGATTTCTATAAATGAAACTTCTCAAAGAATTCACTATAATAGTAATATTATCAGAATTAATTGTGTCATTAAGGTTAGTTATTAAATATTATTTTAATAAGCAGCATGGAGAATTATTTGAAGTTAAATAATGATTAGGATGTCTCGAGAAGTTTGATTGAATATCTTTCCATTTAGCAGTATAAGAACTGTTTGACCGTAGAATTATTGTTTGGATAATAGATTATAAGGAATGTATTTCTAAATCTGGTAACCAAATATCTCCAAAGAACCAATCTGTGATATGATGACTTAATGCTATTCCAGGTTTATTAGGATACCACAAGAATCGTAAAATTAAAGAATTAAACTTTTTTTATAAAGGTTTAAGAAGGAGGTAAAGATCTTGATTGCACTATACATACGATTTTTGGAAAAATAATCATTTTAATTATGGAAAGTATCTCATCCATAGTAAAAAAAAATCTATTCCACTTATGAGATTTTCTATAAAAGACAGGCTACTATTATAATTATTTTGTTAATGTTTTCAGCAATAGTTATTCACAAATAATGTAACCATTTTACTTGGACTATATATTTATTAAAACCTTCCCCCATGTCATTAATGCCATAATTTACAGGTAATATTTTTGTTTTATCTTCATTAAAAGTGAGTCAAGATTTCTTCTGAAAGGTTTCCATTAGAATAATGCGGGTGAAAAGTGAGTTATTATATTTATTTAGTGTCAGAAGAATATCATCTGCAAACAATTGGATTTTAGCTGTTAGATTCTTATCTGTATAAAAACCTTTAGTGTCTGGATGTGATTTATTTAGAATATCTGGAAATGGCTCAATAACTAGTGTAAAAAGTAAAGGTGAAAGTGGGCATGCTTGTTTAGTTCCTTTCGATATTTTAATTGATTCCAGCTGGGAGTTGAGCTCTCTCATCTCAAAACGGGTGTAACCAGTCAGGAGGAGAAGGTAACCTCACACAACACAATTCCAGTATCACATAGTCCCACCACAACAGCGAACCAAACACATAAAAACACAAAAACATACTCGGAGGCTCTAAATAAAAATCTACCTAAGCAGCAGAGACCTCCAAAGCAGACATCCAAGCAAACGCTACCCCAAAACAAAACACGTACAACACATAGCACACAAAGTCAGTGTGCCAAGCAGTCACAGCCCTTAAGGCTTAATAATACACCCGATACCCTTGTAATAGGTGACTCTATTGTCAGACACACTGATGTCCCACTCACCAGGCTGAATAAAGAGAAGGTCACAGTGAGCTGCCTGTCGGGCGCTAGGATCCGCCACATAACGCAAGCACTCAGGTCACTCCAAAGCAAATACAAATATGACTCAGTCAGTGTACATGCTGGCGTGAATGACCTGAGACGTACCTCCCTCGACTACATGAAAAGAGACATAGAGGAGCTCTCTGATCATGTAGCTCAGGCCGGTATGACCCTGACCTTGAGCAGCATCTTACCCTCACCTAGAATGATGCCACAGTATAAAGACAAAATTATCGATTTTAACAATTGGCTAAAATTTTGGTGTCATTCAAAGGGGATCCAGTGTCTGTCAGCCTGGGATGACATGCTCGACAAGCCATGTTGCTTTGCTAGGGACAGCTTGCACCTGTTACCCCTGGGCTTTCGGATATTGGCAAAGGCTCTTGCCACCCCCATAGTGCCTTTTTTAGGCAAGGCTCAAAAGTCAAACCCACCTCCATAGACAGCACAAGGAACAAGAAACTAAGGGTAATGCTGCTAAATGCCAGAAGTCTTAACCTCAAGATGCACGCACTCGAAGCTCTCCACAGTATGGAGAACATCGATATCTGTGCAGTGACAGAAACCTGGTTCAAGGCTTCAGAGAGCACCCCAGCACTACCAGGTTATACCTCATATCATGCTTTTCGGCCCCAAAACCCGGACCGAACCACAAAAGGAGGGGTAGTTTCCATAATTATCAAGGATATCCACACCTCCAGGGTAGTGGCAGTGCACAAAGTATCGGAGACCATCCATGTGCAACTGACAGTGGGCAAGACTGCTTTTCAGTTTATAGCATCCTACAGACCACCCTCTCAAAGTCAGGAATCCCACTCGGCTTTCCTGAAAACATTGGAGAACACTAACATCTCTCCGAACACCATTATATTGGGCGACTTCAACTACCCAAACATAGACTGGGAGCATTACTCAAGCCCCAGCACCTTAGCCCAAAGGTTCCTGGAATTTATAAACTCAAATGCTATGGAACAACTAGTCACCACTCCCACAAGAGGGGAAAACATACTAGACCTGATTATTACCAACATGAGGACTCTATGCTCCATACCAGAAGTATATCCCTCATTGGTAAGATCAGACCATAAATTAATTTCACTGGATATCCACATCCCGATCCCACCCCCAGCCCAGAAAACCACAGTGAAAAACTTCTCAAAAGCGAACTTCACACTTCTCAAAACTGAAGTGGTATCCTTCAAGGCCCCAGGGCCAGTGGAAACTACGGCCCAAACTGCAGAATCCTATATAAACGCATTCTACGGACATGTCCAGGAATGCGTGGATCATGCTATCCCAAACAAAATCAAGACCCAATCATCCAAAGGCAGGCGTCCAGTCTGGTGGACCCCAGCCATAAATAAACTGTACAACAGAAGGAGGAAGCTACTACATGATAGAGCAAAATCCCTAAAAGGGAAGGCATCTCTGATCAGTACTAGCAAAAAATTACGATCTCTCATGAAATCCTCCAAGGCCAGCTTCGAGAGAAAAATTGCACAGGACACTAAAGACAATCATAAGGCTTTTTTCAGTTATGTTAGGAAGCTGGGATGCAACTCCCAGACTTGTTCTGAGTTGATTCTAAATGACAAAAAATACACTGAACCCACAGACATCGCCAATATCCTGGCAGACAGGTTCAGTGCAAACTTTTCCACCCCCTCCCCCACAAAAGAGCAAGTATCTGTCCCGGCAGAGTGCAGCCTCCCAAACATCTCTGATGCTCAGGTGAAGGCCGCCCTCTCCAAAGCAAAAAACACTGCTTCCATGGGACCAGATGGCGTCCCCGGTTGCGTCCTACATGAACTCCAAGAAGAACTAATCCCTCAAGTAAAACTGCTGTACAATCTCAGCCTCATTACAGGATATGTGCCCAAAGAATGGCGTACAGCAACAGTGGTCCCACTCCACAAAGGTGGCGCCTCTGCGGACCCTGGAAACTATCGCCCCATAAGCCTGACTAGCCTAGTATGCAAGGCTATGGAGAGGATCATCATGGAACTCATAAACAAAGACATTGGGGACCTACAGACACTAGATCCTACCCAATTTGGCTTCGTCAAGGGCAGATCCTGCCTTTTGAACCTGGTCAACTTCTTCGAAACAGTCACCAAGGCCATAGATGAAGGGAAGGTAGTCCACACAGCCTATCTGGACCTCGCAAAGGCATTTGACACAATACCCCACTCGGACATCATAGATAAGCTATCCAGCCTAAATATAAACCCCTATGTCACAAGATGGGTTGCAAACTGGCTCAAAGACAGAACCCACAGAGTCAGAGTTGCTGGAGCCATGTCAGACTCGAAACCGGTCACAAGTGGCGTCCCACAAGGTTCTGTCCTAGGACCTCTCTTGTTCGGTATTTACTTTTCTGAGGTACAGGCCAACGTGGGAGGACTATGGCTCACCAAGTTCGCAGATGATTGCAAACTGGGCGCCATAATCGACTCTCCAGCTGACACAAACATCCTTCAAAAAGGTCTCGCAGAGACGGATAACTGGTGCCAGAGCCATGGTCTAAAGCTAAATGCCAAAAAGTGTATAGTCATACCCTTTGGCAAAAACAATGTGCCCACAAATTACCACATAGGTGGTAACCCATTAAGTACAGAGAAAGTAATTAGGGATCTGGGGACCCAAATTGATAGCAATCTCTCCTTTGACAACCACATTGCCAAAGTGGTTAGAAAGACCTTCTACATAGTCCACCTCATCATGAAAGGATTCACATCTAGATCAAGAGAGGTAATCATGCCCCTTTATTCATCCCTCATCAGGCCCATCATAGAATACAATGCTCCCTTTGGGATGTACCTTACCCGACACCTGCAGCAATTAGAAAGACCCCAAAAGTACCTCACCAGGAGGGATCAAGGGACTCAAACAGATGCCATATGCTGGTCGGTTAAAAAGAACTCCAGTTCTACTCAGTTGCATACCGCCTACTTCGAGGCGATCTGTGCCTGACATATAAAGTTATGTCCAACCCAGAATTAATGGACATGCTCCACCTCAGTAAATCTAAATCCCTTAGAGCCACACGCTCGAGGGACTTGAACCTCAGCACAGAAATAAATAGAACATGCTGGAGGGACAGATTCGTAACCTAGAGGCTCCCTTCGCTCTGGAATAGAATTCCAGTTCATGTTAGGCAGAGCACCTCACTGACTCTTTTCAAGAAGAATCTTGATGAGTGGATGGGGGATCATAGGTTTGTCCCGGGGATTACTTCCGTGTCACTATTAGACAGAGGCACAGTAAACTGAACTTTAAAAAGGGCACAGTATGCTCAAATCAAGGGGTGGCATAAGCCAAACACAATCGGGCTAGGCTTATAAATGCCCCAGGGCAGATAGCCTAGTATGAACCTATGAACCTATGAACCAAAGTGAATGAACTGATTTTAATATGCGCATAAGAGTTAACATACAGTAGATTAATAAGTTTGTCTAAAAAATGACTTTCTTCAAGTACCAGTGAGAGATAATTCCAGATGACCAATTCAAAAGCACTATTAATAGCTAGACTTATTATAGTTAAATTTTCTTTTGTTTTATTTGCAAAGTCAATTAAAGATAAGATTCTTTCAATATTGTCATAGGATTTTCTATTTAAGATAAAGCCAGTTTGATCATCATCAGTCAGAAGTGGAAAAACTATTTCGATCTATCAGCATGTATAGACATAAATAATTTGTAGTCTATATTTAACAAAGAAATTGGTCTATAAGGAGAACATTTTACTGGGTCTTTATCTGATTTTTTAAGATTTGGGAAATAAGGGAGTATTTCCAAGTGGGGTGGGCACTTTCTAACATTTTTACTACTTTCAAAAGTTTAAGCAGTATGTTCAAAACTTCTTTTGGGGGTGGCCACGGTGGTACAGTGGTTAGCATTGTCACCTCACAGCAAGAGGTTCTCCAGTTCGATCCTCAGCTGGGGTGCCTTCTGTGCGGAGTCTGCATGTCCTCCCTGTGGTCATGTGGGTTTCTGCCAGGTGCTCCAGTTTCCTCCCACATCCCAAAGACATGCTGCAGGTGGATTGGACACTCTAAATTGGCCCTAGGTGTGAGTGTGGATGTGTGTGTGCCTTCTGTGGAAGGTTGGGCGCCAGGCTGGCAACTCGACACTGTAAAACTCCACTGCCAATCATGAGCGGACAGATGATCCGCTGTGGCGACCCCTAACCAGGACAAGCCGAAAGAAGAAGAAGTTCAAAGCTTCTTTTGGAATTATCTTATAAAGTTCAGGAATGATGCCATCATTAGCAGGACCCTTATTTATTCTTAATTTTTTAATTTGAAATTTTAATTCAGAATTTATTTCAAACATCTTTTTTGAATTATCACTTGTGACACAGGCAAATTTACATTCATGTAAAAATAATCAAATTATATTAAGATAAACATTATTATTATTTTTATAAGGGATAACTATCTTGGGAATAGGTACAGTATTTTCCATAATATTGCTACCCCTCTTTTTTCTGATTATGATGAGAGCTAGATTATACAGTGTGTGTGTTTTAGTATTGTCTGTCAATTTCAGTTTGTAATAAACTAGTCTCTTGCAAAACAATAATCTGGGAATTGAAAAGTCTTGCTTGCTCGTAGAAATCTAAGTCTTCACAGTCATCATAGCACAACACAATCAACACCACTGTTCACCAATGTAATGAAACCATGAGAGCCCAATCATATACGTTGCCACATAAAAAAAATGAGCAGAAACCCAAAAGGAAAAAGCAGGATGCCAAAAGTAATCGCCAATACATGTAACTAACACTTCCCAGACTTAACAAGCAGAAGCACTTGGAGCCCATTCACCTCACAAACCACCTAGAGACAAAAGCAGATATGTAACAAAAAGCATCATAAGGCATGTCTTTATTTCATTTCTTCCTTCCCCCACATCTTCCCGCTATTCCAGTGATGAAAATATGACATACTTGGCAGGCAGCCACATCAGCTAATATAAACACTTTTAAAAGGCCTGTAGTTTTTAGTTTTATATATGAAACTAAGAAATATGAGCAAAAACTAACGACAACCATAAAACAGAGAAGAGAGAGAATGTTAAAAAGTTTGTTATACTTTCCCCTTCAGTTTTTTCAGGTAAACCAAAGATTTGGATGTTTTTCCAAGATCTGTTTTCTATGTCATCTATTTTGTTTAAAAGTAAGGCATTTTGTTTCAGTTAGAATTCTGTGTTCTTTTCATCTTCAGACAAGTTTCCCTTCCATGTCATTTAAGGCATCTTCTATCCCCGATATCTGTGTTCTCTGCTGGTTTAAAGACTCCTGTATTTAATCTGTTTGTTTGGAACATTTTTCTTTCAAATTATCTAATTCATTGTCCATTTTGTTCATCTTCAAAGAGAGTTCTTGAATGTTGATAAGAACAAACTGAAGTTCCTTTTTGAGAGATGAGTCCTGATAGCTTACTTTTGTGTGACTCATTCTGGATTATAAGTGAAAATATTTTCAATATAAAAATCTGACAGGAAAATATCAGTATATGAAGAAAAAAAATTGATATCTTTCAGGACAATTCAAAATAGTATTTGATAAAAAAAGAGAGGATAACTTAGAAGTAGAATTTTCTATCAGAAATAAAATAAAATAGAGTAGGGGAAATCTGCTGCTAACCTGACAGCATCCTAGCCACTCCACCAACTATTATAATATTAAAGTACTGGAAACATGAGCCACAAACCATTATAGAAAATTATGGTTTATATCACATGTGATTATCCATTATCAACAGTTCAAAAATAGATTAGAGAAAACCAGATGTAATAGTCCATGAAAAGAAGACAAAAAATAGCATTGACCCATTGAAATTGCTGCATCTAGTGAATACAGTGTCATATGTACAGAGAGATGCAAAGTCAGAAAATACAAGGATTTGCTGGCAGAAACGAGGGCATTGTTGTAGAAAGATATCCAGGCAGTTCAAATAGTAGTAGGAGCTATGGGTCTTATAAAAAAGAACTTACAGTCATACTTGGATATGTTACCGATACATGTAACTCCATATCAATTTCTGAAGGAGTCATTAGTGGGCACACTGCAGGTGCTACGAAGTGCACTTCTGGCTAACATCAATGATTGAAACAATACTAATTTCATCAACGTTAATCGTACTTTGAGATAGGAATGGGGTTCATTGCCATCATGGTATTACAAAACCCAGAAGACTTAGAGAAATTAAAAAAAGGCAGCACTGGTGTACTAGTGAAAGTATCACTAGCACCGAACAGCAGTGCTATTGGCTTCTGAGTCTGTGTGCATGAGCATTGTGTGTACATGTCCCATTAGGCTGGGTCAGGCAGGACTGAGTAAGGTAATTCAGACTATGTATGATAATGCAATGTGTTAGAGCCACAGTTCAGAGACAGTACTGCTAAGTTACCTCTTTATCATAGTTGTTGCAGTATAATGCCTGTTTTAACATGGAAAAAAACAAGGTCACCATATTGTAGAAGATGTCATTAAGGTGGGGTAACACAGTGCACATGCATGACAACTGAATGGTCAACCATGACAGTGAACATTGCTCATAAGCACGACAAATTAATGTCTAGTGCTCACCATGACAGAGAACATAACACAAGGGCATAACAAGCTAATGTCCAGCCGGGGGGGGGGGTTACCCTGACAGAGAACATAGAAAAGGGAAATGCGAGGTGAATGACCCATGGAGTGGGCTACACTATTGCTTTCTGCACATAGACTGCAAGACATACTACAAGGGAAACAATGGACCTTGAGCATAGGTAAGGGCATAGCTATATGAAGAGAGGGAAGAGAGAGGCACAAGATGTGCGCAGCACTACTGGCCATCAACACAATGCTGCAAGATGGTGGACAGTGATAACATGCCTAGTTCTGCTATTAGTATGGGACAGTGTAGGAATCATCACTTTACAGTCACAGATATGTGGCCACCTAATGAAGGGATGTATCAGTGCTGAGACATAGTGGTCAGCCAAGGGTGGTCATACACACACAAACATTGACTGAAATATGTAACTATTAGATGTTCACATCTTGTCATGGGAGACGTATCCAAGCAACAGAAGAATGACTTCATTACTCCAAACCCACATTCATAAATGCTCCATGACTATGAATGCTTAGTATTGCATGTCATTTCACTTACAGTCTGGGGGTTTAAATGGGGGTCATTAATTGCAGTTTCAAGAGATATCCAGCATGACCTGCCATACAATTGTAGACATCATTGTAAGTGGCTTGCTGGTCACTTAATTGGGAACAACATATGCTGGCCTGTATACTTTGTAATGTGTGCGCCTACCAAATAGATGAAACTGTGAGAAGTCATGCTACACAAAAAGCTGTTAGTGGTTGCACATGTACCAGATGCTATATTCAGTGCTTATAATACCCAGTACACTCACAGCACTAGGCAATTGATGGAGTGAAAGCCCTTCTGGTTGATGTACTGGACACCATGTTGTGTATGTGGGGCTTTGATGGCAGTAAGGGAGCTTTCAGTGACTACCATGTCCTCAGAGAAATTGTCTATGTTTTACAATGCCTGCATACTGGTGGTACTTTTCTGTGCTATTTATAGAAATCACATATGCTCCTTTACATACTGCAGCATCACATTGTGAAATTTTTCTTTGTTAGGCAGTTCACACATGCCCTTTGATTCCTTCTGCAGGTGGCACATGTCTGCTAACTCCCATATGGTGTCTTTGTCCAGACAGTAGTAATCGACAATGTCCTGATGGTGGGGGTGATGATATGTTATCCTCAGGTAGACCCATCTGCGATATGGAGGGCGATGGCATACAACATCTTGCTGTTTTGAGTAACAATACTAAGCATTTCGTAATACCCATCTAACAGACTTTTAAAAGAGAAGTCTCTTGTTAACCCTATTTAAACTCCTAGATAAGAGTTTTTTATTGACAAAGTTATTTTTAGATAAAACATTGTTAAGATAACATTATGCTGTGACTTATGTGTTAAAATAATAGCTGCTAAAAATGTTCACTGTAAGTCTTTATGAAAGTGTTTCTGACTGTGGTACACTTCCATTCTTCAACCTCATTCCTGAGTTTTTTTTTTTTATTATTGTTACCTAGTATGGTTCAGAACTGCAGAAATGTGAATGTTTATTCGGTTTTATCCTATTTTGTAAATGCAATAAATCATTCACACCCCCATGCTCATTGTGCTGCCCCAGCATTGTACTTGATTTGCAAATGGTATACAACCAGAGTACCAGATGGCTGCACAGGACTAAGTCATAAGTATATAAGATTCTAGCTGCATACTTACAGATGGTGTACCGTCTGTGTGTGTAGTGATCTCCCTTCTTTATGACAAGATTTCAGGCAGACCTTCAGTAATGGATACTGAACAGAGAGGTCTTCCGACAGATTTTTCATCAGTTAGGGTACTCTTTAGTTAGATCTCTTTGCCACTAATCCCAACAGACAGCTCAGGCTCTTTTATTCAAAATTCCATGGCTAGAATCCTGAAAATTGGATTCCATGTCTTTCTTATTGAAGGGGGAGATTCCTCTTTTCCTTCCCTCTCCTTCCTCCAATTCCTAGGATTCTGCTGAAAATCAGAAAGGACAAGCCAATAATCTCACACTGTGACTCCCTTTTGCCCCAGACAGCATTGGTCCCCCTTCTGTTTAATCTGGCCCAGGGTAATCACCCCAAGTTACCTCACAGTACTGACACAGCAAAAGCTCTCTCTAATACATCCCTATGATCAGATTCTAATACTCTTTAGGCACTAATTTTCAGAGCTAGAGCCACAGGTATTGCAGGAGGCAAGGAAACCTGCTGCAAGAAAATCTTATGTTTCTAAATGGAAAAGATTCTAGCTAGGAGTTTTGGTCTTAACAGACTGTCATAACACTGTATTGTATTTTTAAACAAGTGTTTTTCCCTGCCAGTTTAAAATATTTTAAAGAAATTGAAAACCATTTTTTTTCTGTGGTGAATTTATGTTTATTTCACTTTTTTGGGTTGACATAGTGTTTTAAAGTGCTTATTTAATGTGATTTTTTTGTAGCAAATGACTTTAAAAGACTTTTAAATTTTACCAGTTTTGCTGCATGTTTACCCATGGAAAGAGGCGCCATTTTCATCTTCACTATGGAACAAACTGTCAGGCCCACAGTTGGTCCTTTTTACAGCTAGAAAATTTAAAAGTTAAGCAAACAGTCTTTGCCACCACAGCAGGCTAGCAATTTGCCTCAGCCACAGGTGAGTGACTGTGCTGTGGCCATTAGCTGAACTTCAGACCACTCATCTTTCACCCCAGATCCCTCTGGTGTAGCACCTACAGCCAGTATAAACTGGAGGTTATCCACATCCTCTGCAACTGTTGAGATCCCCTCAGTGGGCAGGGGAGACCCACTCTTGTCAATCTTGGGAGTGGGAACAAAAAATACTTTCCAGTTCTGTCAGAATGCTGTGCTCGGCCCTGGGGAAGCTGTTGCTGCCACTAATAACACTTTTGGTCCCATTTTTCCTGTCAAAAAGAAAAAGAAAACTAAACTTGTATCTACTCCTCCTCAAATTTCCTTAGGGAGGAGTAGTTTACTGGGTGTGGCTGAGGATTTAATTCAGTCTGTTAATCCTTCGTATGATGTAGTTTCTGGTAAAAGAAAGAGGGATACCTGTTTTACTAAAGAATTTCAACATTCTGAATCTGGACAGGAAGATGAAGGGACAGATACAGGATTTTCTCCTCAGATTTCTGATTCAGACTCAAGGGTTTCTCTGTTTCTCATTCTCCCTGTAGGGTTTTCTCTTTCTCTGAGACTGCTTCCAGAATGTGTTAGTGTTCTCAGCAAGAGAACACTGAAGTTCCTCAGTCCCTCAGGAAGTACTATGAGCTGTTACAGAAGGAATATCCATAACCTTCATCCATTCCTCCAGTTCTGTCAGTTTTGGAGGATGTGTATGTTACTGCCTGACGTTTTCCTGATATTCAGTCATCTGCTTTTCTAGAAAGGCAGATAGGATTTATAAAGTTCCACAGTAAGTTTGTATACACTGTTCCTAAACCTGGCCCTGCAGCAGCATCTTTAGTTAATCATATGCCAGTCCTACTCTTTTTGATAATGATGGATAGACTATTGATAAGTATGGGAAACAATATATTCTTCTGTAGCTTTGATTTTCAGAATTTTGAAATGTCAGGCTCATATGTTAAGGTTTGTTCTGACTAATTGTAAAAGTATGAGGAATGTTTTGTCTGTGGTTTCTTCTTGTGAGCAAACATCTACTTTAAATAATTTAATTACTTTTGTTGTACATGTCATTACCTATGTTTACAGCATGTGTATGACTCAGTTGATACTTCTTCCAGGGCTGGGGCCACTTGTACTGTTTTGTGGAGGTTTGCCTTGCTGCATTCTCAGAACCTCCTAGATAATGTTAAAATGAGATTTTGAAGTTTCCTTTGGTTAGAGATTTAGTTTTCGGCCCCTCTGCTGCAGAGGTCATCAAAAAGTGTGAGGAAAGGGTAAGTTGATACAAGGAGTCTCTAAACTTTTTCAGGCTTCCTTTTCCAAATTTTCTAAGGGATTATCTAACCTTTCATATAATTTTGTCAAAAAAACAAACAGTCTTAACAATATTTATGTAAACAGACATTTAAGAAGAAATAGCAAAGGGGTTCAAAAAATCCTGGACCCTCCCAACACCTAGGACAGTCCTTAAAGTCAGAATGACTATTTAAAGGACCTTGTTTCCCCACCCCACCCCACCCCACCCAAGACGCCCCATGTAACTTCCAAAAAAGTATGAATTTACACTTTTCTCTTTGGCAACAGATAGTTTCACATAAATGGGTTCTGAAGATCATTCATCAAAGTTACAGATGGTAGTGGGATGAAAATCTTCCTTTCCAGGAGATACTCCCTCATACACCAGACCAGAAGCTTTTATTTCTACCTGCCATTTCATTGCATGTTGTCCCAGCAAATGATAGAGCCAGTTCTTCCTCCTTCTAGTGTGGGGAAAGGTTTTCATTCAAGGATGTTTTTAGTGCCAAAGAAAGAAAATGCTTGGAGACCAGTTCTGGATCTTTCTTTCCTAAACCTGTTTGTGACAGTGCCCATATTCAAACCTGTTTGTGACTGTGCCCATATTCAAACCTGTTTGTGACAGTGCCCATATTCAAAATGATTTTAGTTCAAAACCTATTCCTTCTTCTTCCTCATTTAAGTTTCCCGGTAACATTAGATTGAAAAGATGCTTATCTTTACACCCACATTCATCTAGGCTCCAGGTGTTTCTTAAGGTTTCGTGTGTTTTGATCACATTATCAGTTCTCTGCCTTACCCTTACTCCATTTATACCTACTTGCAGGCTACAGGGGGAATCCACATTTTTCTATATTTAGATGACTTCCTTATGTTTGCAGAGTCTTTTTCAAAGTATCAGGAATCTCTCACTTGGGTGAGAAATCTCTTCCACAAGATGGATTCCAAGAGAACATTCAAAGGACTCCACATGATAAAGATACGGTGGTATCTGAAATTTGTTTGGTCCTAGCACCAATATCCTTTGTCATTTCAAACCCCAGTGTAGTCAGAAGAAAAAAAAACACTTGGTGGAGACAACAAATATCCTTAAATCTGGGTTTCCCCATCTTCCTCCCTGTTCCAAAGCAGTCAGTCATTACATGCATGTCAGACTTTGCATGGGGTGCAGTTTCAGGAGAGATAAAAGTGCAAAGTTTGTGGGACACCAAGTACAGATGCAAGCACATAAATATAAAAGAGATGATTGCCCAGATCAAGCACTCAATTCTCTGAATCATCTTTGCTCTCCTGATCCTCTTCACGTTGTTACAGACAGCACTGCAGTCATGTGGTACATCAACAACCAAGGGGGAAGAACCTGGTCATACCCCCTTTGCAGACTACCCATGTATAGGTTCACAGCACAGTTTCATTCTGTTGGTATCCTGCAGTTCATCAGAGCAAAATTATGTGGTAGATAAGCTGAGCAGTACCAGGGCAGACCCTCACGAATGGAAACTAGATCAGGGCTGTTTCTAAGATTTGATCCATCTGTCAGGTTTCCTCAAGTAGGCATGTTTGCTTTTTCTCTGAACAATCAGTTGGCAGGATTCTGCTTCAAGACTGCACGCAAGAAACCTGGAACATAGATGTCTTTTCTTTTCTTTTTTTTTTTCTTTTCCTTGTTCAGAATGTTCCTGATTGCTTTTCCACTCTTTCCACTGATATCCAATGTACTTCTGAATTTCTCAGAATCCAGGTCTCCCATTCATCCCTCCTGCTCCAAAGCAGTCAGTCACAACATATTCCTCAGACTTTGCTTGGGGAGCAGCGTCAATAGGAATTAAAGTGCAGGGTCTTTGAGAGAAGAAAGACAAACTAAAACACATAAACAGAAAAGAGATGCTAGCTCTGATAAAGACTCTCAGTTCTCAATCATCTGTGGTCCTTGTGACCTCTTTAAGTGAGTACAGACAATACCACAGTGATGTATTATATAAACAAACAAAGTGAAACCTGATCTCACCCCCTCTGCAGGCTAGCCATGTTAGCTTTGGATATACCTTCACAGCACATTCTCACTCTACAGACATCCTACATTCCATCAGATCAAAATTGTGTGGCAGACAAACTAAGCAGGACAAGGCAGACCTTCAGTAGTGGAAACTGAATCAGGGCTTGTTACAAGATTTGATCCATCTGTGGGGAATTCTTCACGTAGATCTTTTTTGCCTCTTCTCTAAATAATCAGCTGGCAAAATTATGTTCCAGGACTCCATGCAAGAAGGCCTAGAAGACAGATGTTTTTTTTTTTCTTTTCATTTCTTTTCCTTGGAGAGGAATGTTCCTGTATGCTTTTTCGCCCTTTCCACTGATTTCCAGGATTCTTCCCCCAAGATCATTTTGGTGATCCCCTTCTGGCCCAGTCAACCATGGTTTTCCCTTCTTTTGGAAATGTCCTGGGACAATTACCACAAGCTTTCTCACAGACTGGAGCTGGTCACACTCCTATCTCATTAACTTCAACCGATTTCCTGAATGACAGGGTCTTAATTTCCCTTAGGCACCTGTTTACTGAGGTTGTGCAGCAAGTACTAATGGAGGTAAGAAAGCCTGCTACTAGGAAATCTTGTAATCTGATGTTGTCATTTGTATTCATTCCTCAACTGCTGAGTTCTGATCCAGTCGTCAGATCCGACTAGGCCAGTGCTTCCAGTTTGTGAAATACTGAAACCCTCAAAATCCTCCCTTTAGCCATAATGATCTAGTCATCTAACATACCTTAGATCTCATTTGCCACCTTAGCTTTTGGACATGGTTGCTGTAAACTCTAGAGGGAGCTTTTGTAGTGTGTTTTTTTCGAGAGTTAAATTTTCAGTTTATATTTTTCTACGTATCCTTGCTCTTTCCTCCCATTTAAATGTCTAAAGTACTTAATTCATCATTTTTTATTAAATTACTCATTAAAGTATACTTTATTACCATTGTTGGTAATCTAGTCATTGTAGTATTTTGGTAGTACTCTCTTTTTAATTAACATTGTTAGTAATTTCTTTTTCCTTTTTCTAACCTTGTTTTTCTTTTTATCTGCATGATCTCTGACCAACCTTTGTGTTTTAAAAAATGTGTGGCCTGTGGCCATAAAATTCTCAACTCGGATGCATATTCTAACTGCGTATATTGTTTAGGGTCTTCTCATCTTGACACCACTTGTGATATCTGTAAAAGTTAAATACTTATGCCTTGATTGAAAGAAAAAATAAATTGATTCTTAGGGACTTGCTGCCCTCTGAACCTGCTTCTACAGCATTTGGGGCTCAACCCCCCAAAAAAGTAGACAGAAAAGGAGATTCTGATTAGAGAGTCTTGTAAAAGATCTTTGGAGCCAACATAACCTCCTGTTAAGCTAGCCAAAAAGTTGGATCCAACAGCTTTGGATTTGAAACCTAGAGGAGATTAACCTCTACAAATCCACTCACCTCAGATATTGTCAGATTCGATTACCCCTTAGCATCCATCTGCTCTGTTAGCATCACCACGACACCATTCAAGATCTTCATCCACAGTCTCATCCATCTGATATTCCAAGAGCCTTACTGAAGCTGATGTGGGTGGGATGATAAGGACATTCCTCCAGATGCAGATTCAAATGAGAGCTCTCCCGGCGCTGACCCCATCTGGTCTGGAGACCTTTATCAGTACTACTCCTCCATTATTAGATTCTTCTCTGATCTGACCTTTGGTTTCTAAGACATCGGATCTGAAAGTCCTAGATTCATCTGCCACGGATCCGAAGATGTTGGCATCTTCAACTCCGAAGGAGTCTCTGAGTGGTCCAGCGCTGAGTACCTCAGAGTTGGACGACTCTCAGAGTCATAGCTTCAGCGCCTGCCCCAGTGTGCTGGACTAGACTCTGAAGCTGTTAGAGTCATCTCTACCCCTTGGAGCTTTTCCGATGAACAAGTTGTCTTTCACTCCTTCCTCGAGTAGTTTGCCTTAAGAGAGAAGGGAGCTGGCAGTCCATAAGCATGCTTTATTGGATACTTTGGTGTACTTTTCTCTGAGGCATTCTGCCTTTGAGGTAGTGGAGAGAGCTGTCTCTGTTTTCTGAGTTCAGACTTCTCTTTCCTCTTTGGCTCTGACTACCCAGTTCCATTCCACAGCCTCAATATTCTGGTAACTGGACTGCCAGCCCAAGCCAGTCTCCAGACAGCCAAGCAGGGTATATGAATCTCCGATACTTCTCAGGGGCATCCTATAGAGGAAGTCCCTAGGAAAAGGAAGTGTAGAAGAACACATTTAGAATTGGTCATGGAGGACAGTGACTTTGATGAAGGGGGAGGGTGCTCAGATCAATACCCAGCAATGTTTCATTTGGAAATATCATGGAACTCCTAAAACAAAAGGGTGGTTGGCCCCCCAATAACCTTTCCCAAGAGGAGTCAGTGTTATTCGAGGCTTTTGATGTTGGCCTGTCTACCTCCTGGTTGACTCTGTCCACCAATGAGCTCATTGATTTGGTCTCTCGATGGGCATGGAAGGAGAGTTATACAATTGAGCCTATCCCTAAGAGACCAGATAGGATCCTGACACCACCTAAGGATAGACCACACTGCATTAAAAGAGTACTGATAAATGCCATGGTCATAGTGGTGGCCACTGTGAAGGAACTGACAGAACAAGATTCTACTATCCCCCCCCCCGTGATGACCCACCACGGGACCAGTAATCAAGGAGCCTCAATCCACACCACTGGGACCAGTGGGGGACGTACACTGAGAGGATGAAAGGGTACACACAGTATTTCAAGATGCAGCTTTCTGCATCAAGTGCAATTTCCTTACAAGTACACAGAGACCATAGTAAGTCCGCGGCTGGTTTCTCCCTCTTTCTCCAGATCCCCAATAAGACTCCCTACTGTCACAGCTATAGGGTTGAGATCTCAGCTGAGTGGCCAAGCCAAGACCACCAGCACCCTCTCTGTCAAACCAATGCTTTGTGTCCCTACCCAAGTGTCTAACACACACACTGTTGGAGGTTTGATATGTACACACACACACACACACACACACACACACACCTGGAAAGGCTGACACAGGTTTACTAGATATGCCCCTTTTGCCCAAACTATAAGGTAGTTGTTACTGTCACCAGCCACCTCCTTATCAGCAACTTTAAGGCCCTTAACAAAGGGTGTCCAATCTTACTGTGTAATGTTACTATTAATACAAATGGTAGTTTGACCATGAGCAAGGCTATTAGGAGTGACCTACACAGTGTCACCAAATAAATATGCAAGTACTCTCAGAACTTAAATATCTTTACACAGATCAGCCACAATGAAAGATTTAAATATATGTAATAATAAATAATAAAAGAACAAGAAAATACTCAGTATATATTCACAGTGACATCAGAGTTCAAAACCACAGGAAATATTTAAAACAACATTGCAAGACAGCCTCAAATAAATAAAGAAAAACATCTAAACTATGTTTAACTATATTCCTGACTGAATCTAAGAGAATTACACTGTTCCCTGGAAATTTAGTTCCTCAGAGCAAGGCAGATGTGTTGAATGGATCTTCTAGTTGTTGTTACGTCAAACACAGAATACAGAATGCTGCAGCTCTATAAGAGGCTTCTGAAATTAATATCTCAACTATTACTGATGGGATAGCTTGCAGAATGACATCATTGCTTGTCATCTGACTATCTCAGGTGAAACCCCCACTGCTGGAAGCTGGCAGTATTTAGCATCTGTTTGCGAAAATACACAGAAAAGGGCTTTTCCTCATATCTTTGGCAGATGATATAAGTCATAAAACAATAAAACACTTCCAGGACATTCCAGAAAGTTCCCTAGTTTTAGACATTGTCTCTCCTTGCTGCATTGAAACCAAAATGTATCTTCTTTTATTGCATACCCATAAAGTAATTTAATTTCAGGTATTTTTTTTTGAACTTTAGTAGACTGAGGTTAACCTCCTGTATCCCAGTTCCATTGTTAAAATATATACATTTAAACAGTCACAATACTGCATGTATTTTCCAGTAGGGTACACTGTGGTTACATTTCAAACAGCACTTTGCAATACCTTAAGTAGTTTGATATACACATGACAAACATTTCTAATACATTTGTAATACAGGCATCTTATATACATCATGTTGATATTCACAAATGACATATAATTATTTACGAAATTTCAGATAGCTGTGCTGGCTGTATCTCCTTTCATCACACTTCTTTCCACCTCGAACACTCAAGCTAGTTTTTCAAGTGACCTTGAGAAACATTGTTTGAGAGGGATGAGCGTATTCCCTGTCTTGAAATCCCACCTGCCTTTACATTGCTGACCCCATCGCAGTGCTGCACTGTCATATCATATACCTGCAACCCTAAGCTCCACTACAGTAACTTGGGATTTTGCTGGCTTGCTCCCTATAGCTACAGATGCTCCTCAGAATCCTCCTGCCTTATTCTGCAAATATTTAGCACCAGGGCCTTACTATTATGGTAAGGATTCATCAAGTTTGTTTGGTTAGCATTATTTTTATGAGTTATTTATAGCACTTTTATTGTCTGCAAATACTTTTCTAGCTAGTTTCACTGTGTGTGTGAGGTATTAACTAGGAATTTTCTATGATTGTTAAGCATCTGGTTGGGTTTGTTTGTTCTTATTTTTGTTTCCTCTCTCCCTATTGGTATCCTGTTTTTATACTTGGCAGCTTTACAGTTGCCCGCCCCTACTGTAAATTTGATCTGGGACACTCCTCCCAGTCTAGTGTTATTACCTCATTCTACCTAATCCAGGGAGAACATTTGAGAAGGCCAACCCACTTAGTTTCTGCTCCTCCTTTCCACGTTACAAAAAAAAAAAAAAAAATCTAAGCTTGTTTCCTGCCTTTCATGTAAGTCGTCTAGTCGAGATACATATTTGGTGTATCCAGAACTGTTTGTAAGCTTCTGAGCCCCCAAGCCTTTGTGTGTTGGAGGGAAGCCTTCTAGCTTAATTTTGTTTCTTAGAACTAGCCAGTTTTTTAGTTTCAGCACTCAAATCTGTTTCTTTGAGCTCAGCACTTGTTCAGAACTAATTTTAAGCACCAAATAAGCTACAAATTACTACAACACTCACCTTTCTTCACTTGTTTAGAGGGTATACTGTTTTTAGTACTTAATAAATAAGCACCTATCCAGGCATGTCTAAGGGTTAGCTTCCGGTGTTTTCTCCTGTCTACCTGATGAATATGGGCATCTTGGGACAGTGCAGCAATTGCCTCATGAACACAGACAACCCTTTCCTCCTACCACCCAACACTACAACCTGTGAGATATGCACTTATATAGCCAAACTGGAAGCAAAGCATTCTTCACCCAAGACTGGACTAGACAGTCAAGAGGAGAATGTAAACACTTGCACTACACCACACTCATCACATAGTCCCTCAAAATCTACACCACCAAAACACACACATAGAAACACAAAACACACACCTACATTCGCGGATGCTCTCAATAAAAATCCCCAAGCAGCATAGACCTCCAAAGCAGAAACACAAGCAACCTCCACCCCCCAACACAACCCAAATGGCATATAGCCCACAAACTCAGTGTGCCACTCAACCACAGCCCATGAGGCATAACATCGTACCCAACACTCAAGTCATAGTTAAATCTATAGTCAGGCACACTGATGTTCCACTCACCAGGCTAAACAAGGAGAAAGTTACTGTCAGCTGCCTGTCGGGTGCCATGATCCACCAGATAACGCACGCACTCAGGTCACTCCACAAGTACGAATATGTCTCTGTCATTGTCCATGTTGGTGTGAATGACCTGAGACATACCTGCCTGGACTACATGAAAAGAGACATGGAGGAGCTGTCTGATCTTGTAGCCCAGGCAGGTATGACCCTAGCCCTGAGTAGCATCCTGCCATCACCCAGAGTGATACCACAGTACAAGGACAAAATGATTGACTTCAACAATTGGCTAAGCTTCTGGTGTCATTCTAAGGGGATCCAGTATCTGTCTGCCTGGGATGACATGATCGACAAACCACAATGCTTTGCCAGAGATGGCCTGCACCTGTCACGCTTGGGATTCCGTCCACTCCTATAGTGCCTTTTTTAGGCAAGGTTCAAATGACAAATTCACCACTGTAACAGGTACAAGTAAGCAAAATCAGAGGGTAATACTACTCAATGCTAGAAGTCTAAACCTCAGAATGCACTCACTCAAGGCACTCCTTAAAATGGAGAACATCAACACCTGTGCAGTGACAGAGACCTGATTCAATGCTCCAGAGAGCACCCCTGCATTACCAGGCTATAATTCATACCACACCTTTCGGCCACCTAACCTGGACAGAAACACTAAAGGTGGAGGCGTGTCCATATTCATTAAGGATATCCACACCTCCAGGCTAGTTGCTCAGCATAATGCACCCGAGATTATCCAAGTGCAACTAACTCTGGGCAAGACCACAATCCAAATTGTAGCTTGCTACAGATCCCCCACCATGCCCCAGGATTCCCACTCCTCATTTCTTGATATACTGGAAAATATTAGGGTACAACCGAACACCCTAATAATGGGCAATTTCAACTACCCCACCATTAACTGGGAAAACTACTCATGTACCAACTCTTGTGCTCAACGTTTTCTGGAATTCATAAATTCCAAAGCCTTGGATCAACTTATCCACACCCACACCAGGGGCAGCAATATCCTAGACTTGGTCATTACCAACATGGGCAACCGGTGTCCCACACCAGAGGTCAATTCCTCGTTGGTCAGATCTGACCACTAGCTAATCACCCTAGACATCCACATCCCACCCCACCCCCCATTAGGGAAACCACCGTAAAACATTTCTCCAACGCCAACTTCACGCTTCTTAAGACAGAAGTGGCAAACTTCATGACACCCATGCTGATGGACAATAGAGATACGACTGCTGAATCCTGTACAAATTCACTTTGTAAGCACTTAGATGAGTGCATGGATTGTGCAATCCCTAATAGAACCAAGATGCTATCCTCCAAAAAAAGGAAGTCAGTCTGGTGGTCCCCTGCAATAAACAAACTCTACAACAGAAGAAAGAAACTGTTGCAAAAAAGAGTAAAATCCCATGATTGGAGGAACTCCCTGGTCAGCCTCAGTAAGAAGCTGAGATCCCTCATAAAATCCTCCAAACCTAGTTACAAAAACAAAATCGCCACTGATTCTAAAGACAACCACAAAGTATTCTATAGCTATGTCAAGAATCTCAATGGAAACACTCAGATCTGCTCTGAGTTACAGCACAATGGCACTAAATATACAGAACCAACTGATATTGCCAACATCCTGGCAGATAGGTTCAGTGCTAACTTTACCCCTCTCTCACCCCCTAAAGGGCCCATCTCTATACCGGAAGAATGCAAAGTTCCTGTAATCATGGCTGCACAGGTAAAAACACACTCTCCAAAGCCAAGAACACAGCATCCATGGGAATTGACAACATCACAGGCTGCGTTCTACAGAACGAACTGGCACCCCACCTAAGTACCATGTTCAATCATAGCCTCACCTCAGGCTTTGTGCCCACTGAATGACGCATAACAACGATTATACCACTCCACAAAGGGGGAGCCACCATGGACCCCGGGAACTACCGCCCCATTAGCCTGACGAGCCTGGTCTGCAAGGCTATAGAACGTATCATCATTGAACTTATAAACAATGACATTGGTAATCTCCAAACTCTGGACCCTACCCAGTTCGGATTTGTAAAAGGCAGATCATGTCTCCTAAACCTGATAGACTTCTTTGAAGCAGTCACCAAAGCCGTAGATGAGGGTAAGGTGGTTCATACAGCCTATCTAGATTTCGCCAAGGCTTTCGACACCATCCCCCACTCTGGGATTATAGATAAACTCACTAAACTAGGTATAAATCCCTATGTCATAAAAGATGGGTTGCCAACTGGCTCACTGACAGAACCCACACTGTGAAAGTAGCAGACTCTAAATCCAACCTCAGACCAGTGACAAGTGGGGTACCACATGGTACAGTCCTGGGTCCTCTCTTGTTTGGTATCTACTTTTCTGAAGTACAGGCTAACACAGAAGGTCTTTGGCTAACGAAGTTCGCAGATGACTGCAAACTAGGAGCCATAATCAAAACTCCTAACGATGTGGACATCCTACAAAAGGGCCTCACTGAGACAAATGCCTGGTGTCAAAGCCATGGCTTCAAGCTCAGTGCCAAAAAGTGCATTGTCATCCCTTTTGGTAAAAAAACTCTGTACCCATGAGCTACCACATAGGTGGTAGTCTACTTAACACCAAAAGCGTGATAAGAGACCTTGGGTCACAGGTGGACAGTAGTCTCTCCTTTGATAATCACATCGCCAAAGTAGTCAGGAAATCCTTCTACATGACACACCTCATCACAAAAGGTTTCTCATCCAGGAAAAAAAGGTCATTGCTCCCCTCTACTCATCACTCATTAGACCCATTATAGAGTACAACACCCTTTTTGGTATGTACATCACAAGACATCTACAACAACTGGAAAGGCCGCAGAAATACCTCACAAAGAGGATTACCGGCCTCAAACAGATGCCCTATGCAGACTGTCTCAAAAAACTCCAGCTTTACTCCGTCGCATATCGCCTACTCAGTGGCGATCTCTGCCTAACATACAAAGCTATGTCAAACCCAGAGCTGTTGGACATGCTCCACCTAAAGAAATCCCAATCCCCCCCGAGCTACACGCTCTAGGGACCTAAACCTTGTCACCAGAATAAACAGAACATGCTGGAGGGATAGATTTTTCTCCCAGAGACTTCCCATACTCTGGAACAAACTACTTACCTATCTATATCAAACAAAGCTCCTCATTAGCACTCCTCAAGAAAAATCTTGATGATTGGATGAGAGATAGGAAATTCACCCAGGGGATCACTTCTGTGGCTCTGCTTGACAGGGGCACAGGAAAATAATTTTCTTGGGTGGCGAAAGCCAGGGTACTGTTTGGCTAGGCTTATATAGGCCCTAGGGCCAATAGCCTAGTACCTACCTATGAACATATGTTACAGTTTGTGCCCCTGCCTCCTGCCTAGCAGTTCTACCATGTAGTTAACATCACTGACCTTCCTTACTATTTTGAAGGGTCCCTTCCAAGCTGCCTGCAGCTTGTTGTGTCTGACAGGAATGAGAACCATAACCTGCTGCGCCACAGCATACTCTCTAGCTCAAGCATTCCTGTCATACCAGACCTTTTTCTGCTGTTGGACTTCTGTCAGGTTCTCCTGGGCCAAGCCCATGAGTTCCCTGAGCCTTGTCCTGAGGTTTAGGACATATGCCAAAACAGACTCCTTGTGGGATCTACACTCACCCTCCCACTCATCACAAATCAAGTCTAGAGGTCCCCTCACCCTATGCCCATACACCAACTCAAAGGGTGAAAAAAACTGTGGATTCCTGGGACACCTCTCTGTAAGCAAACAATTGATGGGGCAAATGTTTGCCACACTCCCTCTTGAACTGGACTGCAGTTGCCCGTAGCATGGTCTTTAGTGTAGAGTTTAACCTCTCCACCACATTAGTCTGGGGATGGTAGGGGTTGGTCTTTAGGTGCTTCACCCCACAGTGCTTCCACAGCAAGCCAGCAGGTCTGACATGAAACTGACACCTCTGTCAGTCAGTATTTCTTTTGGGAAATCTACCCTGCTGAAAATCTCTAGGACCCACCATATTCATAGCTACCCTCTGAAACTGCTCCTTAATCACAGGCAAAGGCATCAAAGGAGTGTTGACCTTGTCTCCTGCCTTGCCTACTTTTTGGTACTGCTCTCAGGTCCTGCATTACTCTGTTACTTCTCTGGAAGTCCCAGACCAATAAAAGTTCTGCATAATATGTCTCTAGCCCTCTCTCAGGGATCCACACTCTATATAGTAACCCTTTATCCCAGTATACAGATTCCCCTTTTCCTTGACAATCAAGTGCCTCCCTGGCTACTTCCCTCAAGCCTTGTAATGTAGGGTCTGAGAGCTAAGCCTGTCTCAACTCTCTCTTTGTAACCCTTCCAGCTTCCTTTCCACAGGAAGTCTGGCATCCTCTGACAGTGGTGCCTCACTGTCAGCGTGGGCACTACTACTCACTGCTGCCCTTGCAGTCACTCTGTCCAAGGGAACATCAGTACCCACCAGCAGCTGTGGCTTACCTTCAGTCTCACTGCTACAGGGTAGCTCCCTCCCTGAAGTAGCCACCTCACCAGTCTTGGCTTCAAGTGTGCGGTCTGTCTGGTTCCCCCTCGGGCTACCAGACCCACATGCTTGTCTCCAAGCCTGACTGTGTGTAACTGCATGCACACAAAGTACTGCATTATCAAATAATTCCCTGTCAGGACATCTGCAGGGGATATCCTCAAACAGACCTACTTGCTTGCTTCTTTTTCCACCCTCCCAGTCAAGGTGAACCCTGACCAAAGGTATTTGGAATGGGGTCCCTCCTAAAGCTCTGACTGGAGTAGACTGCCAAAGCAAGCTTCACAATAGTTAGGTCAGGGGCTGTGTCTGTCTTAGCTGTGGCCTGATTCCCGTCTACTAAGATATGATATAATCTCTTGTTGTAGTTTGGTACCGTTGTTGTCTCCAGACAACTTACTGCTGTCATTCTGTCAGTCCCACTTGCTGGCTCCCACACCTTGCTTCCGTGGACATCTATATGCTAAATGGCCCTCACTGGTTACATTTAAAACATTTAACCATTGGTCCTGGCCATGTACCTGAATTAGTGGCTTGCCCTGCTACTGGTAGACTCTGTTAGGGAGGTTTAGGCTGCCCACCATGGGATGCCTTTGGCCTATGTGCAGCACTGGGTATCCCTTTCCTGTGCAGTGATGCCCTGCTTGCTAGTTATAGGTCTCCCTTTTTCCCTAACTCATATGTGGTATTAGATTTTCTGTCTTCTAACAAGATTCTCATGTCCTCAGGCAAAGTGCTGATGGCTTGTTTCCTCACCAAAAGGTCTGCCAGCCCTTCAGAAGTGGTGACCTGACACCCACTCACCCACCTATGAAAATAAGTGCTTAGTTCAGCAATATAGTCACACACATTTTCATCTGCCTTGTGTGTATGCTCATGAATTTTTTTTCTATAAGCTTCAGGTGTCAACTTAAAACACTCTAATAAACAGTTTTTAACAGTATTATAATTTAAGCAATCAGTATCAGGCAATTTAATAATAGCAGTTATAGTTTTATCATGGAATAAGGGGGTCAGGAACCATACCCAGTGCCCTTGGTCAACATTAATACTGTTTACATACCCTTTCAAACATATGAGTAAAACTATCAAAATTATCACCCTCTGCAAACTGTGGGAGAAATTTACTGACTTTTGTTGCTTTTGGGGTTCGGTTATTCTTTTCCCCATTACCTCCATGACCCTGGCGAAGAGTCAGCATTTCCTTTTCATGTTGCCTGTGCCTGTCATTTTCTTCAGCCTCCAAACATCTCATTCTGTCATTTTCTTCAGCTTCCAGGCATCTCAGTCTCTCTGCTGATTCTAATGCCATCTATTTCTCCATTTCTTCAGCTTGCAAAGGCTGCAGTCTTTCTGCTGATTCTAGTTCCAACTGTTTGGCCTCCAGTTCTAGTCTCTTTAAATCTAGACAAATTTTTAAGTCCTCTGTGGAATGGTTGAACTGTCCATTTTCTGAGAGCTGCACATCCCCAAGGCCAGTCTGGTTCTCCTCCTGATTGGTGGCCTGTGATACAGCTGTGGCTAAGGCTGCAATTATTTTTTGCTTTTGTCAGGTTGTCATGCACCAGTCCTTTGACTTAGCACATCTCAGCCAAATGGTTCCTTGTCGGCTTGCCATAATTCTTTGCTAACTTCCTTGCCTGCTCTCCCTGACTAACTAAGCTAACAAAAAATAAATAAATAAATAAAGTCAGCATAAAATCAATAAAACATCAACTCAAGTTCAAACCAGGCACAATACTGACTTACAAGTTCACTCGCTGGATCGCTGGTAGGCAATGCTAGTGTGTAAAAGAAGCAGCCAAAGCTATAAATCCAAAGCGAAGTTCCACATTGAGTAAGATGTTTAAAGTCTTTGCAGACCAAAGAACAGTTTATAAATGTAAAATGCTGACAGTCTCTTTAAGCAAACTGGAAACAGACTTGGAAGTTAGAAGCTTTCAATAATTCCAAAACCTTTATTCAAGTATAAAAGGGGTAAGCGCTTTCGCCAAGCGGCTTTTTCAAACCATCAAAACCATTGCATTGAACTGACACACCTTATATACAGAGCTCTTAATTAATGGGTGTTCCTTACAGAGTCAAACATTTAAAGGTGTATGCCACATAAAATCAAAACAACATCAACTAAGAATACAAATGAATATTTACACATAAATATGTAAAAAACTTATGTATAATAAAAACTATTTATATATATATATATATATATATATATATATATATATATATATATATATACATATATATATATATATATATATATATATATATATAAAACAACTTGCATAGCATAGCAGCATACAACTGTGCAATAGTTAAATAAGATAAAATAAATATAAAATGAAAAGCTAAAATAAAGATGCATGAATACATTAAACATTAAACCTTCTGCTTTTAAGTGCTGGTTTGAGGGGGATCCTGTCATTAAGTCCAGGATAGACATGCACTTGTAATCTAATAATCCACCCAGTTTCCATTTGTTCAGTGTAATTTTTGATGTCCCCACCTCTAATATTGGGTACATTAGTGTGTATGACAAAAACTTAAATGCATGTGTAATATCATTCTCTAAAACATGTTTCGATAGAGCATTAATTGTGGATCTAATGCGTATCTGATAAATATGTTCCCTTATTCTATCCTTCAATTTTCTGTCGGTCTTGCCGACATAGAAGGCAGTGCAGGAAGTGCACTTCGCAATATAGACCACATGTTCAGTCTCACAATTCGCATTAACTTTAAAATTAAAAACTCTTGTAGTGATTGGATGTATAAACATGCTTGTAGTGCTAATACTAGAACAAAATTACATCTATTGCACGGTTGTGTACCTGTGTAGTTCATAGAAGTAGGATGACATTCATGACTTGGAAAGCACAAAAGTCTGTGCAGATTCTTTTTATTTCTGAAAAGGAATTGTGGGTGATCCCCAACAATTTCCTTAATAGCTGGGTCCACAGTTAAGATATCCCAGTGTTTGTAAAGAATCTGCTTAGTTTGGTGGACATTTTGCGTAAAGTACAATGATACTTTCTGCTTTTTATCATGGCTTACAGATGCTCTCATACTGTCCTCACTGTAGAATGCACTGCCTTCTTCAGAAAAAATGGGACAGGCCCTACCTGTTCTAAGCCTTTCAGTGTGTTGGAAGGCTTCATGAATTTCTTTCATTCTGTATCTCCTATTTATTAGTCTATTACGCAATTCATCTAATTCGGTCATATAAGTGATCTATATAGGATTCAACCTCGAAGCACGTATAGCTTGCCCTTTTACTATATTGGTAAAAATATGACTAGGGTGCATACTATCCCTGTGCAAAAGGGTATTTTTAAAGTATGCTTTCCTATGCACTCTTGTATTGAGTTTGCCATTTCTTAAACATTGAATAGAAACATCCAAGAATGTTATACTTTCAGGAGAGACTGTCATAGTAAATTTTAAAAAAGATGATAGTAAATTAACTTGCTGAAAAAATATATCTAATTTACTGCATTACCAGCCCAGAGAAAAAACAAGCCATCAACAAAACGTCTGTAAAAGAATACATGTTTTTTATACAGATCCATTTGGAATAGTTTATGTTCTTCCCAATGAGCCATCACTAGGTTGGTGTAGCTATTGGCACATGGTGTGCCCATAGCCACGCCATCCCTTTGTAAAAATAGGCTCTGGTTGAACACAAACAAATTGTTTTCCAATACTACCTCTAGTAGAAGACAAATAAAGTCTATCCTGCTTGGTAGCATATCTGTGTGCTCCATCAAATAATGTTGTATGCTCTCAATACCTACTAAGTTGGGAATGTTAGTAAAGAGGGACTTGACATCCATGGTCACCATTAAAAGAGGGTAATTATCTGGTAGTATCCTTATTCCGTCATATAGGTCCAAGAGAAATTGCTTGGAATCTCTCAGAATAAATGGATTTATATCTACAACTGGTCGTAATGTTTTTTTCTATTAAAATAGATAAGGGTTCTGTGACCCATCCTCGTCCCGAAACTATCAGTCTCATTGGTGGGTTTAATGGATCCTTATGTACTTTTGTTAAACCCTGTATAACAGGAATGGTTGGGTTCTCCACAAATAGAAAATTATAGAGTTCATCTGTTACTAGACCTATTTTAAGTAAGTCTTCTAGACTATTATATACTTGTGCTATATGTATTCCAAAGTCTGGAAGAGTAATAGAGACATAAAAGTTATTATCAACTAACATTTCTTCTATATTAATATTGTAGCTGGTCTTATCTAGGACTACAATTGGGCCGCCCCTGTCGGCTGGTCTAATTGAAATATTTCTATCATTTTTCAAATTGTTCAATGCCTTTCTTTGTCTAAACGTCAAGTTATCCCTATTCCTTTTCTCAGTGGCTCCATCGGCCATTGTGTATAAATCTTTTTCCACAATTTTGCTGTAAGCATCCAATAATGGATGCAACATAGGTACATAGGTACTAGGTTTTCGATATACTGGCTTCTGAGTCTCAGTAGAGGCATCATTGAAAAGCAATTTTAATTGTATATTCCTCACAAATAATTTAATATCTAAAACAGTGTCTTATATGTCACTTTTCTTAGAAGGTATGAAAAACAGACCCTTATTTAAGACTTCAGTTTCATACCTATCTAAAGGTCTATGTGAGAGATCCCAAACTAAGTCATTCTTTCCCACATCTTCTTCAGTTTGGGTTCCCCAATTTCCCCCCCTGCAGCCTTCCTTTTCTGCCTCCCCCTGCTCATGGAATGATTTCTGCCCCTGTTGTAAGTGCCTGAAATGGGGAAAGGGCTGCATGTCTCGTTTGAATTAAGCCCATTGGTCATTAAATGTGTTTTTCTGCAAACCACTAAATCATTTGTTGTCAAAATGCCAGTATTAACATGATTTGGATTGTTGTTACTAATAGTAGCAGAATCAGTTGACTGCTGTTCTTGTCTAGTAAAAACATTGCTATGATGTATAACAGGTTGTATATTACTATTGCTAATACTAACGTTAATTCCAGAAGTAACATCATTATTATGTATTAGTTGCACATCACCCACAGTATGATCATGTTCTGAACTGTTAGTCCCCTCAGTAAAAATGCCATCACTGGGGACACTAACTTCAGGAATGGTGGCATTAAAAGAAGCAGTTAACACATCACTGTTGGCTTTCTCAGAAACTTTGTTATTAGTAAAAATGTTCTGATTAACTTGTGTAACATTCTGTCTATTGGAACTACCATTGCTGTTCCTGGGCCAAGTAAAGACTTGGCCGTGTGAAAAATCATAGGTGTCCCTAGACAGTTTATGCTTCTTTTGCTCCAATAGTCTTTTCTCAAATAAACAAACACTGTCCACCAATCGATCAAACATCGGCTCTATCACACAGTTTTTAAATTGAGCATATAAATCATTCTGTTTTCCTTTAATCAAGTTCTGTAAGGCAAGCTCTTCAGGTAGAAAAAAGTCATTAAGCAAAGTCATATATTTAATGCTCACCTCGATGTTAAGTTGTTGCCACCGGTACAATAGATCTGGATATGTATTCCCCGTTGTTGGCATCTTTAGGATCCTCAGTCCTCGAGGTATAATCTTCTTTTTAATGCAGGCTTCAAAATGAAAGCGCTGCATTTGCAGACGTTTTAATTTCAGTAAATCTGACTCCAGGGATGAGAAAGCTGCATTAAGATTTTCAAAATCACTGCTGCTTAGCGTCTCATTGCTACTAGCAGCTGCAAGTTTGAAATGGAACAACGGATTGACGTCAGTTGCAACACAACTTTGTAGTTGTGAGTATACCAGATTACTTTTCTCTTTTTTCTTAGGATTATAAGGTAATTCTAGACTGTCACTTGTCTCGGCCATGGTTATGCAGTGGTAACGAAGACGATAAATGTAAAAAGTAAACAACAATACCACTGACACACAAATGAACTTGAGCAAAAGAACAAATAAAGTCAGCATAAAATCAATAAAACATCAGCTCAAGTTCAAACCAGGCACAATACTGACTTACAAGTTCACTCGCTGGATCGCTGGTAGGCAATGCTAGTGTGTAAAAGAAGCAGCCAAAGCTATAAATCCAAAGCAAAGTTCCACATTGAGTAAAATGTTTAAAGTCTTTGCAGACCAAAGAACAGTTTATAAATGTAAAATGCTGACAGTCTCTTCAAGCAAACTGGAAACAGACTTGGAAGTTAGAAGCTTTCAATAATTCCAAAACCTTTATTCAAGTATAAAAGGGGTAAGCGCTTTCGCCAAGCGGCTTTTTCAAACCATCAAAACCATTGCATTGAACTGACACACCTTATATACAGAGCTCTTAATTAATGGGTGTTCCTTACAGAGTCAAACATTTAAAGGTGTATGCCACATAAAATCAAAACAACATCAACTAAGAATACAAATGAATATTTACACATAAATATGTAAAAAACCTATGTATAATAAAAACTATTTATATATATATATATATAACAACTTACATAGCATAGCAGCATACAACTGTGCAACAGTTAAATAAGATAAAATAAATATAAAATAAAATGCTAAAATAAAAATGCATGAATACATTAAACCTTCTGCTTTTAAGTGCTGGTTTGAGGGGGATCCTGCCATTAAGTCCAGGATAGACATGCACTTGTAATCTAATAATCCACCCAGTTTCCATTTGTTCAGTGTAATTTTTGATGTCCCCACCTCTAATATTAGGTACATTGAAGGATAGAATAAGGGAACATATTTATCAGATACGCATTATATCCACAATTAATGCTCTATCGAAACATGTTTTAGAGAATGATATTACACATGCATTTAAGTTTTTGTCATACACACTAAAGTACTCAATATTAGAGGTGGGGACATCAAAAATTACGCTGAACAAATGGAAACTGGGTGGATTATTAGATTACAAGTGCATGTCTATCCTGGACTTAATGACAGGATCCCCCTCAAACCAGCACTTAAAAGCAGAAGGTTTAATGTTTAATGTATTCATGCATTTTTATTTTAGCTTTTCATTTTATATTTATTTTATCTTATTTAGCTATTGCACAGTTGTATGCTGCTATGCTATGTAAGTTGTTATATATATATATATATATATATATATATATATATATATATATATATATATATATAAATAGTTTTTATTATACATAAGTTTTTTACATATTTATGTGTAAATATTCATTTGTATTCTTAGTTGATGTTGTTTTGATTTTATGTGGCATATGCCTTTAAATGTTTGACTCTGTAAGGAACACCCATTAATTAAGAGCTCTGTATATAAGGTGTGTCAGTTCAATGCAATGGTTTTGATGGTTTGAAAAGCCATGAAAAGCTTACCCCTTTTATACTTGAATAAAGGTTCTGGAATTATTGAAAGCTTCTAACTTCCAAGTCTGTTTCCAGTTTGCTTAAAGAGACTGTCAGCATTTTACATTTATAAACTGTTCTTTGGTCTGCAAAGACTTTAAACATCTTACTCAATGTGGAACTTCGCTTTGGATTTATAGCTTTGGCTGCTTCTTTTACACGCTAGCATTGCCTACCAGCGATCCAGCGAGTGAACTTGTAAGTCAATATTGTGCCTGGTTTGAACTTGAGCTGATGTTTTATTGATTTTATTCTGACTTTATTCGTTCTTTTGCTCAAGTTCATTTGTGTGCCAGTGGTATTGCTGTTTACTTTTTACAAATAAATAAATAAATAAATAAAACTATTTTGATAGGAAACTCTGAATGTCTGCCATCTGGCTGGTTTAGAGCACAAACTTCTTCTTTAGTCACCACTGTTTATAGGCTACAGGAGCTCAATATCCACACCACTGAATCAAAATATGTGGATATCCCACCACTGCCAACCAATAAATGTGACGTTCCACCACTGGACCAGTAATCAAGGAGCCTCAATCTTACCATTGGCACCGGTGGAGGATGTACACTGAGAGGATGACAAGGTACACACACAGTATTTCGAGAGGCAGCTTTCTGCATCAAGTGCATTTTCCCTTAAGAGCACACAGAGACCACAGTCAGTCCAGGGCTGGCTTCTCCCTCTTTCTCCAGATCCTCAATAAGACTCCCCGCTGGGATAGCTGTAGGGTTGAGATCTCAGCCGAGTGGCCAGGCCAAGACCTCCAGCACCCTCTCTTTCCAACCAGTGCTTCATGTCACCGCCCAACATACACACACACACACACACACACACACACACACACTCTTTGAGGTTTTACACACACACACACACACACACACACACACACGCACACACACACACCTGGAAAAGACTGGCACAGGTTTACTAGGTATGCCATCTTTTACCCAGACTGTAAGGTAGTGATTACTGCCAGCAGCCAGCTCCTTATAAGCTACTTTAAGGCCCTTAACAAAAGGTGTCCAATTTTACTGTGTAATGTTACTATTAATACAAATGGTAGTTTGACCAAGAGCCAGGCTATTAGGAGTTGTCTACACAGTGTCACCAAATAAATATGCAAGCACTCTCAGATCTTAAATATCTCTACTCAGATCAGGCACAATGAAAGGTTTAAATATATTTAATAATAAAAGAACAAGACAATACTTAGTATATATGCACAGTGACATCAGAGTTCAAAACCACAGAAAATATTTAAAACAACATTGCAGGACAGTCTCAAATAAATAAAGAAAAATATCTAAATTATGCTTCACTATATTCCTGACTGAATCTAAGAGAATTATACTGTTGAAACTTAGTTCCTCAGAGCAAGACAGATGTGTTGAATGGATCTTCTAGTTGCCCGGTCAAAGACAGAATACAGAATGCTGTGTCTCTCTGAGACTTCTGAAATTTATATTGCAAATATTACTGCTGGGATAGCTTGCAGAATGAAATAATATCTTGTCATCCAACTCTATCTTAGGTGAAACCCCCACTGCTGGAAGCTAGCAGTATTTAGCATCTACCTGTGAAAGTACATAGACAAGGGCTTTTCCTCAGATCTTTGGGAGATGCTGGAAGTCATAAAACAATAAAACACTTCCAAAACAATCCAGAAAGTTCCCTAGTTTTAGACATTGTGTCTCCTTGCTGCATTGAAACTGAAAGATATTATTTTTTACTGAGTAGCCATAAAGTAATTTAATTTCAGTTATTTTTCTAAAATTTACTAGATTGAGGTTAACCTTCTGTATCCTATTTTCCACTGTTAAAATGTGTACATTTAAACAGTTACAGTAATGCATGTACATTTCTGTTCTTTTCCAGTAGAGTACACTGTGGTTCCCTTTCAAAGAGCACTTTGCAATACCTTCAATCAGTTTCATATACACATGACAAAGAGTTCTAATACATTTGTAACACAACATATAATTATTTACAAAATTCTAGACAGCTATGCTGACAGTATCTCCTATCGTCACACCACCAAACAGGGAGTCTAGGGCATTGGACAGATTTGGGAAGCATGTCTATGCTTCAGTGACCTTTGCGGTTAGGTCACTGAATTACTTGGTACATTTTATGAGACTTCAGAGGGACTTGAATAAAGGGCTTTCCAAATCCCCTTTGGGACCACATCCTCTGAAGTAGAGGGCACTATATCCTCACAATTGGCTACCCTTCAGTCCATTTCAAATTTGACCATGAGGCTTTTCTGACATGTGGCTGAGGGTACCACACAGGAGGCAGATTCAATCATTTCCATGAGAAGACATGCCTGGGTGTGCTTGTGTGACTTTGTGGAACCCTTTAAATCTTCTTTCATCAATGCTCACTTTGACAGAAGCTCATTAATTGGCCCCAAAGTTAAAGACATACTCTCTAGTTGTGAGCAGGAAGGAAAAATCCGGTCTATTGTGGTTGTAAGTTTTTCAGACGTCAACTGACTTTTTTTAGAAACCATCAAGGCAGACAGAAAATGTGGATCAAAAAATCCTAGGGTCCCTTCCAAGATCCATGTGGAGACAGTTCCCCCAGAGGCAGAGGAGGGAACTCTAATGGAAGGCAGAGGTGGTCTGCATAACCAGGAATCTAGAGGCACTTTATCTCTCACAGATCCTAGCATGCTCCTGAGAGAGGCCCGACTGTCTATCTCTGGAGGCAGTTGAAAGTTGTCTATCCCTGCACCACACAGCCTGGTTAGAAATTACAAAAGATTCATGGGTGCTGAGGACAATATCCAGAGGTTATATAATACCATTTTCCCATTCATACCCTCTAGTCTCAAACAAAATCCCAGATGTTCCACCCAATCAGAGGAAAGCAGCACCACTAGAAACAAAACAAGCTGCTAGAAAAAAGAGTCATCTAAGAGGTACCCCCAGACCAGAAAGAATCTGAAACATATTCAAAATTCTTTTTATTTCAAAGAAAACAGGCAACTGGAGACCAGTCTTGCTTCTCAGCAAACTAAATTGATCAGTTTAGTATACAAAGTTCCAGATGGTCACAGTTCAGTCCATTCTGCCTTTTCCTTGCAAGGATGACTGGATGTACTGAATAGATCTTCAGGATGCATTCTGTCATATAGAGAAATTTAACCGATTTATTCCAAATGGAACTAAGAGCATGCAATTGGGTTCCCTTAAAACACCTCCCTTTAGATGAAGCCGTTAATTTCTTTAATTCTACCTTCCTTTCCATTCCCAATCATCACGCTCCAACTAGATCTATTAGAATTAAGGCCAGTTCTGCCCCATGGCTATCCAATGAAACCAAACATAAAATTCATCACAGAAATAAATATTGGGCCAAATGGAGAATGACTAAAAACCCTGTTGACCAACACACCTTTAGACAAATTAGAAATGACACTAAGAAGGCCATACTTTCTGATAAAAAAATACTACTTACAATTTCAACAACCTAATCACAACAACCCACAATAATTCTGGGCTAGCATTAAGCAGTTACTCCACCCAGGTCAATCCACTACACCAAACCCTCAAAATACAGACCAGAAAAACCCCATCCATACAGCTAATACCTTCAATACCTTCTTTACAGATGCTATCCAAACACTAGCTAGTCAGCTATCACCTAATACCTTCACACTACCTTCTTACACCTCAACCCTACCCCCTCCTTTTCAGTTCAAACCTGTCCCAACCATACTTATTCAAAACCTTTTGAATAAACTGAAACCATGCTCTCCTTCTGCAGACCAACTGCCTTCTGAATTTTTACAGTTATCATCCAAGGCTATTGCCTACCCTATTTCCATACTGATCAATAGAACTATAAACGAAGGTCACATCCCCACCTTATGGAAAGTCTCCCATGTTATCCCCCTGCATAAAGGTGGACACTCCACTGAGCTATCGCCCTATTGCCCTACTCTCTCCTTTAGCTAAGATTATGGAGAAATGTATCCACAGGCAATTACTCTACCACTTAATTGAAAGCAATTTACTTTCCAACTGTCAACATGGTTTCAGACCCTCACACAGCACTACCACTGGCCTCCTTTCCTTTACTGATTACATTAACAAACAACAAAGCCTAAATAATCTTTCTTCTGCTCTATTTATCGACCTGTCTAAAGCATTTGACTTGGTAAACCACCAGATTCTCATAAGCATACTAAAATCTCTGTCATTAGACCCACTTTCCATAAAATGGTTCCAATCCTACCTTGACAAACGACAGCAAGCAGTACTATGGCATAACACTCTATCCACCCATCTACCAGTTACCTTAGGTGTCCCTCAGGGGTCCATACTAGGACCTCTCCTCTTCTCCATATTTATAAATGACCTTCATTTAGCTATCCCCCAAGCCACTTGCATACAATATGCTGATGACTCCACACTACTATGCTCAGCTACATCCTCCCAAGACATTCACTGTCTCACCCAGAAGGTATTCAACACAGTTGAACAATAGTTGACTCAGCGTTGCCTTTTTTTGAACCCAACAAAAACCAAACTCCTCCTCTTCACTCCTACTCAAAAGTCCTCTCCTCTTCATTTCTCTGTGACATCCACCAATGGTACTATAATATCTCCAGATTCTACCACCAAACTTCTAGGTATCACCATCGACAACAATCTGAACTTCGACATCCATATCAACAATACTGTAAAGACTTTCAACTAACAAATTGGCACTCTCTGTAGGATTAAACCCTTCCTTTCTCCTATTGTCAAAACTACTATAGCTCACACTCATTTGATCTCTACACTCCTTTATGCTTCCCCAATATTTACTAATCTGTCCAAGACTATCTTCAGCAAATTGGAATTGTCCTATAATAACATTGCAAGATTTGCAACAGGAAACCCATTTAGAACCCACCATTATATAAATGTAAATCAGCTAGGATGGTTAGAACTACAACACCTGATTACATTTCACCAACTAACCATTGCCCACAACATTCTTTACAAACCTTCTAATACTCCTAGTTTATCTAGCCTCATTACCCCCTATAAAAATCTGAAGTCTCTACGCTCCTCACACAAACTTCTTGTACACACCTTCAAATCTAATAACAGGGCTGGGGATTCTCGCTTCTCTTATACTGTAGGTAAATCCTGGAATCTTCTCCCTAATGACCTCTCCTCACTTACTTCCTTATCACTCTTCAAAAATAGAATTAAACTTTACCTCAAATCATACTGGCTATGCCCCTGTACCAAACCAGACTAGCCATCTATCTCTTCAAACTTGACCTTGCCTATCCTGTGCTTACTATCCACTTTTACATCTTCCTTCTTATTATATTTTTCTCATGTCTCCCTATTTTACACCATTTTACTACTCTTTACATACCTTTATTTCAAGTTAATTCTTAGTAACATCACTACTCAACTAACTTCCTTTTTCTACTATTGATTTTACCTGTACAATGTCCCTGTACCTTTCAATTTGCACTGTTTATGACTCTTGTCCTCTTTACGCACCCTGTGCTAACCTCTATGCTTTACAACACGTTACCATTGCTTGATTATTTTTATTATATTTTTATTATATTTGCTATTTTTTATTACAAAATTTGCTTTTGTTGTTTGTAATTGTATTTGTATTTTATCATGTCTTGGAGCTTATCTCCCCGGGCCTCTACTGAAAATGGACATGTATCCAGTTAGACTAGCCCGGTCAACAAATGTAAAATAAATAAATAAAAATAAATAAATATAAAAATGAACAGACAGTCCAAGAGATATATATGCTTCTGGCTGGGAGACAGTCATTACCAATTCAGACCACTGCCCTTTGGTCTCACTATAGTCCCCATGGTGTTTGCCAAGTGGATGGCAGTAGTTGCAGCTCATTCAAGACTGCAGGGATTTCAGGTGTTTCCATATCTAGATGACTGGCTCATAACCACTCAAACCTGACATCATCTAATTCAAGTGTGGGACTACTTACTCCACTTATGCTCTCATCTGGGGATCTCTGTCAAGTACAATAAATCTCAACTCAAGCCAATTCAGATATTAGAATTCATTGGTGCTCTGTTCAATACGACGACTCAAATAGCTTCGCTTCCTCTGTCCTGGATCCAAACAATTCAGTTCCAGGTCAAAAAATATCATTCAGAGCTCTTTTCTTTCAGCTTGTCTGATACTTCAAGCACTGTGATCCGTGTCAATGGCAGTCACTCTTGTATCGCTAGTGAGGTAACATATGAGGATCCTCCATTAGTCACTTGCAACTCAGTAGTCTATTCTCCAATAGCCTTTATCTAGTCAAATCAAAATAACACAAGCTTGAAAAAATTACCCTCTGTGGTGGATCCATTCCAATCAAATACAAAAAGGCTGTCCCTGTATTATCCCTCAATCCAAAGCCACAGTGTCAGTGACCACGGATGCCTCTCAGATCAGGTGGGGGGTACTTCTCGAGAAGGACTATCCAAGACGCATGGTCGCCTGAATAGGCCAACATGCATATCAGTGTCCTGGAGATGAGAGCTGTCCTTCTAGCATTGCAGGCCTTCCAAGACGCTCTTCCAACCGGGACTGTTGCGATTCAGACGAACAGTATGTCGGTGGTCTGGTATATCAACTAAAAAGGAGGAACCTGTTCTTAGCCACTTTGTCAAGAACCTATGACAGTATAGCAATGGGTGGTCTCATCCATTCATTTTTCTGATAGCAAGGCAAATTCCGGGGAAGTCCAGCGTGATTACAGACAAGTTAAGCAGGTTTATTCTAATGCCTCATGAGTGGTCTCTCAACATGAACATGGCGGAGAGATGGCGCCAGACATGTTGCAGTCTCATTGCATCTCCCCTCAACAACAAGTACAGCAGGTTCTTTGCCCTGATCTCTCCAGTAGGGGAGTCCCCAAGAGATGCTGTACTTCATGCTTGGCCCTCTGGTCTCCTATATGCTTATCCCCCTACTCCCCTCATTCCCAAATTCTCCAGAAAACATCTTGATTGAAGAGCAAAGTTATCCTCAGTGTACCTTACTGACTTTGTCAGATCTAGTTTCCCTTCATTTGGCCTTATCTTGTACACCTACTTTGGATTCTGGATCCAACTCCAGGCGTACTGTCCATTTTTGTTCTTCCTCAACTTTTCTCTCACCAACCCCACTACTAATGTTTTACTCTTGGAGGGATTGAAGGGTGCTGCAGGAACTGCTTTTCCTTTGTTTGAGTCTCATATTCTGTTATAATTCCTTAATGCTTTGCATGTCTAAGGGCAGCAAACAAGATCTGAGGAATGTTGGGTGACTAGGACGTTATGGGTAAAAGGAGGAGCTTGAGAGTTTCAGTGTTCCACAAGCTGGAAGAAGCCATCAAGTAGGATCCAAGAATTGGATCCAAACCCAGCAGTTAAGGAAGAATGAAAATGGGCAACACAGAAGGAATGTTATGGTGAGTATACAACTTTTAGCAAATGGAAAATGTTTTCTGTTTGTGCCAGCAGCATAACCAGCACCCATTTCAAGGTTAGTTGTTCTCTGCTTTTTCAATATTTGTGTGAGTTAGTGGGCTATGGCTTTAATCGTTCCTCTGTCATGGTTCATTTATCGGCCATTTCAGCATGTCTGCCCAAGGATCCTCCTCTTTCAATGCCATCTCATGTCAACATGTTCTTGAAAGGGGGTTTTGCATAAAAGAACTCCAAGAAAAGTGATGGTCCTTCCTTGGAATCTTGATTTTGTGTTACAGAAGCAAACACTTGCTCCATTTGAACCAGCTAATCTGGCTGACTTGAAGTTCTTACATGGAACACAGTTTTACTGATTGTTCTGACTTTTGCAAGAAGGGTGTCTGAGATGCAGACTTTTATAGTGTCAAAACAGTGTTTCTTTGTGCACTAATCCTTCTTTAATGCCTTACGTGGTATCCAAGTTTATGTTAAGCCTAACTATTCATCTACCTGTTTTCTTTCCTGAGCCTAATAATGAGTGAGAAAGGATATGCCATAAGTTGGCTTTCCATTGAAAACTCATGTACTATCTTGACAGAACTAAATCTTTGAGATTTTTGGATCAGTTATTCATTTTTGTGAAGGTAAGAAGAAGGAACAACCTGTGTCAAAACAGATTATTTCCAAATGGTTGTCTAAGGCTATATATTACCTTTTTATACTCACCACAACAAAACTATCCCAGGCAGGGTCAAGGCCCACTGTACCTGAGCCTTGGATTCATGTACAGTTTTTTGGAAAGGGTTGGATTCTCAAAGTATTCTAGAAGCAGATATTTTGTCCTCTGTGCATACTTTTACAAAGCACTATAAGCTTGATTCTTTCTCACAGTCTACATCAGGTTTTGCCAAATGTAGTAAGCTAGAGTAATCTATCCATATAGCTAAGGCTACTTATGTGATGAAAATGGTACAGTCGTTGTAAGTAAGCTTAATATAACAATAGATGTTCAAATAAATCACTGCTGCAATAGTTGATTCCTCACTCCATCCCCCTTGTTTTTAGTGTGCTGTTTATGCCACGGTGTGGACATTTATTTTTTGTTATCCCGAGCACATACTTTTCAGGGTTCGGACTCACTGTCTCTGTTGGTATGAAAGCTGTGAAGATCGTGGCACCAAACCTGTCTTTTTAGTCAGCTCAACTTGAGCTGACTGATGATATGGAAGTGTAGAAAGTGCCCCGAAGCTTTGGAAACTCACTGGCCGTTGTGTCTTATGCAGTCTATAACACATACAGCTAAGGCTACTTGCAGCAGTGATCATTCGAACATCTCCTGCTATGGTAAGTTTACTAACACATCTGTACTTTCTGCCAAAATGGGTTTCTGAAGTGTAATCCTCATATCCTCTCCTCTTTGATTTCTCATAAAGATAGTGTTACATTTAGGAGTAACCCTTCTTTTATGCTTAAAATGGTCAGTGAGATGTCTTTGACACGAGATGTCTTTAAACAGAATATTAATCTTCCTACTGTTTTTTTCCACTCCCCTTAAAACAAGGGATAGAAAATTCTGCACACTTTAGGTATTCATAGGTAACTGAAATATTACCTTGACAAAACTAATTGTGTCAGAAAATCAGATCAGCATTTCATTTCATTTCAGGATAAAAATATGTGCATCCCTGTTTCTAATCAAACTATTTCCAATTGGATCTATTCTGCCACTTCTTTTTATTACTCTCTTTTTATGGCAAAAAGCTTTCCGGTTTGGTCAAATCCCATTCTACCGGAGCTGTAGCATCTGGTGTTTTTTTCAAGGGTCTTGATTCCAGATCTACGTTGGAAACTGCTACTTGGTCCTTTGTTGTATATTTCTACACAAAACATTACCAGACTTGATATCATTTCTATGGCTGTGGCTGGATTTGCTAGGTCCATCTTGCAAGGATTGCTGGACTCCAACTCTGTGCAGCTTGCCTCCTTGCTGGAGTCTTCAAAAGCTTTGGGACTCTTCCCAATGGTTAGTAATACTGCAACAGTGATCTTAGGAAGGATGCAGTGCAGTTGTGTAAGAACTTACCATAAAAGTAGATGTCTGACTCATCACTATTGTAATGTTGCATCCCTCCTTCCTTCCCCTTATTTTGTCCTATTTTCCATTTGAGCTGAGATGGTATCATATCCTTCTCCCTAATGTTGGTTGCCATGTGATTTTTGGTGACCTATTGTCTTTGTTCTCTTACTCCCTTTGAGGTCTGGGGCAAGAAAGTCCCAAGGCAATTTATACCTTTACATCCTTTATGTGCCTGCAGCCTTGGTGTGCTTAGGTCATATTTTGGACATATTGTGTCAGAGGAAAATGTATAGGCTTTGGTATCCTAACCAGGTCTGTTGCTATCTCTGATGAGATATCCCAATAATTAGTAATACTGCAGTAGTGATCAGCTGGACATCTACTATTATGGTAAGTTCTTATACAACTGCACTTTCCTTTTTTTTCCAAGTAAAAGATTTTTTGACATATCTGTCCACCTCAAAAACAGGTGGCTCCTCCTTGAGATCTCAACTTTGTATTAGAAAAAGTTACTGTTCCACTTTTTGATTCAGCTCAGGCTAATATGAAGTTCTTGACATAGAAAATTGTCTTATTTACTGCTCTTACTTTAGCTAGGTGAGTATCTTGAGTTGCAAGCTCTTGTAGTGAGCCAGTCCTTTCTCATATTTCATAGAGTCAGTTTAATAACTATCCCTTCATTCAGGTCTAAAGTTGTTTCTGAATTTACTTTAAATCACTCTATTTCCAATGTTTTTTCCTGAACCAAAGAATAAAGGAGAAAGAGTTCTGCACACTCTGGATGTCCTCAGGCAGCTCATATACTACAGTGACAGAACAAAATACTTTAGGGCTTCTGACCAGCTCTTCGTTTTATTTGATGGTAAAAAGAAAGAACAAACAGTGCCAGAACAGACAATTTATAAATGGTTGTAGCATTCAATCCATTTTTCCTACTCTCACCATCGTAAGTCTGTCTCTCAGAAGGTCAAAGCTCTACCTGGGCTCTTATGAAGTCTACAGTATTTTGCAAAGGGGAGGACTGTAAACTCTTCTGGAGTCATCTAATTGGTAATCTGTACCCACCTTCACTAAACATTGTAAGATCAGTTCATTCTTTGGGCCAGGTTAGGATTTGGTAGGACTATCCTCCATTGCTTTCTGGATTCCGATGCTTCTTTTTTCTCCCTGGCAAACATGCCATATAGGTATATGCTACCCCAACAAAGATCTAACAATGAACATGCCACAATAGTAGATGTCTGAATAGCTGAATAGCTCAAACTACCAAAGCCAATAATTCTGCTGGGGATTCTCTATTCTCAAACTTTGTAGGTAAAATGTGGAACTCCCTACCGACCATGCTCACCTCAGAACCCTCACTCCTACAATTCAAAAAAAAGCTTAAACCCCATCTCAATACTCTCTGGCAATGTCCCTGTTCCAAACCTGATTAACCACTATCATTTACCCTTCTCTTACCTCACTATCCTTAACCGCTTTTTAACAAGGCGCCTCGCCTTTGTAACTGACCTATGTTTTTTTTTTATATGCTGCTATTGTTTTTTTTTCCCAAGATGTGATGTATCTATATTGTATTTAGAACTCAACTATCTTCCTTTTTTTGCATTAACAATGTTCATATGTCTGTTATGTACCTGGAGCTTTTCTCCCCGGGCCTCCGCTGAAAATGGACATGTATCCAGTCGGACTCTCCCGGTTAAAAAATGTAAAATAAATAAATAAATAAAATATATCACTGTTGTAGTACTGCAACCCTCCCTCCATCCCCCTAATCATGTGTCTGTTATTCTTCCATCTGGAGGTAATTTGTGACCAGGATGGGGCTCCGTTTACCTCTGTCCTCGTTTTTCTTCTTGCCCATAAATATCCAGAATTACAGTTTGGTTTGGTTGCTCCTCTTCTTCAGCCTCCATTTTTCCTGAAAGACATGAAAGCCCTCAATTTTGATAACCATACGTCTGATTTTACACCAACATGACCTTGAGCATCCGTCTATGTATGGTGCACATGGAATGTGTCCAAAAGCTTTATCGTGTTTCACTGGATTGTGATCAATGGTTTGTGAGTCTGTCACAGTCCGACAAACTTGGCATGACCTCATGGATACATCAGCTCTAGTCACTGTACCTTCTGTCACATTATACTGACTCCTTTGTAATGTTCTGGTGCTAGTTGCTTGTCGTTTTTCCACTGAATATGTTTAGAATGAGAGCTACCTATTAATGCTGTGATTATATTTACCCCAAAGCTGCTGGCTTGAATTTGGGAAGATACTTGGGTCATAAGGACTGACCAGATGAGTACTAACCACGGAAGTGATGGTGCTTTTTCTGGCCACTGGAGATGACAGTAGGCCAGTGTATCAGCCTGAAATTACTCTGTCTTCAGCTGTGCCATTTATATATGAGAGAATGGAGACAGACCAGCTTACAGCAGTATTGGTGCACTTTTTGAATGTCCCATCTCAGCAAGAGGGAAGACAATCTATTTTAACTGCATTTTAAAATGGTCTGTGGCATAAAAATTTACATTTCTTACCTGGTCCTTGGAGTTGGTATCCTAGGAAAACCATACTCTGTATCTCATGCATTCTTAGCGTCATACTGCAACGTAAGAAGTAGGACTCTCAACCTAGATTTGGTCACAAAAAATAAGCTAGAAGTATAATGCAGCCACAAGAGTAAGTCTAAACAATACACAGTGACCATCAGTATCATCAGTATTACACATGCAAGAGCACTGAGGTCAGTACATGTCTGTTCCTTAGCATAGCTTATGAAATGCTGCTAATTCATGTGGTCTGGTGAAGGAAGGTAAGGCGGTGGGAATGTATAGGATTCATGAAGAGAGCTGGATCTTGGCTGAGGAACAGGAGCTGTAAAATCATCACATTTGTGTGATGCTTGGTTCATGACCTCAGAGCTTATACAAGCTTGACAACCACACCATTGTTTGCTGAAGCTTGTTACTGAATCCTGATAAATCAACAGCTAGGTAAGTCATTTTCAGTGTTTAATTTGCCTTCTGACTTGATATATATATATATATATATATATATATATAAGACTTGTCGATATATTCCTGCATTACATGCTGAGTTTTTGCACTTAAAGTAACTGTTAGTGCTATTTACTTTAACCGCTGCATTGGATTGTTTTGATTCCTGATCCATGTGGAACTGAATATTTGCTAAAACAAAGCTGTATTGCACTTTATCCTCAACCGAATCACGCTGCTTGTTCGCTCCTCATTACTGAGTAGTGCTTTTGTGTCCTGCACCTCTGTTGTCTGGAGCCAGTAGTCAGGTATCTTCAAATCTGGGAATCACTGTGTGATACATTAAAGTGTGAGTTTTTGATTGGACAAAGGGCTAGTTTGTTTGTTTGGTGCCTTTCTTTGACTCTATAAAGTCCTCAGTTTATGTGATGCTTGGCAGATTACCTCAGAGCCTACACAGTTTGGCGACTATCCTATTGTTTCATGAAGCTTGCTGTGAATTTTGATCAAATTACAGCTAGAGATGCATTTTTCAGTGCTTACTTGCACTTTGATTTGATATACGAGTTGCTGATATATTCTTGTATTATGTGCTGAGTTTCTTTGCATTTCAAGTGACATATCAAGTAACAGTTGTGCTGTATGATTTTACCACTGCATTTGATTGCTTGTTTTGATTCCTAATCCATCTGTAACTGTATTATTTACTAAAACATTGCTGTATTGCTCTTTATCTATGAACTGAATTGTGCTGCATGTTAATTCCTCATTACTTTACTGAGAAGTGCCCTGTTTTTTTTTTTGCATGTGTGTTTTGCACTACTGTTTGGTTGTAACATTGTTATTTACTACACTGTGGTGACCTTGGTGCACACTCTAGTGGCAGGAAGGGGTAGCCAGGTGTCTTTCAAGCTAGGAGTCACTTCTGATACCTCAAAGCTTGAGGTTTTGATGGGACAGAGGACTGGTTTGTTTGTTTGTTTGGAGCTTTTCTTTGCCTCTAAAAAGTTGCTGCATTTGTGAGAATCTGTCACTGCTCAACAGCGACTAGCAGTACCCTGTATAGATGTAGGCGCTTAGAATTGAAATTTTCCATATGTAAATACCCCTGAAATTCAACCTAGAAACTACTTGCACTAAGAGCAACTAATTTGCCCATGGAGAGACATCCCACCCAAGAGTTTCGACTTAGATAGTATAATATGTAGTCTTTTACTCTTCAGAAACAACAAGCTAGCTATCTGGAAATACCCCCTAATACATTCCCCTTGTAAAACACTTTATAAGGACCCATAATAATGGATATGCGCTTTCCTAGTATCTCTGCAGCCAGCTTGGTTGATATGGGCATGCTGAGGCAATGACGCTGTTGTCTCATGTTTACTTACAACCATCTAATTCTCAAACAAACTAGCATGGTATACAAGGATGGAGTTAACAAAACAGTTGCCAGTAACACTCACACTACACTTGCAACACTTAGTATAGTCCAGTCACATAGACTTGCATATGCTGAAACTCTTAAATGGAATATTCCTAAATCTCAAACACCTCCATAGATGCTACACTCATGATAATTCTCCTCAGCAACCTCAAAAGCAGTAAGCTATAACAACACCCACCACATCACACACAGCCAGATGTTGTGGTGCCTCACCTTCTAAGCCCTTAGAGTGTGCCACCTCACAGCCCAACACTTTGGTCATAGGAAACTCCATTGTAAAGCACACTGATATCCCACTCACCAGGCTGAGTAATGAGAGAGGCATGGTCAGTTGCCTATACGGGGAAAGGTTCTATTAGATCACGTATGCACTGATGTCTGTGAACCACAAGTACGAGTATGGCTCAGTCGTAGTCCATGTGGATGTAAATGACCTGAGATCGACCTCCCTGGTGTACGTAAAGAAAGACATTGTGTCCCAGACAGGTATGAGCAACATGCTTCCTTCTGCAAGGGTGATGCCACAATATGAACAGAAAATAATTGACTTTAATAATTGGCTTAGGTTTTGGTGTCATTCCAAAGGAGTACGATATTTGTCAGCCTGGGAAAATATGGATGGCCTGCACCTGTCCCCCCTGGGCTTTTGAATATTGGTGAAAACCTTGACCAACCCAGTAGTGCCTGTTTAGACCTTGCCAAAATAATAAACCTCACAACATAGTAAAATCAACTCAAGAGAATATGAAGGTGTTACTGCACAATGCCAGGAGTCTGAACAAGAAACTCCACTCCCTGCAGCCTTTTCTCATCATGGAGAATTTAGACGACTGTGCAGTTACTGAGGCATGGTTTAGAGCCGCAGAGGGCACCCTTGCAGTGCAGGGCTATAATGCCTTCCACACATTTAGATCAATTACTCCCACAGAAAGGGACAAAATGTGGAGGTGTCTCAATTTTCAGACACATCTCAAGACTGATCAAACAGTATGATGAACTTGAGCTACTCCATGTCCAAATTACCATAAAGTTAGATGCCATATTATTACAAGTTACAGTTCCTCACCATGACCCAGGAGGCCAATAGCTCTTACTTAAAAACACTAAAGGCACTCCACATTCAACCCAATACCATACTCATGGGAGATTTCAGTTACCCCCAACATATATTGGGAATTGTACACGACCAGAAACATGGAGACCCAGAGATTCCTGAATTTTGTAAACAAAATGAAAACTCCAGCAACACTAGAACTTCCACTGAGTGACCTCCAAAACCTCTTGTATCATAGGCACATGGGATATATGCAAGTGATCCTAATGAACATTAGGTGTTTCAGTTCATTGCCGATTCTGAATGGCCATGACTTGTTTTGTCGTTTCAGTGGAAGTTCTAGCTTTGAAGGAGTTTTCATTTTGTTTTTACTGCTTGGTTTTTCAGTGACCTTCTCACTCATTGTTTTAGTTTGTTGTTTGGGATATTTTTGCAGTGACCCTAATAATAATGGACATCAGCTGGGTATAACAGCCCTGTGTTCTTATGCTTAGTCAAACACTCTGCTTGTGCTGTGCTGATAAGGTCATAACAAGCCGGAATATGCATATCCACAGCTAGTGGGGTTTGGCTTTATTGGCCTGAAATTGTCCAGTAAAACGATGAAACAAGTCATGGGCATTCAGAATTGCCAATCAGCTGAAACACCTATTGTTCATTATGATCATTTGCATATATCCCATGTGCCTCTGATACAAGAGATTTGGGAGGTCACTCAGTGGAAGTTGTAGCTTTGCTGGAGTTTTCATTTTGTTTTTAATGATTGGTTTTTCAGTGACCTTCTCACTCATTGTTTTTGAATTTTGTAAATACAAATACCCTGGACCAGATAGTCCATACACCCATGAAGGTTAATAGCATCCTTGACCTGGTCCTCATCAACATGGGTGAATGTTCGTGGCCCCTCCCCAAGGTTAATCACCTTGACAGTCAGGTTGGATCATAAAGTTGTCTCCTTTGAAATTAAAATAAAATCTAGGACCCCAAAAAAACTTTTGTACCTTTAAGAATTACTCAAAGGCAATCTTGCATTTATTAATTCCCTGGCAAAATTTCAAGCCCCTTCCGAACCCTAAGAACACAGCTACCTATGCTGGAGTCTCACCATAAATAGGCTGTATAATAACAGAAAGAGATTCATGGTAAAATTAAGACGCACAAAGTCCATCAAGGTAAAAACTACCTCATCCACCTAAACAAGCAACTCAGGTGGCTAATCAGGTCTATGAAAGCTAAATTCTAAACAAAAGTTGCTTCCCAGGCCAAGGACAATCACAAGGCTTTCTTCAGCTACATCAGCAACCTCAAAAGCAATACACAGCAATGCACGGAATTAATCATAAATGGAACAATGTACACTGAACAGGAAGATACAGCAAACATTCCGGCTAACAAATTCAGTTTCAAATTTAGACCCCCCCCCTCAGATTTCCCTCAGGAAATATCCCCTAACCTCAACTCCCACAAGTATCAGTAGGGTCCTCAAGGCACTCTCCAAGGCCAAGAACACTGTATTGATGGAACCAATAGTATCCCAGAATGCCTCATAAATAGTGTGAATATGACCTTATAGGGCCACTATTTTCACGATTTAACCACAGTCTCTACACAGGCATGTGAATGGAGGACTGCAGCTGTTATCCTGTACACAAGAGCGGTCATCTACAGACAATTAAGTCTGACTAGTCACATATCCATTTCCATGGAAATAATTATCATAGAAATGATAAATAGTGACATAGGTAACGTTCAGACACGGAATCCAATACAGTTTGGTTTTGTCAAGGGCAGATCATGTCCACTAAGCCTGGTGGACTTCTTTGAGAAGGTCACCAACGAGATGGACAAGGAAAAAAACAGTGTATACTGTCAACATCGACCTGGCCAAAATATTCAAAATAATACCCCACATTATTGACATACTCACTAAATTAGGTATAAACACCTCGGTCACATTCTGGATAGTACGCTTGCTCACAGATAGGACTCAAGAAGTTAGGATAGGGGAGTCTGCCTCCACAACATCCAGTTTTAGTGGAATCCCTCAGGGCTCAGTGCTGGGGCCGCTATTTTTACATCTACGTCTTTGAATTCAGAGCCAATATCAGGAGCCTCTGGTTGACCAGATTTGCAGACAACTACAAACTGGGTGTAGTCATAGAATCCCCAGTGAGACAAGTACCCCCCAAGAAGACGTAACACAGACAAATAACTGGTACCAGAGCCACAGATTTAAACTTATTACCAAGAAATGCATAATAGTATCTTTTGGAAAGACAACCAACCCTAGAAATCACTACATTGACAGTACTTCCTGAGAGTAGACCAAGTGTTCAGAGATCTGGTAACACACATGGGCAGTAACCTATATTTAGACCATAATGTGTCTGTGGCTGTAAATAAGTCGTTCTGTGTTTCACACTGTGTAAGTGGTGTGGCATCTAGGTCAAAAGATGTCATCATTCTGCTGTACTTGGCTCTCATCAGACCAGTTACTGAATACAATACCCTTCTTCCATATTCACCTGACCGGGCATGCAACAGCTGAAGTGTCCAGAGTTTCCTCACAAAAAGAATATGTGGTATAAAAAACACATCTTACACAGATTGCTTCAAAGCTTAAGGGCTTCTGAGGGGGTGATCTGTGCCTGGCTTACAAAGTCCCCTCTAATCCTGCTCTGATGGACCTGTTACAGATTTGCAAAACAAACAGTACCGAAATTACCAGCTCTTGGGACCTAATTTTTGCCTGCAACATAAATAGGACAGGCTGGAGATATGTGTCTCAGAGACTACTCCTTCTCTTGAACAGGCTGCCTGTCTATGTTAAGCAGAGGTCTTCCCTAACTCATTTATAGTGTAACTTGTATCAGTGGATGGGATATCGCAAGTTCATCCCTGGTCTTGCACCCCTGTCTCTAACAGAGAAAGGCAGCCTGTAAATGCTTGGTCATCCATGCACAACTCTAAGTACAAAGCCTAGGGTATTCAATCTGCTGTATACATTTAGGCATTATGACTAGGCTAAAAATGCCCCTAAGGGGTTGTTAGCGTAGTAATCACTCATGGACCTATGAAAAGCTGAAGGCTAAAAAAACAAACAATAAAAAGACTTGTATGAAAATCTTGAAAAATCTCCCTTACTTTGTGTTATGCATGTATCTTGTGTGAGGTTGAACAGTAATGGCTAAATTCTCTTAAAAAGTACCCCTTTCTCCTCATAGTGTTTTTCTATATGTCATTCTCCTTCTGCCATTGCAGCCCTCAAGTCTCCCCAGCTGACCTGAACCTACTATACTCCTAGAAGGGAGAAGAGCCTCAAAACAAGGTCAAAATCCTGGCAGACATTGAAGAGTTTGTGCCCTTATCGATGTCCTGGATACTAAAGATATTTTGTGTATAAGGCCTAAACCTTTCCCCTTGGTGGTGAAATTGATACTTGCATCACTGGCGAGGTTATCTGTGCTGCAGCATCTACGTGTGCATTCTCATCCATACACACAAATAAGGGCTACTATCTCTGGCTTGGGCGGTCATGCCCACACTGTGTCCTAACTGCCACCCCCCCCCATTCCAGACCTGTCCCTGCCTACTGACAGTAGTTAGGCCATAGCTGTAACAGGAGGCATGGTTGGCTGGGGACCACCATCCTCTGCTGTTAGGATGGACATGCTCTTCCTCCCTACCTGCACCATCAAGCATGTGAGTTGCTATTTGAAATCAGGTCACTTGGGCCATAGTCATGGTTTTATCTCTTTACGTCACAGGCACAGACTTCTTTTCTCATAATTTATTTTAAATGTGTATTCAAGGTGTTCATTATTTATTTAAGCATTGTTGGACAACTGTTGTCAACTGAAAACCACAAGACCAAATCATTTGGTTACTAGAACTAAGTATAATCTTTTCCAAAGTGATAAGATCTTGGATTTGATATATTTTCTTCAGGGGGTATGGACAGGAGGAGTGTTAGAACCTTCTGCTAGAAGATACTTTAATCTGTTCATAATTCTGTTTTGTGTTTCTGTGAAATTATAATTTTGTTGGCAAAGCATCAATATGTTCTTTTGAATCAAATTTCTAGCCTCCATTATTTTCATTATGGGTGCTACAGGCTTGGAATCGGGCTTCCTTGTACACGGTTCTAACTCATCAGAATTCAGGATAAAAACTGATTCCCCATTTATAATAAGGATTGAAACAAATGAGTGCTTTACAGTGGTAAGTGTACAGTTTACTAGCTGTGATGTTACTATGAATTGTTATTTACTCATTAATTGGCTGAGTATAGTTTCTCTAGACAGGAAATTGCTTTCTGCATTCTCTACAGTGCAAAAATTATTAAAAAAGAACATCTAATTCCCAGGCTTGTTTGTTTCTGCTGAGACATATATTTATTTCTATTTTTCATTCCGTTAGCTATTTCACACTGAGTAGTTTTGGCTTCCATCTAATGGTGTGTTTTATTGAGAAATGTTTCACCACCAATGTCACTAAGTGCTTTTCTGCCCATTATCCTGCTGGTGGATGAAGACTGATTTCTTGAGTGTAATTTGCCTGAGGTTCAGGAAACCAAGGATCAGAGCTCATACACAGAAATTCACTGTCAGTAAGCTGTGCTGCAGTGATGGCCTTTTTGGGGGTAATGTCCCCCTTCTTCAAGCTGGTGCAACCATGAAGTTGGTATGTATAAATGTCATAGTTCATGGGGGTTTACACTATATCTCTCAACCTCTTAGTGCAATAAATCTAGACAAAGCCTACAGTTAAGGGGGCAAAGGCCCCAAAAATAGGGACAGATGTTAAATATTATTGTTATAAACTCAGAAAGTTACTAAAATAACAGGACTTGTGTTGCATGCATTTTCTGAAGAATACAAAGTCTAAAACACAAATGTATGCCATTATTTAGTGACTTCGAGACTGGGGTGGCGGCAGTGGTGCAGCGGTTAGTGTTGTCACCTCCCTGCAAGAGGTTTTCCAGTTCGATTACTGGCTGATGTGCCTTCTGTGCAGAGTCTGTATCTCCTCTCTGCAGTCACATGGGTTTCATGTGGGTGCTCCGGTTTCCTCCCACACTCCAAAGACATGCAGTAGGTGGGTGGGGCAGTCTAAATTGGCTGTAGGTGAGAGCGTGTATCCGAGTTAATGGTATGAATGAACTACTGTGGCAGGGCTAGCCACCCAGAAGTGTAAACCTTGGGTAGAGGTGATTGTCACTGTGGAAGTGACACCCCAACACCATGTAGAAAAGGGGTTGAGGATGAATGGATAGATGGATTTAGTGACTTCAATCCTCAGTGATTTGCCCGAAAACTACAAATTTTATGAGGGACAGACAAAAAAAATATATGTATATGCGGCAAAAATTTGTACATTCTGCAAAAATTTGGATAGTGTTTTTTCAGCTATTTTTGGGGGGAGTGGGGTTTGGGGATTCCGATCCTTGGCTGGTTGCACTTCGACCATTCATAGTGGAAGCATTTCTGCCACCATCATAGCTTTAGCACTCGTTCATTTACTGTTTTTCAGCTTGTAATACTTGCTTTTTCAACTACATTTTAATTCTGCATTTGTTGCTGTGATACATTCTATGTAAGGCATTTATTTGGCTTCCATTTTTTCTGTCATCATTGTTTTTAGTTTGTAGCCCTTGACTTACTAGACAATGGATTTAAACAACATTCTTTCATATAATATTTTTCAGCTTGAAGCATTACATTTTAATTCTGCAGTAGTTGCAGTGGCATTTTCTAATTAAGACATTTATTTGGCCTTCAGTTATTTATTTTTTTCTGTATCATTGTGTTTTAGTTTGCAGCTCACAGACTTAACAGACCATTCATTTAGGTCACTGTTAATTATTGAAAACATGAGTGGAATGTTAACATTGAATTTTTATGAATTATTTTTCAGATTTTTTTCAAGACTGGTCCTAGAAGCCCCTGTTGTTACAGATGGTGTGCTAGAAGTAATCAAACGTTGCTGTGAGGATGAAGTAAGCACTGCTGTATTATTAATATTTAACTTTTTTATACCCAAAAGCAATTCTTGCTGAAGTGCAATATATCATCTTTGAGTGATGTTATTTTTACCAGATTTACACAGGAGAGCAAAGCAGTTTTGTTAAATATTCCTGTGTGTGTCACTAGGGAATATTTCTGTTCTAGGGTTTTACACTCGTAGAATGGTTATGGATTTTCTTTACTTTACACCAGTACATCAGTGAGCAGTGCTACTAGAAATACTCTATGTTACAACTTTTTAAACTGTTTTTGTTGTGTCTCTAACATAAAATGATTTGTACATGCGTGTGTGTGTGTGTGTGTGTGTGTGTGTGTGTGTGTGTGTATGTGTGTTTGTGTGTGTGTGAGAGAGAGGGAGAGAGAGAGAGACAGAGAGAGAGACAGAGAGAGAGAAGCGTGTATTTTGATGGCTGATAAGGGACAATTGGCCCACCATGTTTACCTATTCCACTATTCTCTGGGTAAACTACAAATCCTAATTAACCAATCACTCAGTTTTTCTTAATCCCAGAATACAAATTACCTTATGCTTCATCCATTCTGGAATTCTTTTAATTGTGTTTTGATGCTGCCTTCTGTTGGAGAAGACTGCTTCAATCATAAAGCATGTTTTCTGGGAAAATAGATGTAAACATCTTTGAGGTTTCCACTTTGTGTCTTCAGAATACATTTGGTTGTACACCTGCATGACTTTTTTCTATTTAGTGTCCCCACTTGGACTCTCAGGAGTGGAGGTCTCTAGACTATGAGAGGGCATGTACCCTCTGAGATTTTTATTATGTATTAGCCCTTTGTAATAAAACAATGCAATTGATATTTTCCGACACAAGGTGTTAGAGATAGCAGCAAAACGAGTGTCAGAAGTTGCATAAATTAAAGCTGGACTGAGAGTGTGAAGTAGCTTAAATTAGAGACCCCACAAGTGGCAGTCAGTTTTCCAGCTTTAAAGACAGCAATAGAGACTGTCTACTTCCCACACTTGTTTGCTGCAGTTTGCAGCACCATATAACATCTCCACATGTAAACAAACTAAATAATTCAACAAACTAATAAAAAATAAAACATGGAAAAAGCACCACGCTAGGAAACAAAAACTGTTTTTGTTTCCTAGCATGGTGCTATCTCCACATGTAAAAAAAGACCAAAATGACTCTATGGATCAGAGGGTTGGAACCCTAACTCTGACCCAGACAATTATGATTCAGATAGCCACCCTGGCACCGGAGCAGCCAGGCAGTGAGAGGGAGGAATGTAGGCTTATCACCTCTGCCAAGGGGTGGGATACATCTGTGTTCACTTGGGGCACACTGAGTGGTGTGTTCTCCAAAATGGAGACCAGAGAGAAACTACAGTTCATACTGCCAGGGCTAGGCAGTGCAAAATCCCTTCCAGAAGTGAGGTTACATTCTCTGTGATTGGCCCACAGCACGCCTCTTCCCAGCTAACTACTTAGGGACAGTGGGGGAAATGGAAAAAAGAATGTGAATCTTCCCTATTGGCTGTCTAGATGACAGCCCCAACCACCCAACTCTTGCCCTGGTGATGGGCAACATGTGGGTCCATTGGCCAGAAGGGGGCAGATAGTTGACAAACACAGGGGGCAAAGTGCCATGAAAAAAATTAGTAAAAAAAAAAAAAAAAAAAAAATTGCGTTACCGATATCAAAGGTCAACATTACACAGACATTTGAACTTGCAAAACTAAGGGCTTGTGCTCAGACTGCATTAGTCAAGTTAGTAAGTGTTTAACTAAAGGAACTATACTATCTTTCATGCTATAATGTAGACTGGGACACCTCCAGATAAGAATATAATGTTAAGTTGTCTATTTCGCCTTCATTCTTGCTGGATGGGTTCGGAGCCGATCCTCGGCTCCGACTCAGCAATCTACTAAAGCTCGAGAGCTATTTACTGGCTCGAGGCCCTTCCTATATCCCACAATGCTAGGCATCAGATCCTCAGATCTCATTTGCCACTTCAGCTACGAGGTTGCGATTTACTTGGCTCCAGGTCGTATTAATCTTTTTTCTTATATATATATATATATATATATATATATATATATATATATATTAAAAGTTAACTTTAGTTTTTTCTCGATAACCTTTTCTTATATTTATAACTTCCCAGTTAGTTTACTCTCTGTTTACTCTCTAATATTCCCTCTTAGAAACTCGTTTTAGTTAGAGAGTCCCCCCCCTTTTTCTCAGTGGTTAATCTCCCCTCCCTTTCCTTGTGTTATAGGGTAGTGTTAGCTCTGTTACTTTATTACAGTTGTAGACTTGTGTATATATATATATATATATATATATATATATATATATATATATATATATATATATTTATATATAGTTAACTGTGTAATTGTTTAATTTTGTTAGCTTAACTAGTGCGTGTGTGTGTGTATGTGTGTGTGTGTGTGTTGTTCTGTCTGTTTAAGCACTAGTCACTTTTTTCTTTGGTATCCATCATGTCTAAGGATACCAAAGTCTCAGGTTTTAAGAAGTGTGACTCGTGCTGTCAGAAGATGTCTCTGACAGACGGTCACTCTTCTTGCGTTTATTGCTTGGGCCCCCTACACCTGCAGGACTCCTGCTCGGTCTGTCATGCCTTCAGCCCGAGAGTCCTGCAGGAGTGTAGGAACAAGCTCATCCTGAGAGGCTTACTTAAGCCAGAAGGATCCCTGACCAAGCCTTCGTCGGGTAAATCCTCTAAGCCCGCCAAGCCGTCGGCTCCCAGTTCGAAGTTGTCGCCTGGTGGAGCACCTGCCTTCTCGTCGGCTCCGGCTGGAGCCGACACCTCTAGACCTCAGTCGGCTCCGACTTTAGTGTCGGAACCGTCTTCGAGCCGAAAATGTTCTAGGTCCCCTTCCCTAGAATCGGTTCGCTCGGCTCCGAGGTCACCATTACTCCAATCTGAAAAAAGCCATAGGTCCCACTCTTCTCGGTCTTCCAGGCTATCTGATCATGACCTAGAGAGGGTGGTCAGCAGACTCCTTAAGTAGCAGGCCTTGGCCAAAATTTTAACCAGCCCATCTCAACAGACTGTGGCTGTCCCGGTATCTACAGCAGTTCCTCCCCCGACTCCCTCCCTGTGTTCGGAGCTGGAGCCTGTTGGGGCTCGAATCTTGGTGATGTCGGAACCGATACCACACCTTTCGGCTCCTTCGTCGGCTCCGATCTCTTCCTTGGTTCCGTCCTTGGAGGGATCTGGGCGCTGAGACTCCCTCGTCGGCTCCGAGGGGGCGAGTGGCATCGGACCCTTGTCTGACCCCGTTCTCCCTCTCAGAGCATCGGTGCAGGTGAGCTCAGCCCTGACATCGGCCTCGGAGCCGTCCCTCTCGGTGCCAACAGGGGTTCTCGTCTCCTCGGAGCGGGGACCTTCTGCTCTGCCTGACAGGGGCGCCTTTGAGGTCATGAGGAGTGTGCTGACTCCTGAGTCGGCCCCTCGATCAGCCCCTTCGGCTCCTCCCCCCATGGTGCCTGCATCAGTCTCTGTCCACCCTCCTGACCCCAAGCGTGGAGAGCAAACGCCCCAGGTTGCCCTATTGGGCGTATCTTCCTCTTCCGAGGCCTCCCCCGATCCTTCGGAGGAGCCCCCCCCCCCCGGAAGAGAAAATGTAAGAGGAAACATGTCGACTCCCCAGAGTCAGTCACGTCGGATACTGACTTGGAGGATTCGGAAGGGTCCCCAAGATCCCCCTCTGAGTAGGTCGTCTTTTCAGACATCCTAGAAATCCTTAAGCAGAGGGGGAACTGGACTGCCCTTAACCCTTCGGAGGACGAGTCGGTCTACCTGGATGCGTTTGGTTCCACCTCCTGGGTGTCTCCGCCTTTTGACCCACTAATGGAAGTGGTGGCTTGAAAGGCATGGTCAGCCCCGGACACAGTGGAACCAACTCCCTGTAGGCCCACTAAATTTATTACAGCCCCACCCAACGAGCAATTTTTGACAAAAGGTGTCCCTGTTGATGCCATGGTGGTTGCAGCAGCCACAAAGAAGGAGTTGGCTGACCCTTCGGTGCCTGTCCATCCACCTAATAAAGAATCTAGGACAATGGACAGGTATGGGAAGCGGGTGTTTTCCTCAGCGACCTTCTTTCTCTATGCGGTCGATGAATTATCTGTGCCATTTCACCCGTCTCCAAAGGGATCTTCTTAAGGAACTGGGTGATACCCTTCAGGATCCATCAGCTGCGGGGGGCTCAAGACAAGATAAACTCCCAGCTGGCGACCCTTAATTCTATCGTCAACTCCTCCATGCGGCTCATTTCTTATGCAGCCGATGGGGCGAGTAGGGCCGCAGGTACAGGCGTGGCTTTGAGAAGACATGCCTGGATGCAGTTATGCAACTTTGCTGACCCCTTTAAGGCGTCCTTCACCAATACCCCCTTTGATGGTTCGGCTCTGTTTGGACCACAGGTGAAAGATACCCTTACCAGGTGTGAGCAGGAAGGCAAGACTCTCTCTGCCGTGGGAGTCCGTTTTTCCATTCCCTCTAGACTATACCCCAAGGGTCAGACGAGTGGAAAAATGTGGTTTCGGAAACCCCAGGGAGTCGTGCCTGACACACGTGGCGAGTTTCTCTCCAGGGGCAGGGGAGGGAACAATAATAGACGCCGCCCGAGGGGCAGAGGGGGCCTGCAGAATCAGGGTAGCAGAGAATCGTTCTCTGACAAACCCTGGGGCTGCCCGACTGTCCGCCTTCGGATGCAGTCGGGGGAAGATTGTCACTGTACCCAGAAGCCTGGCAACTCCTCACACAAGACAAATGGGTACGGTCATTCATATCCGAGGGTTACAAGATTCCCTTTGTCCACATCCCGGTACAAACAACCAAGTCCCTTCCAGATGTTCCACCCGGTCTAAGGGAACAGGCAGTACTAGAAATTTCAAAACTGCTAGACAAACGGGCCATCCAGCCAGTCCCAGCAGACCAGCAAGGATCCGGAATCTACTCCAAGTTCTTTTTGGTGCCAAAAAAGACAGGGAACTGGAGACTCATTTTGTATCTCAGCAGGCTAAACAAGTCTGTTCAAAGAACAAAGTTCCGGATGGTCACGCTCCAGTCCATTCTACCCTTTTTGGGTCAGGACAATTGGATGTGCTTCATAGATCTTCAAGATGCGTACTACCATATCAAAATGAACAGGCGCTCCAGAAGGTTTCTCCGCTTCTGGCTGGGGGCCAGTCACTATCAATTAAGGGCCCTGCCGTTTGGTCTCACCACAGCCCCCAGGGTGTTCACCAAATGCACGGCAGTGATTACGGCTCACCTGAGACGGCGAGGATTCCAGGTGTTTCCATATCTCGACTACTGGCTCCTCACTGCTCCCACCAGGCATCAACTACTGCGAACCAGAGATTATACCATCCAAACTTGCACCGAGCTAGGTATATCAATAAATTTAGAAAAGTCTGCATTGTCGCCTTCTCAGTCTATTATCTTTATCTCAGTCGTTTATAGACGCTATCTTAAATTCAAAAGATCTGTCTGCAAAGCTTCCTCTCGACAGAGTTTCAGAAATCCGCCGACATTTGCACGTCTTACTACCATGCAACAGGATTCAAGCCAGAGTTGTACTAAAGACCTTGAGCCTCATGGCAGCAGCAATCATACTAGTTCCCCTGGCTCGCTTTCACATGCGGCTTCTTCAAGTGGATGCTTTTTACTCAATGGTCCTTTCAACAGCTTCCAATGTCTCACAAGATAATAATCACTCAATCATGCAAAGACCACCTAGCTTGGTGGATGGTCTCCCCTCTGATACTCCAGGGCAGACCGTGTGTTCTTCCTCCTCCTGTTGCCACAGTGACCACGGATGCCTCCCTGATCGGGTGGGGGGGCATTTTCAGGGCAGGACTGTCCAAGGCACCTGGTAACCTCTAGAGTACCATCTGCACATAAATGTCTTGGAGATGAGAGCGGTGCTTTTGGCGTTGCAAGCTCTTCAGGACTCTCTACCCACCGGGACTATTGCAATTCCGACAGACAATATGTCTGTAGTGTGGTACATCAACAAGCAGGGCGGAACCAAGTCCTATCCCTTATGTCGAGGAGCACTCAGACTCTGGCAGTGGGCGATCTCCTCTCAACGGTTTCTGATAGCAACGCACATCCCGGGAGGTCCAACGTCATAGTGGACAGGCTAAGCAGAGCTATTCTCATGCCTCATGAGTGGTCTCTCAATCAATCAGTAGCGGACAAAATCTTCCGCAGATGGGGTCAACCTTGCTGCGACCTTTTTGCAACCCCTCTCAACAGCAAGTGCGACGACTTCTTCACTCTCTTCCCCCTTCCCGGCCACTCCCCCAGAGACACTCTAGTTCACGATTGGCCCCAGGGTATTCTGTACGCTTTTCCTCCGTTTCCCCTAATTCCCAAGCTAATTCAGAAGGCAACCGCTTTGGGATCCAGGATGATCCTCATTGCCCCTTACTGGCTTCGACAAATTTGGTTCCCGTTCCTGCATCACCACCTGCTGGAGCAGCCGTGGAATCTAGACCCAGTGCCAGACCTCTTGGTCCATCAGTCGGGTGGGCTGCAGCAGTCCCTTTAGTCTCTCAGCCTTACAGCTTAGTTGCTCCACTTCCAACTTTAGCCAGGCTTCCGCTAATTTTTCAGCCAGTGCGTAAAATCATCCTTTCTTCGCACAAATCTGCCACCAGGAAGACTTATGCTAGTATGTGGAAACGTTTCTCCTTCTGGGCAGAGGCTAGGAATATTGACCCTTTTGCAGCCCCTGTCCATCATGTTTTAGATTTTTTAACAGAGCTCTTCCAAGCTGGTTCCTCCTCTGCCACCATTAGGGTCCAATTAGCTAGCCTGTCAGAAACCAGCATCATGTCCCACAAACTTTGCAAGGCCTTTCTCAAAGGAACTTTGTTTCTTAGGCCCCCGGTCAGGGATCCCTCGCCTCCGTGGGACTTGAACTTGATATTGGCTTCCTTGATCCCCCCCCCCCCCACTTTGAACCAGCGGCTTCTTGTTCCTTAAAATTGCTCTCCTGGAAGACTCTCTTTTTGGTAGCCATCACATCAGCTAGGAGAGTTTCGGAACTTCAAGCCCTCTGTATTCGTCCTCCTTATCTTGTGTTTCATAAGGACAGAATTTCACTTAGGCCTAATCCTTCGCTTTTACCCAAGATACCCTCTGAATCAAATCTGAATCAGTCTATTGATCTGCCCGTATTTTTTCCTAACTATTCGAACAAAGCTGAACAAAATGTGCACCGCTTGGATGTTCACAGGCAATTACGTTTCTACTTGGACAGGACAAAGCAAATAAGAAAATCAGACCAACTTTTCCTATCCTATGCTGAGGGCAAACAAGGACAGCCAGTTTCCAAAGTAACCTTATCCAGGTGGTTGTCCTCTATTATTACCTTGATTTATCAACTCAGACATAAACAACTCCCTGCTAAACCTAAAGGTCATTCCACCAAGCAAGACTACCACTGGAATCTATTTGTGCTGCAGCCACTTGGGCCACTCCTCATACATTCAACTTCGCATTATAAGTTGGATGTAGCCTCTAGGAATAGAGCTGAGTTTGGTTCCACTGTACTCAAGAGTCTGTTCTGATGAGCCACCCAGGACTAAGGTGCTAGGGACGCTGTCTCATCCAGCAAGAATGAAGGCGAGCTAGACAACTTAACATTAAGAAGTTATGTATCTACCATAACGTTCCATGTTAGTTGTCTTTTTCTTGCCTTCTTTCTTGCGTCCCATCCTCCATCCCCCTAGCCTGGTCGGACCAAGAAGAGTCCCCTTTTGGGGTCTTCTTTCTCTGGACAACTCTGATGTACATTGTGTTATAGTTTTCCTTGTGGTTGGACAGGTGTCCTTGAATCTTTCCTTGGTGTTAGCTCTGCCAAACGAGATCTGGGGATCTGACGCCTAGCATTGTGGGATGTAGGGAGGGCCTCGAGCCAGTAAATAGCTCTCGAGCTTTAGTAGATTTCTGAGTCGGAGCCGAGGATCGGCTCTGAACCCATCCAGCAAGAAAGAAGGTGAGAAGAAGACAACTAAAATGTAATGTTATGGTAGGTACATAACTTCTTATTATAGAACTATATATATATATATATATATATATATATATATATATATATATATATATATATATATATGTATAGGTTTACTATCACATGTTCAACACTAATGTGGCTGAAAGTGCATATATCCGAAGAAAATGCTTGGTAAAAACAACATCGACTACAGTAAATGCCAAACTGAGCATTTTAGTGAAGTCGAATGTCGAGCATTTCAACTTCACTGAAATTCTCTTAGCCGCTAAACATATTTTAACATGTTTTGCAGGGTGGCAACCCCCCCTGCCCCCCACAGCCCACTACTTATAAATACAAGCTCCAAGATCGCACTACACTGAGGAAAGGGTATATTTCCCAATCCCCACTATAGTGCGATCTGCACTACACTGTCAAACCTTGCTATAGCGGCTGTTCGCTATTGTAAGGTTCGACAATATAGTACTCGCACTAATGGTTCTGCTACCTAATTTACACACATACATTGATCGCACACAGTTCGATCGATATATATATATATATATATATATATATATATATATATATATATATATATATATTAGGAAATATATTTTGTACCAAAATTACACAAATGTAAAGGGGATAGGAAATAATTAGGGAGACTTGTGACTTAAATATTCTTTTGTAATTGTTGTTGCAATTTTTGCACAACCTGGCTTAAATGCAGGACAATGTAGTATTAATACAAGTATTGTTTGTTTTGTTCATCCTGATGTGAAGATTGCTGTAAGTTTCTAAGGTAAGAGTTTGACCAAGATTCATATACTATAAATTTTGCTTGTAGTATTATCTGCTAAGGATAAAACCTACAACCAGCTCCCAAAGCTTAAAGGCGCCTTCCACATGCCCAAACCATTAACCAGCTTGTCCAGACCTGAAAAAGTGGTTTGGGCACTAAGTCCTTCCGAGCTTTCCTGTCACTGAAAAGTGCTCTTCTTGAGGGCTTTCCAGGATTGATGGCTGGATAACCCTTCTCCATTACTGGGCAGATTAGTTCCTTTCAGGGAAAAAGCCTTCCACATCGCATTTCTGTCTGAAAGTTAACTTTTTTGTAAAATTATTACTTTTAAGCTGGAAAAAGATGTTTTTATAGACTGTCACGTGACTTTTAGTCAGTTTTTACTTTTACATTTTGAGGAAAAATTTGTTAAGACTATGTACCTGATGTCAGTTTTCATTCTTTTTTCAACAATTAGGGTTCAGATCTGACTCAGCTGTTTTTTACAGCTCGTAGCCACTAGAACTGTTGAACTCCTCCCTTATCCATAATGCTCTATCCCCTAACATACCTTAAATCTCGTTTGCCACTTTCACATTCGGACGTGTTCACTTTGAGCTCTTGAGCGTTTGTAAAGTTAGTTAAATGAACTTTTTAGTTGCTTATCTTCAGTTTCTTACTTTTATCTTTATTTATATATATGTATACATATATAATATATTTCCTCCCTACCTACACTAATTTAGTGTATTTCTTAATACCATTGTTGGAATTATTTTTCTTCCTTTCCCTTTCATACCACTGTTGGTAACCTCTCTCCTTCCCATTTATACCATTGTTGGTAGTTTCTTTAAAAAAAATTTTTTTTTCTATCATTCTTTCTTCTTTTAGATAGATTCATAGTGAAAAATGGCAGAAAAGCTTTCAGGCTTTAAAAAATGCAAACAGTTTATGTATAAGCTTTCCTTATCTGATTCTCATGGTCTGTGCATCTATTGCGTTGGCCCTGATCATTTAAAAATTGACTTTGGTATCTGAAAGTAATTTAATACTCGAGCGACTGTAGATTGCAAAAACAAGTTAATTCTAAAAGGTCTACTTCCTGTGACCTTTTCAGAGTCACTATCTGGGGCTCAACCCCCTAAACAGGACAAGAAAGAGCACAGGAAAAGGCCATCGGATCCGTTTGGATCTTCTGCTCAGTTCTCTGATCCAATAATGGAGCTAGCTCGAAAACTGTCTAAAAAGTCAGATCCAAAGTCTAAATCTTCGGATTAGTTGGCGTCAGATGTCAGTTCCATTTCTTCGGATCCAAAAGCATCAGATCTGAAGCACTTACCCCGAACAAGGTATGTATCATCCTTGGATCCTATACCTTCCAGAGTGCCATCCCCATTCTTGGAGAGACTTCAATGTTCCAAGTCCCTTTCTGTTGCCTCATCCTTTCATTCTTTCAGGAGCCTGACAAAAGCTGATGTGGATAGGATAATGAGGAAATTCCTGTCAGTACAGAGTCAGATAGGAGTTCTACCCATAAGGGTTCGGAGACCTTTACTAGTAGTATACCGCCTATCTCGGCTTCTTTTTCTGATCTGACCCATGGTTTCAGAGCCCTTGGATTTGAGCCTTCTGGGACTGTCTGTCTCAGATCCGTATATTGTTGTATCTTTGTCTCTGATACTTTCTCTGAGTGCACTGGCTCCAAGAGTGTCAGAGTCAGGTGACTCTTGGAGCGGAAGCATCATTGTTTTATCTGAGGTGTTAGAGTTGACTCCGAAGTTGTTAGATCCATCTCTGCCCAATCAGAGCCTCAACATTGGACAGTTCGGCTCTGACATCTGCCTCGGGTAGACTGCCTTCAGGTCAAAGGGAGTAGATGGGCCAGAAGCATGTCTTCTTGGCTCAATCGGCCTCCTTATTCCCAGAGAGCTCTGCCTTTGAGGTGGTAGAGAGAGTGTTTTCTACTACTGGAGAATGCACAGTTCTACCCCCCACCCCCGGATCTCCCTTCTGGATCCCATACGTCTGTGTGCCTTGAGCCTCTTCATTCTAGTCCACAGGGACATCCGGCCCAAAGTCACCAGGCAACCCAGCAGGGTATTCTTATTTCTTCCAATACTTCTCCAGAGCATCCCACAACAGAACCCCTCAGGAAAAGAAAGTGAAAGAGGAGGCACTGGGACTCTTCTCAAGAGTTGGTCACTGAAGACACCGATTATGATGAGGGGGAAGGGTCCCCAAGAACACCATCTGATGATGTCTCCTTTGGAGACATCCTGGAAATCGTTAAGCAAAGGTGTGGTTGGTTTAGCGATAATCCTTCCCAAGAGGAATTGGTATTCCTGGAAGCCTTTGGATTTGGCCCATCTACCTCTTGTGTGACTCTGCCCACCGACAAGCTTATTGATTTGATCTCTAGATAGGCATGGAATGAACCCGATACTGTTGAGCTGATCCCCAAGAGACCAGACAGGATTCTGACACCACCAAAAGGAAGGGAGTTTTGGAGCAAGGGAGCACCAGTGGATACTATGGTTGTGTGGTGGCCATAAAGAAAGAACTTGTGGAACAAGAGTTCATCTGATGTTCATCGTGCATACAGCTGCAGTCATAACAGATGGGTTCTCCTGCCGTCAGGCGGGTCCTCGGTCAGCCGAATTCCAAAGTCTAGGTCCGGCGTCGGTTGTAGTCGCTTCTTCCCTGACAGTGCGACAGGGGTATAAAGGAACCAGCCGATGCCATTTTCTTCAGTCTTTCTTGCCGCGCGGTGCCCGAAGCAGAAGCAGTTCGCAAGTGCCAGTCGGCCTGCTCCTGAGATTACGAAAATTTGGAAACTGAAGACTTCTTAAAAGCTAAGTACCCCGTTGGGGAAACTTTTCTTGCCTCAGACCGATGTCAGACAAAGTTAACAATTGTATTTCTTGTAGGAAGCAAATACCGCATAAGGATTTCCATTCCCTCTGTATACCTTGTTTAGGCCCAGACCACGACGTCTCGTTCTGTCGCTTTTTTGCTACATTCAACAAACGCACTATTAAGCGTCGGGTGGAGTTCGCCCAGCATTATTTTGGGAAAGCATTTAACTATACAATGTCGTCGGATACTCCGACTCCGGTTTTGTCAAAAAAAAAAACCGCAAAGACAAGGACCGACACATGAGGTCCGCGGCCTCTACCGACACCACGCCAAAGCCGACTACACGTGGTCCGGTTCTCAGCGAGGCACCTACGCAGCTCCTGACTACCGACACTTCTTTGACGGTGTCTCCTGTGCCGGAGGTCGCAGGCTCCTCGGCCCACACCCCGACTACAGATACAGAAGCCACTCTTGGCGTTGAATCTCAGAATGTGGACAGGTCCACCTCCACTCAATGTGTCTTCAGACCTTCCTCTTCTTTCTCCATCAAGGCTTTCACAAAGTCTAAAGCAACCATGCACTCTAAGAGACCAGCTACACAGGGCCCATCTCCAGGCCCCATGCCTAAGAAACAGATGCTTAAAATGGCTGAGGATTTAATTACTCTTATCAGAGGTTCTCAGCCCCCACCGGACAAAAGGCCCAGAGTGGAGGAGGATTCCCCCTCCTCTGATCAGGGCTCCATTATTTCAGAGCATTATGATGATCAGGAACATTCTTACTCCCCTTTTGAAGACTCTGATGTGGAGGAGTCCATCCCTTCTGTCTCCCCCCCAGAGGATTACTCATTTGGGGAAACTTTGCATACCTTAAGGGAACATTTCCACTGGGAAGGCCAAGATTATTCTGATTCCAAGAAAAGGCTCAGGGAATTTCTCTTGCTACCTCAGCACAGGACTCTGGCTATACCTCCTGTCTTGGACATCCTAGATGATGTTTACTCGGAGGCTTGCCTTAACCCGGACTCTCTACCTCCAGCTCCAGTTAAGCCTGACAGGTACTACAGGGTTCCTGACTCACACCAATTTCTATACAAAAGCCATGCTGCTGACCCAGAAACCATATCACAGGGCCCCAAGGGAGTTAAAGCCTCCATTGCTAAAAATCCATTACCTTCCGAGAGAGACTCAAGATCCTTAGAAAGATGGGGAAAAAAGGTATATACCTCGGCTACCTTATCCATGAGGGCCTTAAACTGTCAGTTTCATATGCTAAAATACCAACAGTTTTTGTTATCACAATTGAAAAGTAAAATGTCACAACCTGAACATCCAGATTTGAAGGAGTTGCAGGATTTGATGCATAGTGCGGAACAAGTGGGTAAGCATACCTTACAATGTGGTTTTGATGCTCTAGAGGCTTCATGTAGAGCTGCTGTTACAGGATCAGTCATACGTAGGCATGCCTGGCTCAAGGAACAAGCCTTGCCTGATCATGTCAAAGCTAAATTACTAGACGCCCCTCTTCAAAAGGATGTGCTATTTGGTGCTAATGCTGAGGAGGTGTTAAGGAAAATGGAGGAAAAGGCTAAATCAATGCAAACTGTGAAAGAATTTCTACAGGTACAACCCCCACGTTTTAGTAGAAATTGGCCTTCTAAAAACTGGCCCTTTCCTGCCACGGACAGACCCCAAAGAGGCAGATACAGGCCCGAGGGGCAGAGGACAATCCCAAGGATCGTTTAGAGGCAGACAATGGCAAGCTCCTACACAAAGAGGTGGTGAGGATAACTCGCAATCTTTCAGAAAGCAAACCCAATGACTTTCCCCTTTGCATGCCAACCAAGTCTCAAATGGCAGCCCCTTAGGAGGAAAGCTGGCATTATTTTCAAAAATTGGCATATTGTCACAAAGGACAAATGGATCCTGGACATTATAAACAGAGGCTACAAATTCCATTTTCACACCCTTCCAAAATGAGAGGCATGCCAAACCTGCCACACAATCAAAGGGCAGAGGCACAAAGGCAAATTACAGATCTCATAAACATGAAAGCTATTCAAGAGGTACCTACGCATCGAACAAGGTCAAGGTTTTTATTCCAGGCTATTTCTGGTGCCAAGGAAGGGAAAAGATTGGAGACCTATTTTGGACCTATCCATCCTTAACACATTTCTACTGTACCAAAATTCAAGATGCTCACTCTACAGCAACTTCTTCCCATGCTGGGCAAGGAGTCTTGGCTGGTAACATTGGACCTCAAGGAGGCATACCTGCATGTCCCAATCAGACAAAATTGCAGAAGGTACCTCAGGTTTCTTGCAGGTTCAACCCATTATCAATTCTCTGCATTGCCCTTTGGCTTATCTACTGCCCAGAGTATTCACGAAATGCCTGGCATCAGTAATTGCCTACTGCAGACTTCAAGGGATACAAATATACCCCTATTTGGATGACTGCCTGATCCAAGCGGACAGCAAGCACATTCTTCTGAAACATCTGGCTTATGTAATAATGTTGTTGAACTCTCTGGGATACACAGTCAACAAAAAGAAATCAAGGCTAATACCTTCTCGGAAGATAATTTTCCTGGGTGCCAATTTGGACACAAACACCCAGATGGCCTACCTCACGCCAGAGAAGCAAGGGCAACTAATTCAATACTTCAGAACACTAGCAAATTGCACCAGGCTGACTGCAAGGAAAATCCTGCAGGCTCTGGGATTCATGGCATCTTGCATCTTACTAATCCCATGTGCAAAGCTGCATATGAGGAAATTACAATGGTACCTGAAAAACATATGGTCTCAACACAGCCACAGTTTGGAAACAATAATACCACTAATTCCATGTCTGCAAAAGGAATTTCTGTGGTGGGCTCAAGCATGTCAAACAAACACAGGTCTTCCATTGAGCAAGCCTCAAGCAAATCAAGTCATCACAACAGACGCCTTGGACTACGCCTGGGGGGCGCACATGACAGATCAGTGCATTCAGGGCAAATGGTCCCAAAAAGAAAAGCACCTTCACATCAATCAAAAAGAAATGCTAGCAGTAATAAATGCTATTATAGCTTTCAAGGACCTTCTACAACCAGGTCAACTATTGATAAGAACGGACAACACCACAGTTATGTGGTACATAAACAAACAGGGAGGAACACATTCTTATCCCCTATGCAGACTGGCCATGTCACTTTGGAACATGGCCATGGACTTACAAATGGAACTACAAGCACAGTACTTGCCAGGCAAGGAAAACACGCTGGCAGACAACCTAAGCAGGAATATGACAGAGCCACATGAATGGAAATTGCATCCAAAAGTTTTTACAGAAATAATCAAAGAATGGGGAAGGCCAGACATAGATCTCTTTGCCTACCACAAAAATCATCAACTGACAAAATTCTGCTCAAGGATCTTCCATCCAAAGGCCTGGAGAGTGGACGCTCTCTCTTTCAGTTGGACATCAATGACAGTTTATGCCTTCCCACCTCTTCCTCTGCTGCCCAAAGTTCTATTGAAAACCAGAGCAGACAGACCAAAGATGATTCTCATTGCTCCGGACTGGCCAAGGCAACACTGGTACCCACTCCTGAGGAGCCTGATGCATTCGCCACCATGGACCCTGCCTCTAATGCCTCTTCTTCTGACTCAGCACAGCTTCAAAACTCTTCACAGCCAGCTAAAACACTCAATCTAGCCGCATGGAAGATTCCTTAGCATCACAACAGGCCCTACTCTCCAAGGAGGTGCAGGATGTCATTTTGGAGGCCAGAAGGCCATCAACTAGAAAAGCTTACTCCGCAAAATGGAAACGTTTTTGTGTCTGGAATGAGAAAAAGGGCCAGGATCCTGGAAAACTGAATTTACCTCAAATACTACAATATTTGGCTGAACTGATAAGCAGTGGACTTTCTTTCTCCTCCATCAGAATCCATGCCTCAGCCATTTCTGCAGAATACAACACTGATCCACTGTATTCTCTCACCCTCTCTTAAGACAGTTCCTCAGAGGGGCTAAGAATTTAAGACCTCCAAGGAAACAACCAATACCTGCTTGGGATCTTAATTTCATTCTGGAAAAACTGACCTTGCCTCCCTTTGAGCCAGCTGCCTCATCAGATTTGCAATATTTGTCCTGGAAACAGCTTTCCTTCTGGCTAGCACCTCAGCTCGTAGAGTTTCAGAACTACAGGCTCTCATGGCTGTCCAGCCTTTTGTCATCTTCCATCAGGACAGAGTTTCCTTACGAACCAACCCGTCCTTTATGCCTAAAGTGGTATTCAGGGTAGCTTTAAATGAGGCCATACATTTACCTACTTTTTATCCTAATCCTCAAAACAAAGGGGAGAGATTACTACATTCCTTGGACATCCACAGACAACTGTTTTATTATTTGGACAGAACAAAGCCTTTTTAGAAAATTAGAACAGCTCTTTGTGGCCTATGTGGTAGGAGCTCAAGGAAAGCCAATTTCCAAACAGACAATCTCAAAATGGATAGCCCACTGCATACGCTTTTGCTATTCCTTTCATGGCAAAACTGTACCTACAGGCATTAGAACTCATTCCACCAGTGCCACAGCCACCTCTGCAGCCTTCCTCAGAGGAGTTCCTACCAAGGATATTTTGGAAGCAGCCACTTGGAGTTCTGTGCATACCTTCTCCAAGCACTACAACCTACCATTATACTCCAAATCTAGAGCAGGCTTTGCCACTGCAGTCTTGCAGGGCATTTTGGCTCCTCCTAGTTCCACCTAGTGCCTACCACCCCTTTCTTAGCTTTGGGATTCTACCCATCTGTTATGACTGCAGCTGTATGCACGATGAACATAGTACAGTTTTGTACCTACCATAAATGTAGATGTTCGAGTGCTAATACAGCTGCAGTCCAGGTTTCTCTCCCTCCTTCCCCTCTTGGGACAGGCCTATAGGCCAACACATCCTCATACAACCTGATTGGGGTATTCATTTATGTTGTATTTGTTTGCAATTACTGTATTTTGATTATATTACACTGCATTATTACACAAATTTATGTATTGCCTTCCTTCTGGGGGCACCTGACATCTGGGGCAAGAAAAACTGAAGAAAATGGCGTTGGCTGGTTCCTTTATACCCCTGTCGCACTGACGTCAGGGAAGAAGCAACTACAACCGACGCCGGACCTAGACTTTGGAATTCAGCCGACCGAGGACCTGCCTGACGGCAGGAGAACCCATCTGTTATGACTGCAGCTGTATTAGCACTCGAACATCTACATTTATGGTAGGTACAAAACTGTACTTTCATCCCCCTAACAGACAGTCCAGGGTGTTGGACAGATTTGGGAAGATTGTATATGCTTCAGCGACCTTTGCACTCAGATCACTGAATTATTTAGCACGTTTTACCAGGTTGATTGATTAAAGAACTCCCCAAATCCCTCTCTGGGACCTGTACTTTTAAGGCACAGAGCTCTGTTGCTTCACAGTTGGCTACCGTATAGTCAATCACAAATTTGTCCATGAGGCTCATTTCACTTGCATCTGAACTTACCTCAAGGGTGTTGGGTACATGCATTTCCATTAGGAGACATGCCTGGATATGCTTTTGTGATTTTGTGGATCCCTTTATGTCCCTGTTTGTCAGTGTACCTTTTGAAGGGAGTTTGTTGTTTGGCCCTAGGGTGAAGGACACTTTCTCCAGGTGTGAGCAAGATGGAAAGACCCTCTTTGCAGTGGGTGTGCATTTTTAGACTTCTCAAAAGAACCTTCTCTAGGAATTAATGAAGTGATCAAAAAACGTGGTTCTGGAAGTCCCAGCGTCCTTTCCAATATCCATGTGGAGATAGTTCCCCCAGTGGTAGAGGGGGGAACTCAAATGGAAGAAGACCCACAGAACCAGGGGTCCAGAGATTCTTTTTCTGACAGACCCTGTCAACACTTCTGAAAAGAGGCCTGATTGTCCACCTCTGAAGGCAGTTGGGGGTTGTCTATCCCTGCAGTAGAGAGCATGACTAGACATTACAAAAGATACGAGGGTGCAGCGGATTACTTCCAGAGGTTGTAGAATTCCATTTTCCCTTCCCCTCCCTTTACAGTCAACAAAATTCCTGATGTTTCACCCCATCAGAGGAAAGCAGCAGCTCCATCAATAAAAAAGCTGTTAGAAAAAAGAGTCATCCAAGGGGTACCCCCAAAACAGATAGAATCCAGAACTTACTCAAGATTCTTTTTAGTGTCAAAGAAAAACATTTGACTGGAGACCAATTTTGGATCTTAGCAATCTGAACAAATCGGTTCAGTATACAAAATTCCAGATGGTCATGATTCAGTCAATTTTGCCTTTCCTGCACAAGGATGACTGGATGTGCTCAGTAGATCTTCAGGAAGCGTACCATCACATAAAAATGAACAGGTGATCTAGAAGATACCTACGCTTCCAGCTGGGAGCCAGTCATTTACAGTTCATAGCTCTGTCCTTTGGCCTCACCACAACCCCTCAAGGTGTTCACCAAACGCATGGCAGTAGTAGCAGCTCACTTGAGACTGCAGGGATTTTGGGTGTTTCGGAATTTGGATGACTGGCTCCTACCTGCTACAACCAGGCATCTTCTGATAAAACCTCAAGACTATGTACTCCAAATTTGTTCTGTTCTAGGGATTACCATCACTTACAACATATCTCAACTAGAACCAATTCAGATACTAGAGTTCATAGGTGCTTTGTTCAATACAGTGTCAGTAAAAGCTTTCCTTCCTTTACCAAGACTTCAAACTATTCAATTCCAAGTCAAAAAGATAATTCAGAATTCTTCTCTGTCAGCTCGATTGATTCTGCAAGCCTTGGGGTCAATGTCAGCTGCAATAGTTCTAGTGCCATTAGCAAGATATCATATGAGAATTCTTCAATGGACCCTAGCAACTTATTGGTCTGTTCTACACCAGCCTATGTCTGCCCAGATCAGAATAACTCAGGGACTCAGGCATGCAAAAAGTACCTATTGTGGTGGATGCATTCAAATCAGATATTACAAGGCCGTCCCTTTATTTTCCCCCAGTCCAAAGCCATAGTCACCATGGACGCTTTCCAGATAGGGTGGGGGGATACTTCTTGGGAAAGACATTTCAAGGCACATGGTCCCCCAAAGAGGCCAACACACATATCAATGTCCTGGAAATGAGAGCAGTTCTCCTAGCATTGCAGGCCTTTGAAGACTTCTTTCTTCCTGGACTATTGTAATTCAGACAGGCAGTATGTTAATAGTATGGTACATCAACAAACAAGGAGGGACCAGATCTTACCCCTTGTGTTGAGAAGCTCTGAGAGTGTGGCAGTGGGTGATCTCATCCATTCAGTTTCTGATAGCAGTGCACATTCTGGGGGAAATCCAGTGTGATAGCAGACAAGTTGAGCAGGTCCATTTTGTTACCTCACAAGTGGTCTCTCAACATGAGAGTTGTAGAAAACATATTCTGCCAATGAGGCCAACCTTGCTTTGACCTCTTTGCATCTCTCCTCAAAAAATGCAACAGGTTCTTTGCCCAGAACCCCCCTCCCCCACTGGGGGAATCACCAAGAGACGCTGTCCTTCATGATTGGCCCTCCAGTCTCCTCAGTCCGTATCCCACAACATCCTTAATCCCTACATTTTTCCAGAAAGCATCTCGATCGAAGAGTCAAGTCATCCTCATTGCTCCTTATTGGCCTTGTCAGATTTGATTCCCCTTTCTTTGGCATCATCTAGTTCACTCCCCATGGATTCTGGATCCCATTCCAGACCTCCTGTCTCACCTAACAGACATGATTCACCTGGACATTTCAGGCCTAAAGTTAACCGCATGACTTCTCCACCTCCATTGATAGCCAAGCAACGTAGACTCTCCTCCCTTGTCTGTCATATTCTTTTATCTTCCCATAAAGCTTCCGTTAGAAAAATTTACAGAAGTTAATGGAAAAGATGTGTTTTATGGCCACAGCAAAAAGACACTGACCCTTTTTCAGCACCAATAAGTTGTTTTATAAAGTTGTTTTATATAAAACAGGGTTAGAGCTTTTGCTGTAAAGCTTCATCAGAAGCTTTACAATGAAAGCGCTAACCCAGTTTTAAAGATGTTTTATAATAAACTAGGCTTTTATTCTTCGATTACTGGTCTGTGATATTTACAACTTGGACTGCTGCTGATATTGTTCTGCCTCAGGTATTACTTGCTATTGGCATTTTTTGATATACTGAAAAGAAAGCATTTATACTGCTTCCACACCTCTGCTGTGTTTCTGCTGGGATTTTTGGTGACTGTCAGATGGGTAACTGATTGCATTTCCTTTACCTATAACAAATTTGGCTTGTCTTTGCCAAAACCTTTGAGACCCCATTCAACCAGGTTCATAGCAACATCATCAGTATTTTTATCCAGGCCTTCCATGGATGATATTTGTGCAGCTGCAACACGGGCTAATCCTCATACCATTATTGCTCATTACAAATTGGATCTGGTCTCGAGGGGAAGAGCATCCTTCGGCTCAACAGTACTCAGGAATATTCTTGCTTAGAGTCCACCCAGGAATTCAGGTAGCTGGGGACTCTGTCCCAATTGTTGAGGAATGAATGAAACATTGACAGTATCAGATAAAGAGGCTATGTACTCACCATAACGTTCCATCTGTGTTATCCTCTTCCTGAATTCCACTTCCAACAACCCCCTACCATTCTGCCTATTAACTTTTGGAAGAACAAGAAGGTTATAAAAGACCAATGCTCCTTTAGTTGACCTCTAGGTATTGGTTCCTTTTGTCAATATGCAGAAAAATGTTTTCATCTAGAAATATAAACCAGCAAAAACATCTGGTGTAGGTTCAGGAATGTGTGTATGTTAGGGGATAGAGCAATATGGGTAAGGGAGGATCTCAAGAGTTCCAGTGGCCACAAGCTGTAAAAAATGTCAAAGTTAGATCGGACCCCCCCCCCCCCAGTTGTTGAGGAAGAATGAAAATAGACAACACGGATGGAATGGTATGGTACTTACATAACTTCTTTTTTTCCTTTCTAAAAATCATGTTAAATTATTTTTGGGGGTTGGGTAAGTGTTTAAAATGCTTCTCATTGCATTTTTTTTGTAGAAGAAGCAAGTTTTTTAATAGTTATATGTTACACTAACTACTGCTGTGAGACTTCCCTGGGATTCAGGCATATTTGTATAGCTCCACCTACTGGTTCCTTGGTTCTTCCATCTTCCAGCCACTAAAAGAAAAAAAAATCAAATCAACCTTTGTCCTTTCAGCAGGCTGCTAAATTGGCTTAGCCACAGATGGATGATTTTGCTAGGGCCATTTCTGGTTACTCAGACCATTCATCTTTTTCTGTGGAATCCTTGGTCCCCACAGCCACCATGGACCAGGGGTTAGACACATTTTATTTGGCCATTAGAGTGCCCTTGGTGGACATGGGAGAGACAGTCTTGTCAGTCTTGGAAGAAGATGCAGGAATACCTCCCTGCCTGATCAGACTGGACTGTCCTAGGAAAATTTTGACTGTCAAAAGTATGTCTGCTTCTTTTGAAATTAATCTCAAAAAGAAGTAATAAGTTAAACATTTGCCTTCACCTATTTCATTTACTTTGGACAAGAGTGATTTATTGGACTTAACTTAGGGATTAGTTCAGGCTCTTGACTCTACCAGTTTTGGTGTTACTGGTAAGAGGAAAAGGGATTCTTCACAGTATGAGGATCTTCAGGATATTGATTAGGAAAATGGTTGTGAGGGAATAACTTCTGTTCTTTGTACTCAGGTCAGTGATTCTGATTCAGAGGAGAGTGTTTTTTCTGATAGTCTCATGGAAGGATTTTATTTTTCTGAAACTGTATTCGGAATAAACTGTTTGCTTTATTGGGAACACAATTACCTTCCGCTGTCATTAAAGAAATTATGCATTTTATTGCAACAGGAATTTCCTGAACCTACACCACTTTCTCCTTTTCTTCAAGCAATGGTTGATGTATTTGTTACAGCCTGTGACTTGTCTGATATCCAGTCTACTGCACTTAAGAAAGCAGAGCGATTTTATAAAATTCCTAAATCTTACCGGTTTTTAGTTTCTAACCACAGATCAGACCCAGCATTGATTTTCTTGGTAAATCAAGCAGTGGCTATGGGAGTAAAAGTGCAGAGTCTTTGGAACAGAAATGATACACCAAAACACATAAACATAAAAAAGATGTTGGCAATAACAAATGATCTCACCGCTCTCGGTTATCTATGGGTCCCAAGACCATTACAAGTGATTACAGACAACACCACAATAATGTGGTACATAAACAGGGGGAATCATATTTTTTTTTCCTTTGTGTCGGCTAGCCATGGAAACCTGGGATATAGCTTTTCAACACAGTTTCACTATACAGGCATCTTACATCTTGTCAGACCTAAGTTTTGCTGCAGACAAGCTAAGCAGGACCAGTACAGACTCTCATGAATGGAGACTGAATTGGAGGTCTTCTAGGAATTTATCCACTTGTAGGGATCACCTCAAATAGATCTATTTGCTTCCACTCACAGCAACCAGTTGGCCAACATCTGCCCAAGCACTACATGCAAGACAACCTGAAAAATGTATGTATTCTCTTTTACTTGTATATGAATGTTCCTTTATGCATTTCCACCCTTTCCACTAATATTGAGGTCATTCTAAAGATTTAAAAGGACTCTTCAAAGATCATTTTGATGACTCCCTTTTGGCCCAGGCAACACTGGTTCTCCCTTCTTTTGTAAATGGCCAAGAGCAATTGCCACAAGCTTCCTCAAAGACTGAACCTAAACACATGGGAAAGGGGATGTTTGATACTTCCTAACGCAAAACAACTTTAACTAATTTCCTAACTTCCTGGACTATAGAGTACTACCTTTTAGACACTGATTTTCTGAGGACACGCAGCAGGTATTCAAGGAGGTAAGAAAACCCGCTACTAGGAAATCATATATTAGCAAATGGAAAACGTTTTCTTATTAGGGCCAAAAACAAGCACCAGGACCCTATTAAGGTTACCATTTCTCTGGTTCTACAGTATCTGTGTGAGTTATAATCCACTGGCCTTTCTTCATCCTCTGTCATGGTTCATCAGTATTTCAGCATGTCTATCCATAGACCCTACCCTTTCAATGCATTCCAGTGTCAAACTGATTTTGAAAGGGGTGTTACATACTAAGCCTCTTATAAAACAGTTGTCTCCTTGGAATCTCAACTTTGTTTTAGAAAAAAAATAACTCTTGGCACCATTCAAACCAGCTCAACAGGCTGATTAGAGATTCTTAACAAGGAAAACAGTTTTGCTGATTGACCCAACTTCTCTTACTTCTGCAAGAAGAATATCTGAGATGCAAGATCTTATGATGAATCAGCCATATCTCATTTTCTACAAAGATAGGTTTCCTTTGGAACTAATCCTTTCTTTATGCTTAAAGTGCATATCTGAATTTACTTTGAGCCAAGCTCTCTATTTCCTTATCTCCTTTCCAAAGCCTAAAAACAAGGTAGAAAGGATCTTCCATGCTCTGGAAGCCCACAGAAAACTCAGATATTATCTTGACAGAGCTAAAACTAACATTTTTCAGAAACTCTGATCAGTTATTAATTTCTTATGAAGGTAAGAAAAAGGGATAGCATGTGTCAAAACAAACTGATTCTAAATGGTTGTCTCATGCTCTTACATTCTGTTTTACCCACCACAGTAAGGTGATTTTTGGCACGGCCAAGGCTCAGTCTGCCAGGTCTTGACTTCATCAATGGCTTTTTAGAAGGGCTTGGATTCTAGATGTATTCTAGAAGCAGCAACATCATCCTTTGTACATAGTTTTATAAAGCACTACAAGCTAGACCCCTTTTCCAGGTTTAGAACAGGCTTTGCTAAGACCATTCTCCAGGGGCTCCTGATTTCTTCTCCTTCCACTTCCCAAATGTAGTTAGTTAAGGTAATCTGCCCATACAGCTAAGGCTATTGCAGCAGTGATCAATATGATGAACATAGACACCCACATTCACTCCACAATCAAGAAAATCCATCACAAGTTAGGTCTCCTCTACAGGCACAACCACTTCCTAAGCCCTGCTACCCGTCAAACTTGTGCGTCCACCTTCCTACTCCCCTCCCTTATGTATGGAGCCCCTCTTTTCACCAATCTCCATCTTGGTCTTCGGTCCAAACTTGAATCCTGCTACCACAAGATCTTCAAATTTGCAACCAATTCAAAAAACTCATCCCACCACTGCCACTCCCACCTCACACTCAACTGGCTTGAACTACCCAACTACCTCAGTTACCTACAACTCACCATTGCCCACAATCTCATCTTTAAACCTGCCAACTGCCCAGCTCTCGTTACTTCCTTAAAACTTTACATTCCCAACCGCTCACTCCGATCCAAAAAACAAAATCTCCTTCAGGTCCACAAACCTGCACAACCTCCTGGCCATCTACTGCTGTCCCAGTCCTTAGCTAAACAGTGGAACTCTCTCTCTAGACACCTACGCAACCTACCTAACCATACAAATTTCAAATCTCATATACTCTCTCATCTTTCTTCCAAATGGGAATGCCCTTGCCACACTCCAACTTAACCCCCCCTCATTCCACCTTACACTGATTCATCCAACTACCTCTACTATTACTTCATCCCACCCAAAACAATCTCTCCCCTACTAAAAACTAATTTTCTCTCTAATATCTATTGTACTGTACTTTCCAATCTCAAATATACTATTACCCTCTCCATGCATAATATTTTCCTAACCTACTAATGGCTAGTAGCTATACATTTTGAAATGTTAAACCTACAATTGAGTTTTTAACAAAAATATTCACTTTATGTAAATGTTGAAATTTTTGTAATGAATTATGTCTTTTCATTTTTGTAACATTGTGACAAGCCAATTGCAAATATCATGGAGCTTATCTGTAAATGTTTAATTAGCTGTATGAACCATGTCCTTTTGTAACATGTGAAATGTAACTTGCAATTATTGTGGAGCTTTTCTCCCAGGGCCTCCACTGAAAATGGGCTCTTCTTGGCCCAGCGGACTTCCCCAGTCATCAAACTTAAAAAAGTAAATAAATAAATAGTACAGTTGGGTAAGTAAACTTACCATAACTGTAGGTGTTCGAATGATCACTGCTGCAGTAGCTGCTGTCTTCTTCAACCCTCCCCCTTATGTTTGTATGTTTTTGTTGCCACGGTGAGGACTTGGATTTTTAGTTTCCTAGCGTTGAACTTTTCAGGGCTGTAGCCCTCTCTCATTTGACATGAAAGCTTTGAAAGGCTTGCCGCCCAGCTCGCTCTTTTTCTTCAGCTCTGCTCAAGCTGTTTAGTTGTTTCGGCTCGTTGAAGGTAACATGAAGCTTTGGAAGTTGGTCTGCTGTCATATCCTTGCAGGACAAAAGTCATATAGCTTAGGCTTCTGCAGCAGTGATCATTCAAGCATCTACTATTATGATAAAATTACTTACACAACTGTACTTTATGCATTATACCTGGTTTCCAGTTCTTGGGTTATATGACTTCTTATCACCTTGCAAGTACTAGTCAGCACTGGCAGGACATGCATTGCACTGGCAGAGCTACTCCTCCTCATTTACCCTTCTACACATATACACATGCTCAAACACACATGCATATACACACACACACACACACACACACACACACACACACACACACACACACACACACACACACACACACCTCATACCTGTCTTCACAGATCATCCCATATGCCTATTTTTTTGTCCCTGCCCCCATAAATCACAGACCTGTACAGTCAGTCCAATCAGTGACACCAGACATTAGAGTTTCAAGTTTGTTATTTTTGGTAGAGTTCATATAAATGCAGGAGTTGTTGCTTTATTAACATTTAGTTGAGTCCTGGTAAAAGTTTAAATAATCATCCTGGTATTTTCTAGTTTATCTCCTAGCTTTGTACAAAAGATTCCCTCCATTATTCCTCATCACTCTCACACATTTCATTTATCAATCCTTAGTTAGCTGGGTCAGTCTCAGTAGGCTGGTGGCTCCTTTACAAGGGAACCCAGGGTGGTATTTATACTTCTAGGGGCAACTTTGGCCAGGGCATCAGGAAACGTCACCTACACTTTTCAGCAGGTGCCCTGGGATCTTTTACATCTACCAATAACTCAAGCAGATGGGACTTCTGTTTAATGTCTCATTCAAAGGACAGCACACTCAGGAGTACAGTATCAGCATTCTATCTACCTGGAGTGAGACTAAAACCCAGAGCCTTCTCCACCAAAGGGTAGTGTGCTACCTGTTGCTCCACTGACACTGCTACCAAATAAAAAATGGAGAAAAAAACTCCTATACTATTATCAGTTAGCATAGTGGGCTAATGCTGCTACTTCGTATGTCAAGTGTGCAGGGCTTGAAGTCTTTCCCTCTTTTACTTTACATATTTTTTTTCTTTTAATACACTTAAGTAATGTGTTTAATGGTAGCATAGAAGACTAATGTCCTCAGTGGTGTGGGAAGGTCCAGGGTTTCTTTTCTCGTGCCTTAACAACACACTACTTAAGAGTATCTCTGGTATCTAGTGTTTCCCCTAACCCATGTCTTTCTTCATCTTCTATGTGCCTTTAAGGTACACTACTTAGGGTATCCCTGGAGTCAGGTGACCCTCCCCAATCAACATCATCTTTCTTCTTCTTCTAAGTGTCTTTAAGGCATGATATGAAAGGTATCCTTGGTGTCTAGTGTTCCCCCACCCCCTCAATATTGTGGAATTTGCTGTTTAGTCTAGGGGAGTGTCGAAGTGTCACAGTCCCCCCACCCACACACACACCTACACACATTCATGCAAGCACATACACATACAGCCTCCCCACCCAGTCACACTAACAGACAGATAGACACACAGACTACCTATCCCAGCTGTTTGCTAACTAACACCAGCACTGCAACCTCCCAACCAGATGCATTAAGACAAACAGCTTAACAATTTCAGACATGCCTACACATTCCAACACTATCTGCCTGCTAAATCCCAGGTACTTACCTTTACAGTGATGAGTTAACACGAGCTTTTGTCTGTGTTCATTAAAACAACTGCTCATGAGTGAGTGACTGTGTTAATTTATGCAGCAAAGTGCTTCACCTTCATAAAAGCACATTGTATATTAGCATATGACTCTGTCCTGAAATGCCTCATTGCCATTTAGCATGGCTTTAGGGACAACCCTCTGTGATGCTGCTTGCTTTTGTGCTAAAACACCATGGTTGAGTTGTCACTGACTCGACTGGGATATTTTTGTTATTATAAATTTGTAGCAGAAAACATTTCTGACATATGCAGAGTGACGTTCACACATCCAAACTACTTACTTGTCTTTAGTGTTGATATTCATCATACTTATCACTGCTGCAGTAGCCTTAGCTATATGGGCTATATCCTGCCAAGGATAAAAGAGACAGCCAGCTTCCAAAACTTCAGGACACCTTCCATATCTCCAAACTGTCAGGTAACTCATCACTTCCCTCGGTTTCTTTGCTGTTTGTATGTAGCTAATAATGTTACTCCCTTTTAGCAAGTACTGCTTGCTACATCACATGCATGGATCAAAAAATAAGAAATGCTTTAAAAATTGTATTGCAGAGCATCTAAACCCCCCTGCCTAATCTAATCACTTCCTCAACCAGATGTTACACATTTATTTCTGGGAGCATACATACCCTGTATACTCAACCAAAAATTGGGGGGGGGGGGTTGAGCCCACATAATGATGTCCTTGGCCTGGAGTACCCTGAAGCATTTCAGTGTTTGATTCTTAACCACACTTTCTTTCCTTCATTGTCGGGTATTTAGTGCAGATGACTATGAGTTATTAGCAAGTTGCTTCCTGTATTCCATGATTTGATTCACTTCAGCTTCCATACTGTTTGCCACTGAGCAACTTATGTAACCAGATGGTACTCCTGAGTTGAGTCTAACAAAAGTCCTGTGTTGTATCCTGGTTAACAAAAAACAAAAGATAAAATAGTCATTAAACTTTTGCAGCCTTTCTTTAAATGATATCTTGTGAAGAGTTTTCACCAGATGCAATTCATTGATCACTATTGCAGTATTGTTTACATTTAAGAAGTATCCTGCCAAAGGTACCATACATCCAAATAGTATACCAAAAACTGGGTGCCTTCTTCTCACTCTGTACATCTAACCAATAACTAAAGAGTGAGATTGAAAAATGGTATATAAAGGACACGCAGGCATGAAAATCCTTAGAACTTTCTTTCCGCCAGCCTGAACTATGACCAGACTGTTTTTGCGTTGGTCTGTCAGCCATATGTTCTGTGCCAGTGTCCTTTGTGAGTAGGCAGATAAGTTTCCTTACTGGAGAACCTTGGAGCTTCTTTTAACTATTCACTGAAAAGTTGACTATTTTAATTTTTGCTAAGAGGGGCAAATGTCTATGTGGAGGCAGATAGCATTTAAAGGTAGACATCAGAAGTGTTTATTCTACACAGGTCCTGGTCACAACTACAAGGAGTGCTCCATTTGCAAATTATATTTTTCTTCATAGGTTCATAGGTAGGTACTAGGCTATTGGCCCTAGGGCCTATATACACCTAGCCAAAAAGGTACCCTGGCTTTCGCCACCCAAGAAAATTATTTTCCTGTGCCCCTGTCAAACAGAGCCACAGAAGTGATCCCTGGGGTGAATTTCCTATTTCCCTTCCAATCATCAAGATTTTTCTTGAAGAGTGCTAATGAGGAGCTGTGTTTGACATAGATAGGTAGTCTGTTCCAGAGTATGGGAAGTCTCTGGGACAGGAATCTGTCCCTCCAGTATGTTCTGCTTATTGTGGTGACAAGGTTTAGGTCCCTGCAGCGTATAGCTCGGAGGGATTGGAGTTTCTTTAAGTGGAGCATGTCCAACAGCTCTGGGTTTGACATAGCTTTGTATGTTAGGCAGAGATCGCCTCTGAGTAGGCGATATGCAATGGAGTAAAGCTGGATTTTTTGAGACGGTCTGCGTAGGGCATCTGTTTGAGGCCAGTAATCCTCTTTGTGAGGTATTTCTGTGGCCTTTCCAGTTGTAGATGTCTTGTGAGGTACATACCAAAAGGGGCGTTGTAGTCTATAATGGGTTTAATGAGTGATGAGTAGAGGGGAACAATGACCTCTTTTTTTCTGGATGAGAAACCTTTTGTGATGAGGTGTGCCACGTAGAAGGATTTCCTGACCACTGTGGTAATGTGATTATCAAAGGAGAGACTAGTGTCCGCCTGTGTCCCAAGGTCTCTTATCACACTTTCGGTGTTAAGTAGACTAACACCTATGTGGTAGTTCATGGGTACAGAGTTTTTTACCAAAGAGGATGACAATGCACTTTTTGGCATTGAGCTTCAGGCCATGGCTTTGACACCGGGCATCTATCTCAGTGAGGCCCTTTTGTAGGATGTCTACATCGTTTGGAGTTTTGATTATGGCTCCTAGTTTGCAGTCATCTGCAAACTTCGTTAGCCAAAAATCTTCTGTGTTAACCTGTACTTCAGAGTAGTAGATACCAAACAGGAGAGGACCCAGGACTGAACCCTGTGGTACTCCACTTGTCACTGATCTGAAGTTGGATTTGGAGTCTGCTACTTTCACAGTGTGGGTTCTGTCCATGAGCCACTTGGAAACCCATCTTGTGACATAGGGATTTATACCTAGTTTAGTGAGTTTATCTATAATTCTAGAGTGGGGGATGGTGTTGAAAGCCTTGGCGAGATCTAGATAGGCTGTATGACCCACCTTACCCTCATCTATGGCTTTGGTGACTGCTTCAAATAAGTCTATCAGGTTTAGGAGACATGATCTGCATTTTACAAACCTGAACTGGATGGGGTCCAGAGTTTGGAGATTCCCAATGTCTTTGTTTATGAGTTCCATGATGATACGTTCCATGGCCTTGCAGGCCTTCTTCCCTTAAGGAGTTGCATAGGTTCTCTTAAGATTTATTTAGAAAACAAGAAACTAAAGCAGTTTAAATGGAGTAGGATGGTCTCTGAATTTTCCCAGTCAGTTATTCTTCAGTAGCCGTAAAAGAGGTTCAGGAAGTCAGATCTTACTAAAGTTTATGTTGGATCTACTGAGCTGAAGACCGATAAGGCACAGCATGTAGAGACATCCAGCAGTACTGATCAGATATCTTCAGCCACAAAAGGGGGAACGTGTCTTAATACCTTTGAGGGACCTGAGGGCATACCTCAAATCCTACACCAAGTGCAGGTTCTCAATATCCTTATTGAGGTGTCAAGTTAGATCCTCTCCAATATGTTTTTGATTATGCTCCAAGGATAAGAAACAGAAAACAAAACAATATTCTCTTTAAACTCTTTCTACCCAAGGACTTTTTAAAGGACTTTTTAAAGCAGTTATGACACTAAAGCAATTTTAGTTCAGTTCTTCTGCTACTTTTTCTCCTCATAAGAGGATTCTTCTGAAGAGGAAGACTCCGAATCAGAGATGGAATCTCTGACTTATTTCTTTCAGATCTGTGCTCCAGCAGATTTTGAGTCAGAGGATGAGGTTACCATGTCTGCTGATTCTTCCCTAGAAGAGCTTTCCTTTGGGGACACAGTTTTCAAAATGATCCAGCATCTTCCGTGGAAGGGAAACAAGTGTCTGATGTGTAAAGAAGGTATTTTGACTTGCTGTACATGGCAGCTCCAAGGCCTTCTGAAATCCCTCCTGTGTTCAAGGTCTTACAGCATATGTTTACCACAACTTGTTCAAACTTAGAGTCCCAGCCTCCAACACCTAAAACCTGACAGGTTTCTTTACAAAAATGTTTCTTCAGATTCAGCATTAGTATCTTTAGTCTGACAAACCATCTACTGTTGCTTTGCCCAACTACAGAGATAGTAGGGCTATGAATAGCTGTGGAAAGAAAGTATACTCTTCTCCTATACTTTCCTTTCCATTAACTACCAAACCCATATGGCAGGATACCTTTTGTCTATTTTGGTTCTCTGCCTGTGTTAAGATAATACAGCTTCCATTTTGTCTGTGCTCAGTTCTGTTACTCATGTAGCTAGACACCCTGTTAGATACAGTTAAAACGCTGCAGATGCAACTTCTACAGCTGTTAAGTCTCTGTTTTAAGGATCCACTTTTGGTTAAGGTTCCAGTTTTTGCCAGAAGATGTCAAGTCTAGATTATTGGAGGCCCCTCTGAACAGGAAAAAATCTCTTTGGCCTTGTAGCTGCTGAAATCTTCAAGAACCTGCAGGACAGAGGTACAGTTACGCAGGATTTTAAGCAGATATTTCTTTCTCCTATCCACAAACTAGATGATTTGTCAGGAAAGGAATTTTGGAATATCTGTCACAGCCTCCACCACCACCAATCCATATCAGCCTGTTTCCCCTCTCTCTCTCTCTCTCTCTCTCTCTCTCAGGAAGCTTTCTCATTGTTTTCCAATGGGGAGACTTATAACTTCAGAACAATAGGTCATCAACATCAACTAAAAAGGCTATAAACTGACCTGGCTTCTCCCTGCAACCCAGTCTGGTATACCACAAGAACCCCAAAACCAAGAACACCTGGTTTTACCTATTTTGCAGGATTTGTTCCATCAGGGGAACTATAGAACTAGTCCCCTCCACCAACAGAAAAAAGGGTTTTATTTAAGACTCTTTCTGGTCCTCAGAAAGGAGGGCAGCCAGAGGCACATGCTGGATTTACCAGTCCTCATCTCCTCCTTAATGATGCCAAAGTTCAAGATGCTGTCTTGGCAAACTAATCTACCAACAATCCTTCCTCAAGCTTTCTTGGTTCCGCTGGACCTCAAAGATGCCAATCTTCATACCCCCATTCATCTAAATCACAGAAATGTCATAAGATTTTGTTTCTTGCAATTTCATTCTTGTTCAAGCCTCTGCTTTGCCCTTTGGTCTTTCTGTGCTCCAGGATTATCTACCAGATATCTAGCCCCTGTCATAATGTTGTGCAGGCTCCATGGTACACATATTTACCCCTAACTAGACAATCTTTTTCTCCAGTCCTCTTAACGAGACAAGCTTCTTCAAGATTTCAAGTTCACCATGTTTTTTTTTTCCTTTGCCTGGGTTTCCCTCTGAACTTAAAAAAAAATCTGTTCTTCAGCCTTTTTGGTATCTTGTGTTTCTAGGGTATTGCTTAGACACAGACCCTATAATTGCACTTCCTCCTCAGGGCAGAATGCACTTTCTTTCTTTTTTGCAGTCTCTCATTCCCCTAGAGTTGACCTCTTCAAGAGAGAGAGAGAGAGAGAGAGAGCTATTGAAAATCCTTGGGTGCATGGCTTCAACCATACTAATTATATCTTTTCTCAGACTCCACATGAGGAAGATTCAGTGCTAACTTGCAGCTTGGACACATTTTTATGTATGTGTGCATACAGAGACATGGTTTCAAAGCAATGAAAGCACTCTCTGTTCCTGGGTATAGTGCCTATCATGTCTTCAGACCATCTGGAAATTGTGGGAGAACCAGCATTTGTCAAGGATATCATCAGCCTCACAGCAAATTCTTTGGGACACAGCATTTGAACTCCAGTATCTGTAAGTCATCATAAGTAAGACTAATTTCCACCACATGGCTGGCTATTGAACCCCCTCTGTGTCACCTTCTAAACGTGATAATTATCCTGATACACTAGCTGAAATTCCCATGAAACCCAATACCTTTCTATCCATCAATGAACTGTCTGACCTAGACTGCATATGGTCAGAATGCCGTGCACTCCCTTGACATTACAAATGCTAACTTCTGTTTACATATAGTCAACTATCTTAATAGGGACCTGAGTATCATGGATCTAGTCCTCACAGATATGGCCACTTCTTGCACATCTGCTGATGTATCATCATGTCTTGCTAAATTAGACCATAATTTAGTGACCTTTTCCTTTAAAACTGGCAGCACTTCCCATGTAAATAGCTCTGTGTTTAAGGACTTTTCAAAAGCAAAACGTCTTCAGTTACTTGAAAGCTCTAACTGTGCCGCTGACTTCAACGCCCACTCAAATAGCTGTACTGATAAGGCAGTCCCTATCTGCACCAAATTTAATGAGAAATTTAAAAATAGCCCCCCCCCCCCCCCCATGGTGGAATACCCCTGTAGATAAGTTATATAACAAGAGAAGGAAACTACTTAATGCTTACAAGAGGACTAATTCTACCTACCATAAGAGGACACTTAAGCAAACTAACAAAGAGCTTAAGGGAGCCATTAGGAAAATCAAAGTTGAGTATGAACTTAAATTAGCCACTAAAACCAAATACAACTACGCATCTTATTTTAACTATGTCAGAAAGGTAACAACTAACACCCAATAATGTTTTGCTAGTCCACAATAATACACACTCTCTGACAAAAGGAAATAGCTAATATCTTAGCTAACAAATTTAGTGCAATTTTTACTCCACCCACAGTAATAGCTATTCCACAGGTTCCACAATCCTTGCCAGCCCCTGTAATTACTATGGAACAAGTTCTGTCAGCCCTCTCAAAAACCAAGAATACTTCATCCATGGGCTCTGATAACATACGAGGTTATCTGATTATCAGTGCCACATATGGCTTTTCTGAGCCACTGCTTTACCTCTTTAGTCTAAACATTCCCACTGCTACATTCATGAAGCCTTGAAAACAGCCATTGTAATACCATTACACTAGGCTGGACCAACCACAGAAAGACACTGGCAAATAAAGTCTCATTAGTTTCACTAGCCTCATATGTAAAACTGTGGAACACTTATTAATCTGGACATTGAAAATCTCTTAGCCCTGAACCCTCATCAATTTAGCTTTGTCAAAGGAAGGTCCTGCCTCTTTGACCTCATTAATTTCTTTGAAAAAGTGACCAAAGCATTAGATAGCAGTTATGTAATGAATACAGGATATCTAGATCTGCCCAAGGCCTTTGACACTACTCCTTATGCAGGTATTATTGATAGATACATTTTGATATTGTGTGATAGATAGCTAACTGGGCTGATGGAACCCATGTAGTTAGAGTCACATGTGCCTCTTCTGAAAGCAAAAAAGTTACCAGTGGTGTACCAAAAGACTCCGTTTTGGCATTTATTTCTCAGATCTTCAGACCAGCACTTCTGGCATATGGTTAACTAAGTTTGCAGGCACCTGTAAATTAGGTGTTGTTATTCAATCTTCAACTGACTTATAGTTGCATAGTTAGACCATACTAACATCTGGTGCAAGGACAACAGTCTCAAATTAAATGCACAAAATGTAGTACAGTTCATTTTGATAAACAAAACAGTTTCACTTACCATATAGGTGATGCACCCCTCCCACTGTTGTAAGGGGTCTAGGCACTCTCGTTGATAATTCCTTATCATTTGATCATCCTGTCTCCACAGTAGTTTGGGAAGCCTTTTATCTGGCTCATCTAATTTCCAGTGGCTTCTCCACTAGATCCAGAGAAGTCTTAATTCCCCTTAACTTGTATCTTATCAGGCCCATTATAGAATATAATGCACCTTTTGGCATGTATTTGTCTAAACATTTCACTCAACTTGAGAGACCTCAGCGATTTATAACTATAAAGATCAGTGACCTCAAAAATCTTAGTCAGCAGGAAAGATTGTCAAACCTTTCTCTTTACGCAGTCTCTTACAGACTCCTGCTATTCCTTCGTAGAACTAATGGTCACTCAAATACTCAGCAGATAAGTAAAACACATTGGTCACATCTCAATGCATCCCTCAGCTCTAGAACATATATCTACTTCATGTCAAGCAGAGTGCACCTTTTTTTTTCAAATACCTTTATTGAATTATCACTTGAGACATCTGTAAATTTACATTCATATAAAAGTAATCACACTCTAATTAACATAAACATTTTAATTCACATATAGCATTACATAAATCACAAGAAACATCTTTATTAAAACATCACTTACTACATAGGCAATCATACATTTATACAAATGAAAACAAACCATACCGATACAATCCTAGTTGCAAGCATACTGCCCAATCTTTTTCAGTCAAACATTACATAGCTCATTAAGTCCTGCTACCTTTTAAACCTCATTCCTCCCTTGTATGTATTGTTCCCACAATTCCCATTTTTTCTTATGTAGTTTGCTCCTACCTGTTTCTAAATATCTCAATTCCACTTGTTTTATCTGTTACTATATTCACTACTTCTAGTATAGCTGGTTTAGATTTTGATTTCCATTTTCTAGTAACTGCTTTTTGGCAGCCACCATTATTGGACACTGCAAGGCATTACCATGCCTAGGAAATTCTGATTCTGTATCATAGCTCAGAAAAATCATCTCCCTTGTCAGACCAATCTACCCATCCAGCATTTCAGACAGTGCATCCCGCAGGGAATACTTAAAGTCCACCAGTTCACCGCACTCCCAGAAAATATTTCTCAATTACCTCCTTCTTCCTTGTCACACCTCCAATATTTGCTGTGTGCCTGAGGAAAAATTATCTGGAGTCTACTTGGGGTATAGAAATATCCCTGCAAACATTTCCAGGCAAAAGTCCTAAATCTTCTAGATTTTGTTGTCTATTTGGGAGACATGCATATATACTCCTATTGTTTCTTTGTGAATTGCTTATCCAATCTCTTTTCCCAATCCTTTCTAATCTCCTCTGATCGATTCTTATACTTCTCATGCAATATTTTATATGTTCTAATTATTCATTTTTAATAGCAGCTTCTTTTCTAGATTCTACTAAAAACTCTACTAGTGCTGGTCTTTTGTATAGGACCCCCCCATTTCTTTCTCTTTACCTGTACTCTGAAGCATAGTGTACCCATGTCACCTTCAATGGAAGCCTAGATATCTGGATGGGCAGCCTTAAATTTTCCTATCTTGTCTTGGCCTCCATGATGCTAGAGGTAACATTTGAAGGAATCATGTCGATTTGCTTCCAAAGAGTTTCAGAAAGTAAAAGGTTTGAAAACTTCTCACTGAAACCACCTTCAGGATACATAAGACAGTGTTTGTTTTGCAGGGGAGGGGCAAGTCCCTCTGCCCCACCCCCAACCCCCCAAATTTATATATAACAACTCCAAGGTCACAGAACAGTGCAGATAGAGACAAAGTTTTGGCAAACAGCACTCAGAATTTTACCTTCACTGGAAGTAACTTTGCCAATTTGGCATATTCCCCTTTTGAACTGGGTTTAAGGATAGGCTTGTAATGGTCTACAAACGGATCACCTAATATTTACCTATGAACCTATGAAAAATAACTTAATAGAGATTTCCTGCAATTATCTGAGTAATTAACAAATAAAGAACTCGTCCTAAACACCAAAAAAATTAAAACCATGATTTTTGGAACCAAGAGAAACTGTCCTACATCCCTCATCAGTGGAATATGCTTCACAATAGCCAAACCAACTAGAAATTACTAAACACTTCCAATATTTGAGATCCTGGCCGGATCAGGAATTTAACTTCCACTGCCATATAGAATTAACTTAGGCAAAAATTATAAACAGTTATTCTAGACAAAGAAAATATCTGTGTCTATCCCCAGAAGGCAGGATGACAGTTGATAAAGGAGAATTTTCTGATTTGTAGTCTGTGCCTCAGAAATTAATCTCTTAGCTCCACAAACTTCAGCCAACAACATACATGGGTTTATTACAATTGCCCCAAGAGCAGAATGCCATTGCCAGGTATTTCCAAAAGCTAAATGGCTCCCAGTTTCACAAAGAGTTAAACTACGTCTAGCCTCCCTTACATTTAATGTAGTAAATCTAGAATCTTTCATATTCTTCACTAGTCATCTTACACCACGTACCTCAAATTATAGCCTGGAATCAAGTACGTAATCCATACCTTCCTTTCATATACAAGAAAATGACTTTGTTATGAATAAACTATAACCTCAGATCACTTCCGCGATCCATACCTATCCTTCATATACCAAGAACATGACTTTACCACTGGGACCACAATTTCAGTGTTATGGGACCACTCAACGTGGTAGTCTTTTTAACAGATCTAAACACGCTACCTCCTCCTACCCTGAATTTAGCACCAAACTTAAACAATGCTTTAAAAACTGTTACCCTTTAAAAGACACCATTCATTATTCCTGCTGACAGAATATCTACAGTGCAAAACTGTCTTTCATTTTGGCATATCTCCTGCTCATTGAGAAGTGTGAAAATAAAAGCTTTCCATAATATTGTTTTCATTCTTATGTTTTCTCTATGTTTCTGTGTATTGTAAACAGTGTAAATATTTTAGAACATTTAGTACATTCATTCATTCATCCGCATGCATTATATAGGAATGCTTGACTTTATGTTTATAATGTTTTATAGCCATAGTCATTGGAATACTGACACATTTACATGTAATGTAATGTGATATAACGTTTGCTTATGTGTAATTAATGTTTGACATATTTTATTATTTTTGGTACTGGGCTGAGCCTGAAAATTGTAGCCTGAAAAATCTACATCCAGTTGACAAACTGAAATAAATAAATAAATAAATAGCTAGACAGATTGTTCAAGTCATACAACTCATAACAGGTTGAACATTTTCATCAAATTTTATACTGACTTTACGTCAGTAGTCTATATCATGTCCCTGCCGTAGCCAGAACATCACTGTGTCCACCCATCAGTGTTACCAACTGGGGATATCAGAATGCCTTTTCTTTTTATCACCAGTATTTCTTGAAGTTTCCCATATAGCTGTTTTGTCCAATCAAATAAAGCAAAATCAGCATGCTTGAGAGAAGTCTTGTACATTTTGTATGTTTTACATTCTACTTAAAGTCATATTAACGATGTTCACATTCACATTTACATCTGATCGATACTTACACACCAGTCTGTATCATGCCTCTGCTTTGACTAGTACATTATTACATTATTTTACCCATTTATGGGGCCAACCAGGAGAGGACAAGAGAGACTATTTCTCCTTCTGTTATTTCAAATTTTAAACATCCAGCAGAGTCTCCTGTCTGAACAACCAAAGCACAGCCATCATACCTGGCAGAAATCCCATTTGTCACACAGCTGTCACATGCTTATTATCATACTCATCCATTGCATGTACAGCATATCCCTCATAACTAACCATATCCCCAGTCATGGCAACCACTATTTCATTTCATTATATAGGACCTTACCCAAACTAGGAACTTCTTCAGTTAACTTTCCTCCTGCTGCTCCCATTAACATTTTCAAATCTAGTGTTCATTGTTCACATTCAAATTCGGTTTAATCCATTACTGAAGACTCTGCAGAATGAATTTGGCATTCAATTTGAATTCCATTTTCCTTTCCTATGAAATAATAATTACAAAGTTTCAGTAGTGTTCAGCGGTCTTACTGCTTATAATCATTTATAGCTGGTCTTCCACACCTTTGCCTTATGAGCAGTGTTCAGTCATTTAGTTACAGTTCATATTATCTCCAAGTTTCCAGTCGGATGGCATTTTAGGGTGTATAATCTTTATGTAAAGGGGAAACCTCTCCATATCGCCTTGATTATACAACCTGACGTGTCTTTTGGCTCCCTATTGAAATGTTGGCCCTCAAAATGCTGAGTGCAAACAAGCCATAAAAAATGCCAAAAACACAAGAGAGGAGCGAATTTTGAAAATCACTTTTCTCCTTAAAACTTCTTTTTGCAGGAGGGGCAAACGTCTACTACCCCCAAACTTATATATACCAACTACAAGATCGCCATACCTTGGAGGAAAGGAAATGTTGTTGTGTCTTTCGACTTTTCCCAGTTAGGGGTCGCCACAGAAGAACTCTGGTCCGCTAATGATTGGCAGTAGATTTTTACGTGCTGAGTTGCCGGCCCTGATGCACAACCTTCAACAAAGGTACGTCCATTCACGCATGTCTCCACAAAGAAGACGCTCTAGCTGAGAATCGAACAGGACAACATCTTACTGTGAGGTGACAACACTACCACAGCACCACCACCGCTGTACCCTGGAGGAAAGGGAATATTTCTAGAAATTGCATCTTTGACTTAGTGTATGCAAGTCCAGTCTTTTGGCTGTTCAGCCTCCATGTTTTGGGACTTGCTCTAGTGGGTCCCGACATTTCAGATGGTTATTGTATCACCTTGTATTTTAACAGTTCTGTACAGTTACTAATCAGGCCATAAATGTATTATATAATCCACTGTTGTCTGTTTTCATCTGATTCAGTGTGTGGATTGTCAGAAACAGTCAGATCCAACCTTGACGCCTTGTACCAGAGTATTTGATCCCAGAGCTCTGACTCCTCCTTTACCCACAATCCCCTCCTTCTAACTGATTTAGTTCAGATCTTGTTTGCTGCCTATTTAACCAGAAGTGTCCTCTGAGTGCTCTACACATTCACGACAAGTGAAAGCAATTTTTGGTTAAAATCTTCTTCTCCTTTTACGTATAGAATTGTTTGATAGTGGTAGGTCTTGATTAGTCTTAGGATTAGTTCAGGTAGAATGTTTAGGACAAATAGACTTTTTTCTAGTTTACATAGTGTGCTATAATAGAATTTTATAGTAGTTGTTATGGAGGTTCTTTTTTATAGAGTTTTCAATATGATTTATATTACTGGGATAGATACTGCTGCCAGCTGATAAAAGCATTTGGACTGCATTTTTGCATTTAGAAAAGCACATTTTAAGTAGATTTGTAATTGGACTTCTTTTAACCATTTAAATAAGTGCTGTATGTTTTTTGCTCTTTATCTGAAGTTAAAGCTATTAATTTAAGGCATTTTTATAGTCTGCATTGCTTTTTGGTTTCTCTGCTGGGCCAAAGTGTTTTTCTGAATTTGGTTCCTTCCCACCCTCCATATTGCTGTATTGGTTTTATACTTGGAGGATTTTGAGCTTCTTACCCCTACTGTATTGTAGGCCCTGGAAGCTCCCCCCAGTCTTATCTCCTCTGCTCATCTTACTGGTTACTGACAGAAGAAACTGGGTCGGAAGGCCCTCCACTTAGACTGTTAGTGTACTTTGAAATTGCCTTGAAGTGTGTGTTCCTCCTTGCTGGCTTGCCTGCCTTCGAATCACCTTGAAATTACTTGTAGTTGTTGTTAGATTTGTTTCTGGCACCTTTTCATTTGTGGCTAAGTGAAGTGTGTTTTTACACAGGGACTGCAGTTTTAGTCGGAGTAGAAAAGTAGCCTGGTCTGTCCAAGCCAGGAAACACACAAAGTGGCTTATAGTGAGAATTACTTGTAGTTAATTGGTACCTTTTCACTTCTGGCTAACTAAACTATGTTTACATTAAAAATACCAGGGCTGCAATTCGAGTGGCAATAGTAATGTAGCCTGGTGAGTCCGAGTTGGGAAACACACAGAAATCTTAAAGTGAGATTTTTTCATCAGCCAGAGGGTATTTAGGGACTTAGTTGGGTGTTAATCTATACTTGAGAGCTACTTTTGCTGAGCTTTTACATTAAGAAGTTCTAAGACCATCCATCTCATGGCAGAAGGTATTTACTTGGTCTCTCTGAGTTGGGAGGCACTCCAAGGAGATTAAAGTAATTATTTATTGGCCAGAGGGCACAGGAGTTAGTTTTCAGCCTTTTCCTTTCTGCTATAAATTAACCACATTTTTCAGAGCTGTTTACCACTCAGTGGTGGTTAGCAGTACCTGGTAGAGTATCAAACCTATAAAGTTCATACAGAAGGAAGTGATGTTTTTATTGTCAGAAGAAGTTTGTCAGTGTGACAAACGAAAGCGCTTACCTGGATTATTGCTTTTTACTTATTGTACTTTGGATTATTTCAGTTAAAAGGTTTTCTTTTGCTGCCAGACCGGATTCTACTTTTTAATTTCACTTGGTTTTGTGTGGCTCTTATTGCAAGTACAGGTCTTAACAATATGGATTTGCAATTTTCTAATGTCTGTGTGGCCAGCTTGGTAGATATGGTCCTCCTGAGACAATGTAGTAATTGTTTCATGTACTCAGACAACCTTTTAATCCTTAAGGAAACTAACACAATATGCGAGAGATGTATATACATAATTTCCTTGGAGGCAAAACTCTCACTTACAAACACGATTGTCAAAAACACACATACTACATCCTTCACAGATACTGTTCACCACACACATAGACCTTCTTATGCTGAGGCACTTAAAAGAAACATCTTCAAATCTCAAAAATCTCCTAAGCTGTCAAACTGCAACACCTACCCTCAGCAATCACTAAAGCACACACCAAAAGCATCACCTAACACTACACATAAGCCTACACCCAATGATCCCCCAAGAACAAAGCCCATAAGGCAAGCAAACAGTCTACATAGTACACTTGTCATGGGGGATTCTGTTGTATGATGCACAGCTACTCCTTTCACAAGGATGGACCAGGCGAAGATAACTCTTACTTGCTTATCTGGAGCTAGGCTCTACAATATCACTCACACACTCAGGTCACTGCACCACAGGTACCAATATGATTGTATTATAGTTCATGTGGGTGTAAATGACCTGAGCAGTACCTCACTGGAGTATATGAAAAGAGGCATTATGGATCTCTCTGAGTATGTGTCACAGTCAGGTACATTCCTTGCATTGAGCAGCATGCTACCTTCACCAAGGACGATGCCGCAGTATGAACAGAAAATGACTGATTTTAATAATTGGCTTAGTTTCTGGTGTCACTACAGGGGGATCCAATATCTACCAGCATGTATATGGTTAACAGACCACTTTGTTTTGCCAAGGATGGTCTGCACCTGTCTCCCCTTGACTTTTAGATATTGGATAAAGCTCTTTTCATCCCCTTGCATCCTTTTTTATGCAATGTCAAAATTACAAAACTACCAACATAGCAAAATAAACTCAAAGCAACCTTAAGGTGTTACTGCTCAGTGCTAGGAGTCTGAAAAATAAACTCCACAACTCTCCTCACTTTGGGGTTTGGGGAATGATGGCATCTGTGCTGTTACCAAGACATGGTTTAAAGCCACAGAAAGTACTCCTGCAGTGGAAGGCTACAATGCTTTCCACACATTTAGACCAACAACAGCATGGACAGGGGCTAAAGGTGGAGGTGTCTCAATCTATGTTAGCAGCAAATACAACTACAGATTGGTTAAACAGGATGATGCCCTGGAGTTAATCCATGTTTAAGTCTCCATAGACAATGTCCCCTGCCATGTACTGGCTGGCTGCAGGTCACCCTGCATGATCCACGAAGCTCACAACTCTTAACTAAACCTGCTAGAGATGCTCACCATCCAACCAAATGCCCTTCTCATGGAAGACTTTAACTACCCCCTCTGTGGACTGGGAAACATGCACTGCCTCTAACCCACAGGCACAGTGTTTCCTTGACTTCATCAACACAAGCACCCTGGACTAGACAGTGTACTCTCCAACCAGAGGATGAAACATATTGGGCATAGTACTGACCAACATGGGAGAGTGTTACATCCCCAGAGTCATATCCTCATTCATGAATTCAGACCACAAAGCTGTCCACCTCAAAATAAAATTCAACCCATAAAATCCAACTAAACCCGTAACAGTTAGGAACTGTAGTAAAACAAACTGCATCCTATTAAGCAATAGTTTGTCAAAGTTCACAGCTCCCTTAAACCCTGAGAACACAGTTTTATGCAGAATTATTCATAGAAACCCTGTACAAACAAGTAAACGGCTGCATTGAGGCTGCTGTACCTGCCCGAAATAAGGCCAGATTTAACACCAGAAACAAACCACACTGGTGGAATCCGTACATTAACAGGCTATATAACAAAAAAAGTCATGACCAACATCAGAAAGAGCAAATCTCATATAACTGCATATTAAAACTTGAAAAGAGACCACAGCTCTGTCTCTTGTGAGTCAGACAGAAATTTTCCCAGCCTCCCATTCGGTCACAGTTGTGTTCTTAAACACCACTGTCTTTCTAGTTGCCTGCCCCGTATGTTGATTTGACCATATATCTCATTTCCTTTCTGCTTTTATTGGCTGGTGTGAGTAAGCACCAAATTATCAATGCTATATTGTCCCCATCTCGCCTTCATTCTTGCTGGTTGGGTTCGGAGCTGATTCTCTGCTCCGACTAGGCCATTTACTATAGCTCGAGAGTTTATACTGGCTCGAGGCTAACCCCTATCCCAACATGCTCAGTGGTAGCTACCCAGATCTCATTTGCTGCTTGCAGTGTCAAGATTGCGACTACTGGCTCAGGCTAAGTATTTAGTTTTTTTCATATTTTGCTGTCTTCTTTTACCAGGATTTTACCAGTTTAATTACTTTGTTGGGGATTTTACCAGTTTAATTACTTTGTTGGGGTCTATCTTAGTCCTCGTTTAGACTAATATCCTTCTTACCTTCCCCAGCTGTTGTTTTTTGGGTTGTTCTTGGCCGTCGTTTTTGTAGGCCTTGCTTTCCCCTTGAGCCCGTTTAACTTAGAGGGTTTGTTTCCTCTTTCCTCACTATCTCTTGGAGTAGACGTTTAAGTTAGAGGCTGTCTTATTGGGAGAGTCACCATTTTACTTAGAGACTCTCTTCTTCTTTTTCCTAAAAAAAAAAAAAAAAAATATCCATTGCTTGTTGGTAGTGTTTGTAGTTGTGTATTGCTAGCCGTTACAGCCTTATTTTTGCTGTTTGTGTCTTCCTAGTTTATCCACCATGTCCAAAGAGTCAAAACTCTCTAGATAAGTGCAACTCGTGCTGCCAGAAAATGTCCCTTATGGACGGGCACATGACCTGTGCATACTGTTTAGGGGATGTTCACCTGCAGGACTCATGCTCTGTCTGTCATGCTTTCAGTTCTAGAGTACTGCAGGAGAGAAAAAATAAACTAATTCTGTGTGGCCTTTTGAAGAACCCTCAGGATCTTTTGTCTCTTATTCCTCAGCCAGCAAAACAGTCTGACAAATCTCCCAAACCATCCTCAATGGTTCCAGTATCAGAGCAACCCATATCTGCTGTCAAATCCTCGGCTCTGTTGGTGCCCAGTGTCATCTCTGACAAAGCTATGTCTCCAGTGGCTCCATCAGTGACTTCAGAGCCAGTCCAGGCCCATAAAAGAACCAGGTCTCCCTCTTTGGAGCCAGTGCACTCTCCTCCACAGTCTTCTTTGTTGCAATCTGTGGCAGGCAGTCACCGGTCCTCCTCATACTCCTCTCGGTCCTCCGGGCTTTTAGACCATGATGTGAAGAGAGTGGTTAATAGGCTCCTCAAGTCACAGGCACTTACCAAATTGCTATCAAGCCCAGCCCATAAGGAATTGGCTCCTTTGGCCCATCCAGCTTCTCTATCAGTTCGTCCTTCAACTCTCTTGAGCTCGGAGCCGGAGTGCATGGACATCGTGGTGGTGGAACCATCGGCTCCGTTTAGTTCTCCTTTATCGGTTCCGACTCCCGCTCCAATCTCTTCGATGTCTCAGTCCATGGAGGGATCTGGGCGCCGAAGCTCACTCATCAGCTCCGAGGGGGAAGTGGCATTGGACCCTTGTCTGACCCTGCTGTCCCTCTCGGAGCTTCGGAGCAGGTGAGCTCGGCTCCCACATCAGCCTTGGAGCTGTCACTCTCGGTTCGCAGGAGATCTCCGGGTTCTTCGGAGCCGGAGGCTCCTTCAGCTCGGGACTGTGGCGCCTTTGAGGTGATGAGGAGCATGCTGTCCCCTGAGACTGCTCCACCCTTGGCTCTATTGGTGCCTTCTCCCTCGGTTCATGTGCCTACCTTTGACCCTTCTCCTCCCTCCAAGCGTAGGGAACCTATGCCCCAGGACGCCCCATTGGGTGACCCCACCTCTTCCGATATCTCCCCCAAACATTCGGAGGAGGTCACACTGAAGAAAAAATGTAAGAGGAAGCATCTAGACTGCACTGAGTCCATACTTCAGACACAGACTTGGATGAATCGGAAGGGTCCCCACGGTCCCCCTCTGAGGATGTCTCCTTTTCGGACATCTTAGAAATCCTTAGACAAAGGGGTGGCTGGAAGTCCCTAGCCCCTTCTGAGGATGAGTTGGTCTACCTGGATATATTTGGTTCCCAACCCTCCACCTCTTGGGTGTCTCCGCCTTTTGACCCACTTTTGTCTGTAGTGAGTCGAAAGGCGTGGAGCGCTCCAGAAACCATGGAACTGGTTCTGCGGAGGCCAAATAAATTTATAACTGCCCCCGAAGACAAGTCCTTTCTTTCCAAAGGAATTCCTGTTGATGCTATGGTGGTGGCAGCAGCATTAAGAAGGAACTTGCGGAAACGTCCTCATCTGTCCATCTGCCGAACAAGGAGTCCCATACGATGGACAGGTATGGGAAGCGTATGTTCTCTTCAGCGACCTTTACACTCAGGTCGCTGAATTATTTGTCACACTTCACGTGACTTCAGAGGGATCTCCTAAAAGAGTTGGGAGATACCCTGCAGGATCCTACAGCTGAGGGAGTTGCGAACAGGGCAGCTTCCCAGCTTGCGTCCTTGACTTCAGTGGTTAACTCCTCCATGAGGCTCATTTCTTATGAGACAGATGGAGTGAGTACGGCATCAGGCACCGGAGTTGCTTTGCGGAGACAGTCCTGGATGCTCCTTTGTCAATTTGCGGAACCATTGAAGTCTTCCTTTACCAATACCCCTTTTGATGGCTAGTCTTTGTTTGGACCTCAGGTAAAAGAGGCTCTCACCAGGTGTGAAAAGGATGGCAAGACTCTCTCTGCCATGGGAGTCCATTTTTCCGCTCCATCTAGACCTTCCCCTAAAGGTCAGAAGAGTGGGAAAATGTGGTTTTGAAAATCCCAGGGAGATTCGCCTGACACACGTGAAGAAATTTCCCCCAGGCGCAGAGGGGGAAACAATAACGGAAGACGCTGGCCTCACGCCAGGGGGGGTCCGCAACAGCAGGGAGACAAAGATACGTTCTCTGCTAGGCCCTTCCAGCAATCCTGAAGGGAGGCCCGACTGTTCGCCTCTGGAGGCAATTGGGGGCAGAGTATCATTGTACCCAACAGCCTGGCAAACTATTACGAAAGATGCATGGGTACTGTCAGTAATATCCAGGGGTTACAAAATTCCCTTTTCCCAGTTACCCCCCTCAAGAACAAAACGGTCAATCCCAGATGTTCCACCCAGTGTTTGGGATCAAACAAACCTAGAACTACAAAGGTTACTAGAAAAAAGAGACATCCAAGAAGTCCCCGCAGACCAAATTGAATCCGGAACTTACTCAAGGTTCTTTTTAGTTCCAAAAAAAACATAGGACTGGAGACCCATCTTGGATCACAGCAAGCTAAACAAATCATTGAAAAAAGTGAAGTTCTGGATGGTAACACTGCAGTCCATTCTTTCCTTTTTGGGTCAAGACAATTGGATGTGCTCCATCGATCTCCAGGATGCGTACTACCACATAAAAATAGACAGGCAATCCAGGAGATTCCTACCCTTCTGGCTGGGAGCCAGGCATTATCAGTTCAGACCTCTGCCCTTTGGTCTCACCACAGCCTCCAGGGTGTTCACCAAGTGTATGGCAGTGGTCATGGCTCACCTGAGATGACTAGGATTCCAGGTGTTTCCATATCTAGATGACTGTCTCCTCACTGCTACCACCAAGCATCAACTGATCAAAGCACGTGACTACACAATTCAAACCTGTTCCCAGCTAGGCATCACCATAAACTATGAAAAGTCTGCCTTGTTGCCTTGTCAGTGTATTACCTTCATAGGGGCAGACTTAGATACAAGAGCCATGATAGCAAAGCTCCCTCAAGACAGGGTGTCAACCATTCGTCAGCAAGTTTCATTCCTCATAAAAAAGAAGAGAGCTCAGGCAAGAGAGGTATTGAAAGTCCTGGGCTAAATGGCTGCAGCAATTACTCTAGTTCCTTTGGCTCGCTTCCACATGAGATTTCTGCAGTGGCTACTTTTCTCTCAATGGTCGTTCCAGGATTTACCAATGTCTCATATGGTCTCGATCACGGAATCCTGCAAAAAGGACTTAGTATGGTGGCTTGTCTCCCCCCAGGTGACTCTGGGCAGACCCTTTCTATACCCCCATCCAGTAGCCACAGTGACCATGGACACCTCCCAGATAGCACGGGAGGGGGCATTATCTGGAACAGACTGTCCAATGAATGTGGCAGCCACACAAATACCACTTGCACATCAATGTTCTAGAGATGAGAGCGGTGCTTCTGGCATTGCAAACACTTCAAGACTCGCTACCTACCGGAACTATTGCAATTCAGACAGACAATATGTCAGTGGTATGGTACATCAACAAACAAGGCGGGACCAGATCTAACCCCTTGTGTCGGGAGGCCCTTTGAGTATGGCAATGGATGATGTCTTCCCAACGTTTTCTGACTGTGAAGCAAATTCCCGGGAAATGTAACATGATAGCGTATAGGCTCAGCAGGGCTATCCTCATGGCTCATGAGTGGTCCCTGAAGGAAGGAGTTGCGGACTTCATTTTTTGCCAATGGGGCCAGCCATGCTGAGATCTTTTTGCCACTCCCCTCAACAACAAATGCAGTAGCTATTTCGCCTTAGTTCCCCCACTGGGACAGTCACCCAGGGATGCACTTGTTCACGATTGGCCTCCAGGGCTACTTGATGCCTTTCCACCTTTTCCTCTGATCCCCAAGGTACTTCAGAAAGCAAAGTCACTGGGTTGCAAGCTCATCCTCATTGCTCTTTACTGGCCTCGTCAGATATGGTGGAGCCTTGGATACTGGACCCAGTTCCGGACCTCCTGATGCATCATTCGGGCTTGCTCCACCCCTCCCTACAAACTCTCAAGCTGACAGCTTGGTTTCTACACTTCCAGTCTTAGCCAGGCTCTCCAACATTTCCCTGGCAGTACAGCACATCCTGGTGTCTCCTCACAAGCCCACTACCAGAAAGATTTATGCTATCAAACAGAAGAGGTTCTCTTATTGGGCAAAAAAAAATGATATTGATCCCTTCACTGCTCCTGTTTCCAAGATTCTTGATTTCCTGGCCACACCGTTCAAACGAGGGGCAGCTGCAGATACCATTAGGGTCCAACTGGCTGCCATCTCCAATTTTCATGTGGGAGAGTTGGGGACTAATATCATGTCCCATAAACTGTGCAAAGCATTCTTACAAGGTACAACCCTTTTACGGCCCCTGGTAAGAGAAGCCCCCCCCCACTGGGACCTAAACCTTTTTGTAGCCTCTCTGGTTCTTCCACCCTTTGAACCAGCATCACCTTGTCCCTTGAAATTTTGTCTTGGAAAACCCTTTTCTTGATTGCCATCACCTCAGCTAGACGGGTTTCAGAATTACACGCCGTATCTATTCACCCGCCGTAACTCATCTTCCACAAAGATTGAGTTTCTCTCAGAACCAATCCCTCCTTCTTGCCAAAGGTGTGTTCAGAGTATAATTTAAATCAGTCCATCGAGCTTCCTGTATTCTTCCCCAATTATCGCAACAAGGCAGAGTATAGACTCCACCAATTGGATGTTCATAGACAATTACACTTTTATTTACACAGGACCAAGGACTTTAGAAAATCAGATCAATTGTTTGTATCCTTTGCTGACAGTAAACAAGGTTCTCCAGTTTCAAAAGGGACCTTATCAAAGTGGTTGCCAGATACAACCATCTATACTTATGATTTGCGTAACAAGAAGCTTTCAGGGAAAGCCAGAGGACACTCAACCTGGGCATTGGCTACCTCTGTTGCCTTCCAAGCCAAATTGCCTTTAGAGTCAATTTGTGCAGCAGCAACATAGGCAAATCCTCATACCTTTATCACTCATTACAAAGTGGATGTGGCCTCCCAGAACAGGGCATGCTTTGGTTCCACGGTCTTTAAGAGTTTATTCCAGTGAGCCACCCAAGAACCAGGTGCTAGGGACAAAGGTCCCAACCAGCAAGAATGAAGGCGAGATGGGGACAACATAACATAAAGAAGTTATGTACCTACCATAACATTCCATGTTTGTTGTCCTTCATCTTGCCTTCCTTCTTACGTCCCCCCTCCTTCCCCCTTCCTGGAGGATCGAGAGGAATTCCTTCATTGGTTACACTGGCTGAGTTTCTTGTTGACATACCAGGTTAGTTGATCATGCCTTGTTTTTCCTTTTTCTTTCCTTTATACACAAGGTTTCCTTATGTGTAAGAGCTTAGTAAAATTTGCATTTTACTATTATTGTCTAGTGTGGGCTATCACAAATGAGATCTGGGTAACTACCGCTAGGCATGTTAGGATAGGGGTTAGCCTCGAGCCAGTATAAGCTCTCAAGCTATAGTAAACGGCCGAGTCAGAGCCGAGGATCGGCTCCAAACCCATTTAGCAAGAAGGAAGGCAAGATTAAGGACAACAAACATGGAACATTATGGTAGGTACATAACTTTTTCTTTTTTGTGAAATAACTTCCCTTCAACTATTTAAATTCTAGGCCATCCTTCTGTATTCCATAGTACCAGAATACAAAAGTGACCACCCCCTTTCCATCTATCGTGTTTTAAAAATAGTGACTCTCCACTAAAACTTAACTTTTTAGACAGGTAAAACTTAAGTGACCTGCTTTCACATTTAACTCCTCTAGTGCACACTGCAGTGTTTAGGATAAACCATTTTTTTTCATCTTACCTTTAAGCATCTATTGCAAGACCACCAGTTATTGGAGAGCCCACATTCTGCCTTTCAGTAGTCATCTTGGGATTCGTGCTTCTGTTTTCTTCTGTTAAGAGAAAGAGTGCAGTTTCATTGTTTCCTGGAGACTGCTGATCAACAGAAAGCTTAATAACTGCTTTATCGGTGAGAGCTTGGAATCTGTGCTTATATTCTGATCCTGGTGAGAATAGGAGCAGAATGCATTGATTCATGACTCTTTCTGGTTGTAGAGTGAGTGTCTGTGCTTAACGCACCTGATTGGTCTGGTTGCTATTTGAGGTATCTACCAGAAAAAGGATACAAGCCTGCAGACCCTTGCATCATCTGGGACAAAGACTGTGGATCACCAAACAGGCTGTGGCCTGCTTCTCTTCTTGGGATTGGTGCTAACTTTTTGCTTCTGGTGAGAGAAGAAGCAAAGGAGTATTGTATCCCAACAGAGTGAAGCTGTGCTGAGACCAGCATTAGTAGTAGCCAGGCAGTAGCCATTCATGCGACTCCCCTCTTTTCATCATTTTTGACAAGCTAATTCTTTATTTTTCAGTAAGTACTGCTTGAGTTCTTCCTAACTTCAGAATATCTGTCTAAATACTTCATTCTTAAATTTTCAGGGTCTACGTATTAGTTTCCCCTCAAGTGTTTGGCAGTGCTCTTTTCAGACTCAGACACCTTGAGTGAAATTTTTCCTGTAAAAGGAATATATAAGGAAACAGCTCCAGTACTTAGTAATAATGACCATCCCTCCTGGCATGTCTAAAGGTCAGTGCCCTATGCTTTCTCCTATTAAACTGGTGAACTTGGATTTTCTGAGGCAGTGTAGCAACTGCCTCATGTGCACAGACAGCCCTCACCTCTTACCTCCCAGCACTCAGACTTGTGAGAGATGCACTTATATATCCATATTGGAAGCCATGCACTCTCAAGCCAAGACCGGAATAGCTGGTCAAGAGGAGAAGGTCAACACCTGGACCACACCACATGCAACACATAGCCCTCCAGAACACCCACCATCACACCTCTCACATAAAAACACAAATCACACACCCACCTTCACGGAGGCTCTCAGTAGAAATCTACCCAAACAGGAGAGACCTCCAAAGCAGAAATGCACTCGACCACCACAACACAGCACAAACCACAAGACACACAGCTCACTTACACAGTGTGCCCCTCAACCCAAGCCCCTACGGCAAAACAGCTTGCCCAATACACTAATCATAGGTGACTCAATACTGAGGCACACTGATGTCTCACTCACTAGGTTGAATAAGGAGAAGGTAACAGCTGTCTATCAGGTGCCAGAATCTGACACATAACACATGCACTCAGGTCACTCTACAAGTACAAGTATGACTCTGTCACTGTCCATGTGGGTGTGAATGACCTGAGACACACCTCCATGGACTACATGAAAAGAGACATGGAGGAGCTCTTGGATTATGTAGCCCAGGCATGTATGACCCTAGCTCTGAGCAGCATCCTACCATCACCCAGAATGATAAATGCAGTACAAGCAGAAAATGATTGACTTCAACAATTGGCTACATTTCTGGTGTCATTCTAAGAGGATCCAGTATCTGCTTGGGATGACATGATTGACAGACCTTGATGCTTTGCCAGAGATGGCCTGCATCTGTCACCCCTGGTTTCCGGATACAGGCTAAGGCTCTTGTAACCCCTATAGTGCCTTTTTTAGATTATGTTTCAAAGACCTAATTATCACCATAACAGTTATAAATAAATGCAATCTGAGGGTCATAGGTTAGTACTAAGCTAACTGCCCTTGCGAGCCATTTTAAGCCTAGTCAGTTATCCCTTGTGAGACTCAAACCCCACACCTTGTGTTTGAAAGGCAAATACCTTAACCATTAGGCCACCCTCCCAACCCCCTTAAATTAGTGCATTGACCAGGAATCGAACCCAGATCTCCCACATGGCAGGTAAGAATTCTACCACTTAGCCACTTTGAATTTTTTTTTTGTTTTTTTTTTTTTTTTTTTTTTTTTTTTTTGTAATGCTGTTCAATGCTAGAAGTCTAAATCTCAAGATACACTTGCTCAAAGCACTCCTCAAAATGGAGAACATCGACATTTGTGTTGTAACGGAGACCTGGTTCCTTCCTAATTTGCTTTTTAGCAATCTACCCATGCCACATTACATATGTATGTCTGTACATATTGGAAGATGTTATCTGTTTGTATCCATTGTTTATATTTTGCTATGTTTCTTGTGTTTAAAACGTTGATATGTATTTACTGTCTCTGTTTTGTTTTGTTATGTGAAGCTTTTCTCCCCGGGCCTCCACTGAAAATGGACATGTATCCAGTCGGACTATCCTGGTCAACAAATGTAAAATAAATTAAATAAATAAAGCAACAAAAGGAATCCCTGTGCTACCAGGCTATAACTCATTCCATACCTTTCGGCCCCAGAACATGGACCAAAGCTCCAAAGGCGGTGGTGTCTCCATATTCATAAAGGATATGCATACCTCCAGACTAGTAGCCCAGCATAACGCATCTGAGATACTTCAGGTACAACTAACATTGGCTAAGATGGCGATTCAGGTTGTAGCCTGCTATAGGTCCCCAACCATGTCCCAAGACTCTCACTCCATGTTCCTAAGCACCCTGGAAACTGTTAGGGTCCAACCCAACATCCTCATACTAGGTGACTTCAGCTACCCCATCAACTGGGAAAACTGCTCATGCACCAATACACTGGCAAGTTTCCTGGAATTCTTCCATTCAAATGCCCTGGACCAGCTCATTCTTACTCCCACTAGAGGAAGCAACATCCTTGACCTGGCTAGTACTAACATGGGCAACCGTTGCTCTACAGCAGTAGTCAATTCCTCCCTGGTTAGATCCAGCCACAAACTAATCACCATGGAAATCCACATCTCACCCACACACACCCGCAAAGGTAACCAACATGAAAAATTTCTCCAAAGCTGACTTTGGGCTCCTAAAAACAGAGGTGGCTAACTTCACAGCACCCATGTCAATGGAAAATAGATGCATGACTGCTGAATCATACAGCAATGCACTGTACGAACACGTACATAAATGCATGGAACTAGCCATACCCAACAGAACCAAGACGCTCTCCTCCAAAAAAAGGAAACCAGTCTGGTGGTCCCCTGCCATTAATAAACTCTACAACAGAAGGAAGAACCTGTTGCAGAAAAAGGTGAAGTCCCAAAACTGAAAAAACTCCCTTGTTAACCTCAACAAAAAGTTGAGATCCATCATCAAAACCTCTAAAGCCAGCTATGAAGGCAGAATTGTGGCAGACACTAAAAACAACCACAAAGCCTTCTATAGTTATGTCAAGAATCTCCATGGCAATACCCAGGTTTGCTCTGAGGTATTGCACAATGGTACCTCCTATACTGAGCCAACAGATATTGCCAACATACTGGCTGACAGATTCAGTGCCACATTTACCCCTCTCTTCTCCCCCTAAAGGACCAATCACAATACCGGAGGAATGCCAGGCACCCAGCATTACTGCAGCACAGGTTAAAGCTGCATTGTCCAAGGCCAAGAATACAGCTTCCATGAAACCCGACAATATCCCTGGATGTGTTCTACATGAACTACAAAGTGAACTGGCACATTACAGCCTCACATCAGGCTTTGTCCCTACCGAATGACACACTGCTACAGTCATCCCTCTCCATAAAGGGGGAGCAACTACAGACTCTGGGAATTATTGCCTCATTAGCCTGATGAGTCTGATATGTAAGGCTATGGAGCGCATCATCATGGACCTAATTAACAAGGATATAGGAAATCCTAAAACTCTAGATCCCACGCAGTTTGGTTTTGTGAACGGTAGATCATGCCTGCTCAACCTGGTTGACTTCTTTGAGTCAGTCACCAGAGCTGTGGATGAGGGCAAGGCAGTTCATACAGCCTACCTCGATCTGGCCAAGGCCTTTGATACCATTCACCACTCAGGAATTATTGATAAACTCACCAAACTAGGCATCAACCCCTATATCACTAGGTGGGTTGCAAATTGGCTCACAGATAGAACCCACAGTGTGAAAGTAGTGGACTCCAAATCAGACTGCTGACCAGTCGTGAGTGGAGTCCCACAGGGATCGGTCCTGGATCCTCTCCTGTTTGGCATCTACTTCTCAGAAGTCCAGGCCAACACGGACGGACTCTGGCTGACCAAGTTCGCAGATGATTGCAAGCTGAGAGCCATTATTAACTCCCCAAGTGATGTAGACATCCTACAGAAAGATCTCACTGAGCCCAATGACTGATGTCGAAACCATGGCCTTAAGCTTAATGCCAAAAAATGCATTGTCATCCCCTTTGGTAAAAACACAGTTCCCACTAATTACCACATCGATGGGAGCCCACTGAACACTGAAAGTGTTATAAGAGATCTGGGGACACAGGTTGACAGCAACCACTCCTTCTACCACCACTGTGGTCAGAAAGTCCTTCTTTCTGGCACATCTCATTACCAAGGGTTTTGCATCCAGGAAGAAAGAGGTCATCATCTCTCTGTACTCTTCCCTCATTAGGCCAGTCATTGAGTATAATGCCACATTTGGCATTTACCTCACAAGACACATACAATAGCTGGAAAGGCCACAAAAGTACCTCACGAAGAGGATCCTAGGCCTTAAATGCATGTCCAACATGGACAGACTCAAAAAAACTCCCGCTGTTCTCTGTCTGATGTCGTCTACTAAGAGGCGATCTCTGCTTGACTTACAAAGCCATGTCTGACTCATCTCTATTAGAAGTTCTACATCTAAAGAAATCCAAATGCCTCCACACCACATGCTCCAGAGACCTCAGCCTCATTACCACAATCAACAGAACATGCTGGAGGGACAGGTTCATAACCCAGAGACTGCCCATGCTATGGAATATACTTCCCATACATGTCAAGCAGAGCACCTCACTGGCCCTCTTCAAGAGAAATCTTGATGAGTGGATGGGAAATAGAAAGTTCACCCTGGGGATCACTGCACTGACTGTACTTGATAAAGGCACTGGGAAACAACGTTGGGTGGCACGATGCCAGGGCACTTATATGGGCTAGGCTTGTAAAGGATCCAGGGCCATTAGCCTAGTACACTCCTATGAACCTGTGAACCTATGAAGAAGAGCTCTCTGATTTAACAAAACAAACAATTAAGAAGTCTAATAAAGTCCAGCAAGGCCATTTACGAGGTTAGAATAGCCTTGTAGGCTAAAGACAAAATGCCTTCTTCAGCTATATCAGGAATCTTAAAGGTAATACTCAACAGTGTGCAAAACTGGTTGTAAATGGCACAAACTTCACTGACCAGGGTGACATGGCAAATCTATTGCTTGATAAATTTAGCTCTAACTTCACCCCCCACTCCCCTCCTACTAATCCCTGTGAAACCCCTTTAAGCATACCCCCCCCCCCCCCACTATCAACAGGGAGCAGGTTCTGGAGGTGCTCGTTGAGGCCCAAAACACTGCTGCAATTGGCCCTGACAGTATCCCCAGCTGCCTCCTAAATAGCCTAAAACAGAACCTAGTAGGACCATTTGACGCACTCTTCAACCACAGCATCGAAACAGGTTATGTGTCATGAGAACAGAGGGCCAAAATGGTCATCCCTCTTCATAAGGGTGAACCATCAAGTGGCCGTGGGAACTACAGACCCATCAGTGTGACAAACTTAATATGCAAGGCCATAGAACGAATTATCATGGGAGATGATCAACAAGGACATTGACAGCCTAGAAACACTGGACTCATCCCAATTTGGCTTTGTTAAGGGAAGGTCTTGCATATTTAACCTTGTAGATTTCTTTGAGATTCTCACCATGTCTATGGATAAGGGGAAAGTGGTGCATACCGTCTAGAGACATTTGCTCTTCGAACTCTGATCTACTTGGCACACTCAATACATTTCCAAAGAGACTTGATCAATGAGCTTTCCAAGTCTCTTTCAGGTAGTTTACCTTTGGACATACAAAATACAGTGGATGCCCAAATGTCTGCCCTGCAGTCTACATCAAATGTGGTCATGCAACTGTTATTAAACGCAACTGATGGCACATGAATGGCAGCCGGTACAGGTATTACCCTGTGTCACCATGCTTGGATATGGCTATGTGATTTCGTTGAAGGCTTCAAGGTGTCCTTTATCAATGACACCTATGATGGTTGCAGTCTCTTTGGACCTAAGGTAAATGAAACGACTACCAGGATTGAAGAGGCTGGGAAGACTTTGCCTGCCTTGAGAACCCATTTTTCTACTCCCCAAAGATACTTTATGAGGAATCAAAGAAGAGGTAGAAAGATGTGGTTCAAAAACTGCTAGGGCTTTCACCAAGACACTTCTGGAGATAGACCTCCCCAAGACAGAGGCTGACGCAATTCAAATGGACGCACCTGAGATGGTGAAGAGGACTGCAGAACCAAGTTTTCCATGGTCCTTTCATTGAGAAATGTTACAAGCATCCCTGAATAGTGGCCTGACTGCTACACTCTTGAGGCATTCAGCTGACTCTTACCCTTAAATCCTTAAGCCTGACAAACCATAACGTCCAAGTCATGGGTGCTAAGAATAATCACCAGAGGCTATATGATGCCCTTTTTGTCTCTCCAGAAGAAAAGATCAAAGATTCCCAATACATCACACAATCAGTTGCAATCTGCAGCAACACAGGTATTAAAGTTGCTCACTAAAGAGTCATCCAGGCAGTCACCCCTGACCAGTTAGGATCCAGAGTCTATTCCAGGTTCTTTTTAGTTCCAAAAAAGGCAGGAGACCTCAGACCACTATTCGATATCAGCAACTTAAATTTTATTATTTATTATTATTATTTAACATTTGTTTGCCAGGATAGTCCGACTGGACAACAAGTGTTCATTATCAGTGGAGTCCTGGGGAGAAAAACTCCATAAGTTTACAGAGAGAAGAAAAATTTACAAGACAGACATTACAGAGTACTAGCATACAGATGGTAAACTTTACAGCTGTTAGTATACAATAAGAGGATATTCCCTCTTTTGGTTAAAAATACAAGTGTACAGAATATACAATGAGAGTAGATAAGAACCTGGTAGAGCATTGCAAGATATTTCACAATTGAATAAGAGTATATAAATGTTTAAGTTTTCCATATATACATTCAAGCAAATATTCATGCAAGAGTATAAATACATATATATACATGCACGCACACACACACACACACACACACACACATACAATCTCTCTCTCTATATATATATATATATATATATATATATATATATATATATATATATATAAATAAACACATATAATCTATATGCACACACACATACATGCATACATACACAAACACACACACACACACACACACACATATATATATATATATATATACATATACACACACACACACACACATGCATGCATACACACACACACACACACACACATACACACGTACATATACTCATATATAGGTTATTGCTCACACATGGATAGGTATAGTTAGATGGTGTGGTTTGTGTTGCCCAGGAAAGATGGGGTGTAGAAATAATAAGCGGACGAGGCTTCAGGGGGTCAATTACAGGTGCATATATGGTTGGTGAAGAGGTATGTTTTAAGTAGGCTTTTGAAGGAGGATGTGCAGTTTTGTAGTCTGAGGTCAGGGGGAAGGTTGTTCCATATTTTTGCTATTTCATGGGCAAATACTGATTTCCCGGAGTTGCTTTTGCAAGTGATTGTTTCGATTAAGGCTTTGTTGGAGGACCGGAGTTGTCTATTTGAATTGTAGAAGTTCAGCATGCCAGTCAGGTCAGAGGTTTTCTCTGGATAGTACAGAATTAGATGAGCTAGGCTGAGTTGATGGTACCTTAATAGGTTCGGAAATTCAAGCCAGTGCAAGGCTTGTAGGGAAAGGCAGTGGTGGGATCGTGATTTGGCATTGGTAGTGAATCTAGCAATTTTTTTGTAACAGATGGAAAGTTTATTAAGGTCAGTTTTGTAAAGATTAGTTAGAATTGGGGATGCATGAAGTAGAGTAGATAGGAGGTGGGTCCTGGCTATTGTAATTTGAGATTCGGTGGTTAAATAACTTTTACAGCGATAGAGGGAACCTAGCTTTTTGTGGATTTTTGTGATGGTTGTTGATATGTGCTTTGTGAATTTGAGTTGCTGGTCAATGGTAACTCCTAGGAGTTTATCCTCAGCGATAGGGGTGATTTGGGTTTTGCTGGCGGAGAGTATAGAGAAGGTAAGGTTGCTCGTTTTAGCAGAGTGGAATAGCATTAGTTGTGTTTTCTTGGGATTTAGTATGAGTTGTGAGTTGTTAAGCCAGTTCTCTATTTCAGAGAAGGCTTCTTGCGCTTTTTGTTGGGAAGTTGGATGTTGGGTGCAGAGTGTATGAGAGTTGTGTCGTCAGCATATTGGACTATGTCGGCTTTAGAGGTAGCGGAGTGGAGTTGGTTTTTGAAGATATTAAAAAGAAGGCGTCCTAGGATTGATCCTTGTGGCATGCCTAAGGAGGTTGGGAGTGGGGGGGATAGAGAGTTATGCCATTTGACGGATTGTTGGCGGTTATCTAAATAGCTTTTAAACCAGAGGAGGGTGGGGTTGTTAAGGTTGAGGTCAGAGAGATAAGACAGTAGTTTATTATGTGAGACTGTGTCAAATGCCTTGGATAAATCTAAGAAAGTAGCTGAGACAAATTTACCTAGATTCCTGAAGAAGTTTATAGTATTGGTGAATTTGAGTAGTGCAGTGGTGGTGCTGTGGGATGGGCGAAATCCGTGTTGGGTTGAGGAGAGAAGGTTGTTGGTGAGGAGATAGGAGAGGAACTGGTGATGAATACATCTTTCTAGGATCTTAGAGAGGGGTGAGAGAATTGCAGTTGTTCGATAGTTTGAAAGGTCTAGGGAGGGGCCATCTTTGTGGAGTGGTATGATATATTAGGTTTTCCACAGGACTGTAACAGTGTGTTCGGTGATGGATCTATTTATTAGAAGTGAAATGGGATAGGCTATAGCTGTGGATGCAATTTGGAGGTATTCGGCAGGAAGGTTTATCGGCTGCAAGGGTGGTTGGTTTGAGTCTGGCTAGGAGTTTTTGGATAGTAGAGGTAGGAACAGACTGAAGTGTGAAAGGTATGGCATTGATTTGGGCCTGAGGTGGTGGGGTGTTGGAGGAAGTGATGTTGTTTAAGAGTTTGAGTGCTGAGGAGGTGAAATAGTTATTAAAGCTGGAGGCTATGTCTGGGTCTGTTCCTGTTATATTGGGTACGGGAGTGGTACTACTTCCGGGCTGTAGGATGTTATTTATTGTTGGCCAGAATTTTTGCGGTTTGGTACTGTATTGTTTTGTTGAATGATGCAGTAATTTTGTTTATTGAGCTTAACCTGCTTTTTTGCTTTGTTTTGGATCTCGTGAAAGGCTTGCCTAGCTGCGGATGATCTGGTGTGTTGCCACGTTTTCCAGGCTTTATCCCTGGCTCTAAGTAGGGCTTTTGTGGTTTTCTGGAGCCAAGGGGTGGGGTTGCGACTTATCCTGATAGTTTTTAAGGGGACTAGTTGGTTGAGGATATTTAAGAATGTGGAGTTGAAGTACTCAACTGCTTTGTCTAATAAAAGCGTTTTGATGGGAGACCAGTTGCAATGTTGCAAGGCTCTTATGAAGTGGTCTCTAGGAAAATTTTTGTTAGAGTGGGTTTGTAGAAGGGAGGGAGAGTTAATTATTTTAAGTTTTTGCCTAAGGATAAAATTGGGGCTGTGGTCGCTCAGAGAGTTTGTTAGGGTGCCACAGTGATGGGAAGTATTTGGTTGATTTGTGAGGATACAATCAAGTATAGATTTTCTTTTTGTGTTTTTGTGGCCTTATCAATGCGTGTGGGAGTATCTACAAGTTGGGTGAAGTTATAGAGGTTAATGTGGTGGGTGGGGGTGGAAGAATGGATGGAGTTCCAGTCAATGTTTACATCACCTAGCACAATAGTTTCTTGAGGGAAGTAGCATGAGGCCCAGTGCAGTATGGATTCTAGGGTGGTTAGGTTGTCACCCGGGGGTATATAGATACCCAGGAGGTATAGGTGCTTATGTTGGTTAAGGGAGAGCTTTGTAAATAGAGTCTCTGCATTGTTGAAGTTGGGGGAATCTTTTTGGAGGGGATGGAGTTGTAGGTTGGTTCTGTGAAGTAGAGCTAAGCTTCCGCCTCTTTTATGTAGCCGGTCTGCCCTGAGAATGTTATATCTAGGTGGGGTGATGGAACTATCTTTAATATGTGGTTTAAGCCATGTCTCTGTGATGAGAATAATATCAGGTTATATAAGGAGATGGCAGTGTGAATGTCTTCTATTTTATTCATGATACTGTGGGTATTCATATTTACTATCAGTAAGTCGGTGGGTTTGTGCTTAGCTGGATAGTGATGGGTGCATGGCTTATTAGTAGAGGTTGCTGGCCCGGGGTTAGGGTGAATGTCTCCTCCTAGTAGTAGCTGCGTAGTTATACAGTTGAAGGTTGTTAGGTATTGGATGATTAGGTAGTGAAATTGTAGACTTGGTTGCTTTTTAGAGGGATAGAAGTCAAAATGTCAAACAGACAAAGTTCCATATGGTGATGGTGAGTCCATACTACCCCTACTGAGGAAGAATGATTGGATGTGCTCTTTTTATCTCTAGGACACCTACTATCATATCAAGATCCAGAGGTGCTCCAGGAGGTTTCTTCACTTCTGGCTGAGAGGCAATACTGCCAGTTCAGAACACTGCCATTTGTTTCACCCCCCCCCCCCCATATTTACCAAGATTATGGCAGTGGTAGCAGCTCATCTGTGACTGTAGGGGATCCAGGTCTTATAGTATTTAGATGAGTGGCTACTGACTGCTACCTCCAAGGATCTACAAGGTTGCAAGTGCAACCCCAAACATTCCATCTCAATCTTGCAAAGCAATTGGGAATATCAGTCAACCAGAAGAAGAGCAAAGTGCCTTCCACACAGAACATAGAATTTGTAGATGTCAGACAGACACATTCCAACAAATTGTGAAGCTGCCCATCTCAAGATTCCAATCATTAAGATTCATAGCTTTTCAAGTGATGCAACATCCATGCCCACAGGCAAGACTCATTCTCCATCTTTTATGGCTGATGGCCTGTACTATTACACTGGTCCCATTAGCAAGATACCACATGAAAGTCTTACAGTGGACACTGGCAGTATAATGATCACAGAAATTTCAAGTGCCTTCACACTAGAATCAAATTTATCCAAGTATGCAGGTATCACATACATTAGTGGATTATATCTCCATCAGTAGTACAGGGCAGATGTTTTTGCCCACCTGCTCCCAGCACCACAGTCACCATAGACGCCTCCCTTCTAGGGTGGGGGGGGGCAGCATTTTGAAGGGAAGACTTTCAAGGGATGTGGTCATCAATGGAGGCCAAACTTCATATCAGGTTCTTGGAGATGAGCAATTCTCCTAACGTTGCAGGATTTTCAAGACCTCCTGCCCAAGGGTGGGATTTCCATTCAGACAGTGGTGTGGTACATCAGCAAGCAAGGTGGAACACATTTTTATCCTCTTTATCAAGAGACCATACAAGTCTGGCAATAGGCAGTGTCTTCCCCACCACTTACTAGTGGCAAAGCACATTCCTGGGATGTCAAGTATAGTAGTGTACAGGTTGAGCAGGAGTATCCTGTTACCAAATGTGTGGTCTTTTAAACAGTGGCAGCAAAGATCTTCAGCCACTGGGCAGCAAAGCTCTTCAGCCACTGGGGCCAACCTTGCTGCAACCTCTTTGCTTCCTTCTTCAACAACAGATGCAGCAGTAACTTTGCTGTCATCCCTCAAGAGGGGCAGTCACCGAGAGATGCCCTAGTCCACTTATCACCCCCAGGTCTCCTTTACATTTTCTCGCCAATTCCACTTTTCACAAAATTCATTCAGAAAGCCATGAGGTGCAAGACCAGGGTAATCCCCATTAACCCATTTTGGCCTTGGCAGGTATGGTTCCTCTTCATTTAGCCTCACCTACTGCACCCACCATGGGTACTAGAGCACATTCTGGATCTACTCAGTCACCCATCTGGGATGCCTCTACCAGATTTTCAATCCCTGCAACTAACCACATGTTCTCCAATTTTAATAATAGCCAGAGATGCCAGGTTTTCTTTCACAGTAGTCCACACAATTTCTTCTTCTCAGAAGGAATAAACCAAAAAGACAAGAGCAAATGGAAAATATTTTCTATTTGGGCATTTTCAAAGGGGTTAGACCCTTTCTCAGGCCATCTTCCAGTGATACTGGATTTTTTTTTTCAAACGTTTTCTGTGTGGTTCCAGTTATTCCAACATAAAAGTTCAGATGGCTACCATCTAAAATTTTCACATAGGACATAATAATTCATCTGTTGCATCATTTAGGATGACCAAAATTTTCCTTAAGGGAACATTTTTAGTGAGACTGCTTGTTCAACATACAATTCCACTTCAGAAAGTTGCAATGTTACTACATTCATTGACCCAGAAATCATTTGAACCTACAGCATTAGCAGATTTGGAATTTCTGTCTTGGAAGACTATTTTTCTGATTGCTCTCACTTCAGCAAGATGACTTTTGGAACTACAACTACTTTCATGCAAGTCACCCTTCCTTATTTTCCACAAGGATAGAGTTTCACTGACAACAAATCCCTTCATCCTTCCAAAGGTGGCTTCAAAAACAAACTTAAATCAACAAATTGATTTGCCTGGATTCTTAGCAAACTTTGCTACCAAGGGCAAACACGCCCTCCATACCTTAGATGTCCATAGACAACTCAGATTTTATTTGCATCGTAAAAAAGTCACACTTTCTAGATGGCTGTCAGATTGCATTTCCTTTGTTTATAAGACAACAGGGTTGTCTTTACATTCTAAACCAAAGGTCCGCTCTACCACAGCAATAGCAACTTCGACAGCATTTTCAGAAAGAGTACCTGTCAGTGACATATGTGCTGCAGCAGCTTGGTCTACAGCTTAAACCTTTATATCTCATGTCAGTGACATATGTGCTGCAGCAGCTTGGTCTACAGCTTAAACCTTTATATCTCATGTCAGTGACATATGTGCAGAAGCAGCTTGGTCTACAGCTCATACCTTTATATCTCATGTCAGTGACATATGTGCAGCAGCAGCTTGGTCTACAGCTCAAACCTTTATATCTCATGTCAGTGACGTGCAGCAGCAGCTTGGTCTACAGCTTAAACCTTTATATCTCATGTCAGTGACGTGCAGCAGCAGCTTGGTCTACAGCTCAAACCTTTATATATCATGTCAGTGACATATGTGCAGCAGCAGCTTGGTCTACAGCTCATACCTTTATATCTCATGTCAGTGACATATGTGCAGCAGCAGCTTGGTCTACAGCTCATACCTTTATATCTCATGTCAGTGACATATGTGCAGCAGCAGCGTGGTCTACAGCTCATACGTTTATATCTCATGTCAGTGACATATGTGCAGCAGCAGCTTGGTCTACAGCTTAAACCTTTATATCTCATGTCAGTGACATATGTGCAGCAGCAGCTTGGTCAACAGCTCATACCTTTATATCTCATGTCAGTGACATATGTGCAGCAGCAGAGTGGTCTACAGCTCATACCTTTATATCTCATGTCAGTGACATATGTGCAGAAGCAGCTTGGTCTACAGCTCATACCTTTATATCTCATGTCAGTGACATATGTGCAGCAGCAGCTTGGTCTACAGCTCATACCTTTATATATCATGTCAGTGACATATGTGCAGCAGCAGCTTGGTCTACAGCTCATACCTTTATATCTCATGTCAGTGACATATGTGCAGCAGCAGCTTGGTCTACAGCTCATACCTTTATATCTCATGTCAGTGACATATGTGCAGCAGCAGAGTGGTCTACAGCTCATACCTTTATATCTCATGTCAGTGACATATGTGCAGCAGCAGCTTGGTCTACAGCTCATACCTTTATATCTCATGTCAGTGACATATGTGCAGCAGCAGCTTGGTCTACAGCTCATACCTTTATATCTCATGTCAGTGACATATGTGCAGCAGCAGAGTGGTCTACAGCTCATACCTTTATATCTCATGTCAGTGACATATGTGCAGCAGCAGCTTGGTCTACAACTCATACCTTTATATATCATGTCAGTGACATATGTGCAGCAGCAGCTTGGTCTACAGCTCAAACCTTTATATCTCATGTCAGTGACATATGTGCAGCAGCAGCTTGGTCTACAGCTCATACCTTTATATCTCATGTCAGTGACATATGTGCAGCAGCAGCTTGGTCTACAGCTCAAACCTTTATGTCAGTGACATATGTGCAGCAGCAGCTTGGTATACAGCTCATACCTTTATATCTCTTTACAAGGTGAATGTGTAATCTAGAGCTTGCACATCTTTTGACTCTATCATTCTCAGCAATGTCCTTCCTTGAGTCCACCTAGGCTGTTTTTAGGCAGCTTGGGAATGTGTCCCACACATTGAATCAGATGAAAATACACAAAATCCGATACAAAAATAATTTATTTGCCATAACAGTAGATCCATGTGTCCCTGTTTTCATCTGGGTCACCATCCCTCCCTCCTTCCTCCTTACATATTGCCATTTTACATCTTCTGGGGTGTGATCAGACCTTGACAGGACCCTGTCTGTTTCCAGTAACACATCTCATTCCATTGTGGACAATGTTGTAGGCTCCCCTGTTATTCCCTTGTATAATTATTTTGGATATTATGTAAATAGCCAGCAAACTCAATCTGAAGTAAATCAGGTGGGAGAAGGGAATTGTGGGTGGGGAGAAGGCAGAGCTCTCGGATCCAATACTCTGGTATAATGCTCTGAGGTCGGATCTGACTGGATCCAACAACCCACATGTTGAACTTCATGAAAATAGGACAACACAAATCTATTGTACATAACTTTAATTTAGATATTATTCTATTTTAAATAATTTTAGTAGTTCTATATGCTTAATAACTCACCATACTTTTCTAAATCTAACCAAAGTTAATAACCACTCCCAAGGTCCAACAGCAGCAAATGCTGATTAACTAATAGCACAGTTGTTTTTTAATTAGTTTCAAAAACTGAGGTCACTCATAACGCATTACTCATTTCAAACATCTACATAATCATGCAGTTAATACTTCCTCATATTATAGCTCACTATACTTTACCACAGTCTGTAATATTTATACTTCACTATATTACAGCTTAAACATTATAGTAGTATTTTGTAATGGTTAATACTTTGCTATATTCAATGATTTTAAATAGTTTCAATAAACATAAGTATTCAGTTGCATAACTGAAAATTGTTTAATCATTTCAGCTTTTCTACTTCAGCATACTAGATGGTTTTCATGCTTGCACTGAAATAAACATTTTTGAAGCATATGATTAAAAGGAAAATTGCTTAGTCATATGGCTAATGCTCCACCATATTACAGTTTTATACTTAATTGTAACATTTCTTTATGGTTAGTACTTTCCCCCAGATTCTCTATGCCCTGCAGAACATGCATGATCAGTGCAGGAGCTCTAGCAGGCAATATGTCTGCCGTGCGATCCAGGAACACCCTGCAGGGGCGTGCACGAGTGCTCCTGCAGTAATCCTGCAAGGACTAAGAACCTGTATGCAAATCACCCCATTTGCAGGAGAAATCCATGCAAATGAGGTGATTTTGCGATCCAGGAAGCTTGCAACCGGCCGTGCAGGACTAGTGCAATCTGCAGAAATGTACTCGGTTAGTAACCGAGTCCATTTCTGCAAAATCCAAAATGGTGCTGTGACAGCTCCAAATAAAGACATATCACTTAGGAAGCATGCCAATGACCAAGTATAAGGCCATTGGCATTGTAAACAGCAAAAAAAAAAATAAAAAAAAATCAACTTTAATTTTTTTAGCCAATCTCGGCAGTTTAAGAGTAGGGTAGCAGCTTGCAAACGGGATCAGGGGGAAAATAAAATAAACATAATTAAGCATTTAACTAAAATCACTATTCTGCCATGTAAGTCAATGGCAGTCAGAAGACAACATGGCCAGTGAGTAGTGGTTGCTAAGGGGGGAGGCTCAGTGTGAGACATGTAACTATGCATTAGCAGGCAGTCTTATGCAAATGAGGGGAATGATAGTGAATCCCAGTTTTCCCCAGCATGTTAGTCAGGTCCTAACAGTGTAAGAGTAGGAATAGCTTGGTACAAGCCCAGGAGTTAGGCGACATCATGGGGGGGTGTCAGGCATACTGTAAGTGGATTGGAACCCTGTGGCTCGGGTTTGCTGCTAGCTTAGCACAGCTAAACTAGGGGGTGTGTCTGAATCTGCCTAGCACTCTTTACATTGTCTAAGTGGGTGTGTGCGCCGCTCACCAGGTTTTAAAGGAAGAAGAAAAAAGTTAAACCAGGAAATAGCAGCTATGTGCACATTTGAGCATTCTGTTTGTGCGGCGCACCCCTGGGCTTAAACAGGAAGGCAACGGGAAGGGTAAACAGCAGTAGGAAGGTAGTCAAGGAGAACTAGCATAGCTGGCAGGTGAAATTTATCAGAATCAGCCAATTACACAGGCAGCAGACCAGCCCAGCCCAGAACACAACTATAAACTGTGCAAACACCTTTCCCTCTGGTTTTCCCCACACTCCACACCACCGGTCTAAACAAGCGGGGAACTTTTAACACTCACAACAGCAAAATGATAGGGGCTGCTATAGCTATCATACAACAACTTGTGGAAGAGGCTGAGGGTGGTTAGGATGTGAATGCTGTCGACCAACCCACAGTGAGGAGACGGAGAAGAGTGTACAGACCCAGGGTAACCTACCAGGGGCTACATGAGCTGGAGATAGTGGAGCGCTATATGGTGGACAGGGACCTCCTACAACAAATTGTTGAGCTGTGCCGGGCACACCTGACACATAGAACTAATAGAGGGAAACCCATCCCAGTGGATACCAAGGTATGTGTAGGTCTAAGAATACTAGCTACAAGTATCGTCTGAAGGCCAACTGGGGCTATGGTGGGGATCTCACAGGCATTAGCATCCATGATACTCCACCAGTTCCTTGATGCCATGTCAGCACATGTCGGTGAGCACTATATTTCCCCAACACGCGTGAGGCATTGGACAGCGATATGCAACTGTACCACCAAATAGCAGAATACCCTGAGGTAGTGGGTGCTAAAGACTGCATGCACATATGCATCAAAGCACCACCCGGTGAGTGGGGTTGGGTCTACATCAACCGCAAGGGCTTCCCCTCCATCAACTGCTAGGTCGTGTGTGATGCCCAGGGCATAATAATGAATGTGTGTGCTGGCTGCTCTGGGAGCTATCACGATTCCCACATCTGGCATCTGACACAGCTGTACCAGAGATTTGCCAATGGGGACATCCCTGACGGTCACCTCATGGGAGATGCTGGATACGCACTGGAGCCATGGCTGATGACTCCCATCAGAAATGCACACACACACACACACACACACACACACACACACACACACACACACACACACACACACACACACACACGAACAAGAACTCCATAATGAGGCACACGCACAGACCAGAATTATAGTAGAGCGTGTATTTGGGATGCTCAAGTCACAGTTCCAGTGCCTGGACACATCCGGTGAAGCCTTGCAGTACTCACCAGCTACATGTACCAAAATTGTACTTGTATGTGCCATGCTACACAATATGATCCTACGGAAACAGCTGCAGCAGGAATAGCATGGGGCAGGGCCACACAGCCCCCCGCCATTGCCAAGGCCTGCACAGGCACAGAGTGACTCCTGAGCCTGCCCCAGTAGGCAGAAGGAGCCTTGGCAAAGAGGCAATGCATAGCACATACACTGACACAGGAGGGACCCAGGGAATAACACCTCTCTCTGACTCTCACATACAGTAAAAGGGATGCCAAACATTACACTACCTGTGCTCAACCATATGTAGGGAGTGTACTATGTGCATCCGACATAGTCAGCCCTGCAGCACCACCCTCAATACTGGGACACCCACAAGGTAAGTGGCTCACACATGCTAGTCAGGGGGGTTCACATACCCAACAACAGTCACAGCCAGCAGGACAGGTGTAGACAAACACAAACAAAGGCTATGCTATGGCCTCTGAATGATGCCTATGGGTAACCCCCCAGGCCTACACAGACAGACTGCAGCAGGTCAGGCAGTGGGATGTCAATTCTGAAGAGTAGGAAGTCTGAAACTAATATGCAGGTAAATAAAAGCTAAGATCTGTAGTACACTGGTATGCCTCTAGGCAGCATGATAGGTAAGACTACAGAATGAAATGGAGTACGTGACATACCAGTACAGTCATAGCAAACGTGTACAAGTGTCAGGTGTGCCCCCCCATCCTACGTAGACATGTAGTAACAGTCAGGTGTGCCCCCCCAATCCTGTGTAGACATGTAGAAATAGTCAGGTGTGCCCCCCATCCAACGTAGAAATGTAGTAACAGTTAGGTGTGCCCCCCCCAAATCCTGTGCAGAAATGTAGAAATAGTCAGGTGTGCCCCCCCCATCCTACATAGAAATGTAGTAACAGTCAGGTGTGCCCCCCCAATCCTATGTAGAAATAGTCACGTGTGCCCCCCCCATCCTATGTAGAAATGTAGTAACAGTCAATGCCAAGTGATCAACGGATACCCTGCAGAAAGAGTATGCTACCTGTAGGTGTACTACACATAGGTCAGCACTGCAATACAGACTACCTGGACTTGATCCATGCATTCAATACAGCCGGGCATACTGGGCATGCTCACACACTTAGAGAAATAAAGGCAGTGTCAGTCAACAACACACTGAAAGGTCATACTGGGCATGCTTACACACTTAAACACATGAAGGCCATGTGTGCAAACACCGGTGGACCAGACATAACTGGCAGTCGAAGATGTTAGTGCAGACACTCCTCATTATGCACCACACATGCTTTGCACACACAGTGGACAGATAAACAGACATATATCAAAGTACAACACACTATAATAAGCCAAAAGTAGATGTACATAGATGTGTGGAAGAGGGTGACTGTGACAAGGATCCATCCAGGCCTGTCCCACCCAGCACACAGCCAAAAGGCCACAACCACATGAGGTTCAGATGTCACTCACTGCAGGTACTTGCCACCGGTATCTGTCAGCAGTACAGACTGTGCAGTGCACGTGCTAGCTGTGCAACATGACTGTACCAGGAAGTTGTCATCTAGCATCTGTATACACATACCTGTAAAATATGACCCTGTGTGTGCCTGCATGTGGTGTGTCAACTTCTAGATGAATGGGTTATGGCCCGTGCACATACACTGCCCTCCCCATAGCCCTACTATGACAAGCCTGCTGAGGTCATCCACTGTGGAATACACCTGTGGGAGAGTTGTAGCCCAGTAATCTCCGTGGCATGTTCTATAACTGCGTACTGCTGTAGTGTGATAAATTAGTTAGTTAGGAGTTCTAATCCCCGACTTGGCAAGTATGTTTGTGTGTGTGTGTGTGTGTGTGTGTGTGTGTGTGTGTGTGTGTGTGTGTGTGTGTCTGACTCTGTCTGTGTAGAATGCAATGCTTTTTAGGGTAGTCACACTCCCTACAATTCAAATGCATAACTTTGGCAAGGCTGCTGATGTCATCCACCTAGAAATACACCTCTGGGAAGGGTATAGCCCAGTAATCTCCATAGCGCAGCCTATAACTGCGTACTGCTGTAGTGTGATAAATTAGGTAGGAGTTCTAATCCCAGACTTGGCAAGTGTGTGTGTGTCTGTGTAGAGAGCAATGCTTTTTAGGGTAGTCACACTCCCTACAATTCAAATGCTCAACTTTGGCAAGGCTACTGATGTCATCCACCTAGAAATACACATCTGGGAAGGTTGTAGCCCAGTAATCTCTGTAGCACGTGCCATAATTGCGTACTGCTGTAGCATGATATAGAACTCTGGTAGGGTTCTATTCCCACCCATGGCAGTTCTGGATGTTTTGTGTGTGTTTCAATGTCTGTGTAGGGAGCAATGCATTTTAGCCTAGCCACACTCACTACAATTCAAATGCCCTACTTTTGCAATCTTGCTGATGTCATTCAGTGTGAAATACACCTTTGGGGAAGGTGTTCTCCAGTAATCCCCGTGGTGTGTCCTATAACAGCTCCATGCTGTAGTGTGATATAGACCTCTATTACGGGTTCTATACCCACACATGTTGGTTGTGGATGTTTTGTGTGTGTTTCAATGTCTGTGTAGGGAGCAATGCATTTTGGCCTAGCCACACTCACTACAATTCAAATGCCCTACTTTGGCAATCCTGCTGATGTCATCCAATGTGAAATACACCTTTGGGGAAGGTGTACTCCAGTAATCTCTGTGGTGTGTACTATAACTGCATAGTCCTGTAGTGTAATAAACTAGTTAGGTAGGAGTTCTAATCCCAGCATGACACGTATGCGTGTGTGTGTGTGTGCGTGTGTGTGTGTGTGTGTGTGTGTGTGTGGGTGTGTGTGTGTGTGTGTGTGTGTGTGTGTGTGTGTGTGTGTGTGTGTGTGTGTGTGTGTGTGTGTGTGTGTGTGTGTGTGTGTGTGTATGTGTTTGTGACTGTGTTTGTAACTCATATCCTGTGTGGAGGTGGTTGTGAGTGTGTAACAACTGGGCCCAATGTGGAGTGGGTTTTGCAAATTTCTTATATGGTGGCTCTATCCACTTTACAGGGATAACAGATGTGAAATAGCCAAGAGGCTGAGGTGCAAATCCATACCCATACATGTGACATCAAGGCTAGGCAAACACAGTTAGCAACCCCAGTATTACCCAGAGAACACTCTCAACCCATGTTTCATACACACACACACACTTGCGTAGGCAACAGCCAATATGTTGGTAGTACACTGCATATTGCCCACTGATAGTAACTGTGGAGTGACTGCAGTGGGCTACAGAGGGCATGGCACCCTGTCCATCTGTCCAATAGGCACGTACTTGCAGACATTGCACCTTCCCCATGTTCCCCACTGGACACCTGCAACACTTGTGGTGCCATCAAATGTGACCCACAAAGGACATACCATGCCTGAAAACATGCCCTTTATGGATAGATGCCATTGACACCAGGGAATGTCGTTAGTATGCTATCAGTGTAGGTGCAGGGTTAACTTGCTGTCCATTACCAGTTCCTGCCACAGGTGGGCAAGACTGGCACATCTGATGATATTCTGTGCACACAACATGGGCCCGACACCCCAGGTACAGTTCCACATGCCACTGTACATGCATATGGGAGGTGTGCACATCCCAGACACCGCCCATGTCATGGACTAAGGAACACATACATGGCAAGCAATGCACAGCATTGACCACACACAGTAGTCACCCAGGTGACTGGATGGTGAATACAATACCCACCTATCTGGGCAAATCTAGAAACTACACCCCTGAGCCACAATGCAGCCCATTGTCATATGGGCTGATGCCAAGGTATACCCATCACCTAGCCTTGTATAGCTGTCCGGCACAATCGACCACCACACACACGTGAAGAAATGCAGCGGCACTTGAACCTGGAATGGCTGCTCATAAGGCAAATGCTCTGCCCAATACACTATTGTTATGCTGCTTCATTTGCATATATCTTCCTTTTTATCCTCTTCAGCCATTTAAGCAACATTAACCGTAGCTAAGTGATGGGCACACCCACACACCTACGGTTAGCTTTAATCGGATTTTTAAAAAAAATAAAAGGGTTTCTTCATTTTATTTATATATACTGCTGCTGTTGTACACATGGGGGACTGGATATGCGACACCTATGAGCAGTATCACTCATTTCTTACCCCTTTCTGCTGTTCTGCATTGTGGGGGCATATATATTCTGAGAGCTGTGCTCTCAGACACTCCCCCTGCACTCTTACACGCTCCATGTAAGATTAGGAGCTCAGGCAATGCTCCTCATTATTATGCATGGTGCTCTGCCATCCTGCTCCTAAATGGTCGCTTCCATGCAGGACTAAGCTAGTCCTGCATGAAAGATTAGTAAATCTGGGGGGTTATCAAATTATAGAATGTTTAAGCAATTTCAGTAGTAATCCTAAGAATTCAGTCATATAATAATACCTTTCAGGAATATTCTAACAACACATACCCTGACTCTGGGTTTCTCAGTATTGGAGTGCCACAAGGATCACTGCTGAGCCTGTCCTCTTCTCATTGATTATAAATGTTGTCATCCAGAACCTCCCCCATTTGAAGTTAATTAGGTATGCAAATGACACCTTATATATTGACTCCAGTAAAAACAGTCCTGAACTAAAAAATAAATTGTACAGATAATTCTTGAGTCTTTGTAACTATACAAATAACAACCAGCTAATAATTAACAACAAATTCTGCCTAATGTTGTTTGTCACTCAGCAAAATCTTGCAAAGAATTCCATGGTTACAGGAAGACTACATTAATAATGTTATACCAAATGTTACCATGCAAAGATATTTAGGCATCACACTTGATCAAGCTCTGTCTTTACCCCCCCCCCCACACACACACAGAAGCAATAATTGCCAAAATGTTAACTCAGCTGAAGCTATGCTGTCATATATTCCACTTTCTGTCCCCATAGCCCAACAAGCTATAGCAAGAAACATTATCATACCAAGCTACAATATGGGCTCCCGCTACTGTCACGACACTCAACTACTAATACCCACAAATTGCAAATAGCAGAGAACAGAATCTTCCACTTAGTTCTACTCTCTGAAAACAACATGCATAGAATCATATAATATACAAGAGAACTGGACCCAGTGGTCATTTATGCCTTGCCAGTACCCAACCTTAGGCCTTTCCACCTTTATCAAGAAGCAGTAGGCCAGGGGTATATTTGCACATACACATCCAGTTGTCTAAATCATTTTTTGAAGGGAAAAAGGTGAATTGCATTGTTTAATTTGTAAATGAAGCTTGCTCTGTAGAAGGAGTAAGCATTGAATGACAAGCCTGTCTCTCCACTGTATTTTATTTGCTGAAACAAGTTTAGATCTCTGGTTCTAGTGCTAGTGAGACTACCTGATTTGTGGAGATGTAAGAGTTTTTGGATTGTTGGACCCCTTGTGGCCTTAAGGGCTAGGCACAGATCACCCCTAAGGGGTCTATATGACACTGAATAAAAGAAAAGTGCTTCCAGCCTCTCCTAGTAACTCTTGTCTTTTAAACCTATGATCTTTTCAGTTAAGAACCTTTGGGGCCATTCCAGTTACTTGATATGCCTAGTAAGATACATCTAAAAATGGGTATTGCATTTGACAATAGGTCTTATTGATGCAGAATATAGAGGAGTAAGAAATTCCTTGGATCTAGAGGAAATACCTTTTGCAGTCAGCTGTGCCAGATAAAAATATTTCTCAATCACTGTTGCAACATGATTGTCAAAGCAAGGGAATTGCCTACCTATATTCCAAGTTTTCTCACCACACTTTGAGTTTGAAGCAAGGATTGTTTATATTGTAAGACAGATGAAAGGATTATTTACCAAGTATGATGATATTGCATTTTTTAATATTTAGTTTTAAGCACTAGTTGTTGAAATGTGTGAGTTCCAGTTGGAGCTTCTGTGTATCAGAGGGGTTCTTGAGGATGGCACCAGATTTGCAGTCCCCTACAAACTTGGTTAGCCAGAGATCAACATTTGTAATTTGGAGATTTCTAGAGTATATATTGAATAGCAGAACTCCCAGTCCAGAGCCCTGAGAAGCACCACTGGTTACCTTCATGTCTGATGAGGATGCACCTGCTTCACTCACTGTATGGGTTCTATCCCTCAATCATTCTGCTATCCACCTAACTATGTTTGAAGCTCCTTCTGTTTGGCGGTTATGCTAGCATGCAATATGGTGTGAATAGCCTTAGCCAGGTTGAGGTGTGCTGTATGGACAGCTTGTCCACTGTCCATAGCTGGATTTCTTCTCTCAGAGAAGCTGACCTGGTTCATTAAACAGGATTTTTAGACTGCTGGGGGGGTCTACATTCAATGTTTTTTCAGATGAGAGTAGTCAAGCTAATGGATCTGTAGTTTCCAGATTTGGTGGTGGGTCCACCTTTATGAAGTGACATCACAACAACTGTGTACCATACTTTAGGGACAGATTCACTAGCTAGACTCAGGCTGAAGAGCAGCAGGTCAGCAGACAGGTATATTATCAGACCACATGAATGATGTATTTTTTGCTTAGATTCTAGTGGCTGCCAATAAAAATCAGATCACATTCACACTAGGCACTCTGATTTATAAACTGATCCCAGTGGGCACTAACCCCTCTCAGCTCTAAACTAGACATTAAAGACTCTGCATAATCTGTCTTTTTGGGAACCAATGAAGTGAGCATTACCATGCTGAGATGTCATGTTAAAATAGGCGTAGGTGAAAGATCACATGCTGTCCTAGCTCCTGCCACATGGAAACACATCCTAAATAATAGGTGATCCCAGGAAACATTAGAAGCATTAAAAGTCAGTGTATAAGGACATATTCAGCAAGAAACTATTTCCAACTGCTTTTGTGACACTGACTAAATGTGCCTTATCTACTAGCCAGTTATTAACCAAACCAGGTGTCGGAAACATTATTAGCTGAACTAAAATCAATAATAGGATAAAAATTGGAACCAGGTATTCAATTCACACAAAAAAATGTAGAAACATGTTTTTTGAGCACTTTTGTCCTGTGCAAGACTTCTTCAGAATAAAATCACCCCATCCTTTCAGTTCCTTTAAATACAATTTTAGCTCATTAAGAACAATAAGTCACATGAATCAATTCATAAAGTCTTAAAGAACTATGCCTAAAATAAGCACAGCAATAAATAATAAGTTAGGGATACTTCTATTATTGATACTAACCAGTTAATACTTAGCTAGATACACTGCATTGCACTTAAACCTTTCTGAACCAGTTGCAATATAGTGTATATACTACAAATTACAAATAGTTCAATTAATCACTTGGTTAACTGGCTGTTAATGCCTTCAGAATTACTGCTTCATTTGTCTATTTCCCTGCTCTACTTAACTGCTAATGCCTGTAATAATAATCATATTATTGTGTCTGTATGTCTGTCTCTCTGTCTCTCTATTTCTCTCTCTCTCTCTCTCTCTCTGTCTCTGTCTCTCTCTTTGTCTCTGTCTCCCTCTCTGTCTCTCTCTCTCTGTCTCTCGCTCTCTCTCTCTCTCTATCTGTGTTTCTCTGTCTCTGTCTCTCCCTGTCTCTCTTGCTCTCTCTCTGTCTCTCTCTCTCTCTCTCTCTCTGTCTCTCTACTGGATGATATTCACTGCTGTATTTAAACTTTATTTCTGAACATTTGCTTCTTTGTTCTAATTGTGTAAATTAAGTACAAATTTCTCTGTACATCACATATGCTCAATCTGACCCTGGAGCTGGACTGAAAAGACCCTGTAGACCAGCCTGCTTACCCGTTTAACAGATTGCAAATAAATAAATAAATATCAGTGACCCTGCAGCATACTTGCATTGGTATCTTATTATGGCCACTCCATTGAGGGAACTAACATTTGGTTAGCTAGATGACTGGGAACACTTTTGGGCTAGGCTTGCATTGGCTCCAGGGCCGTTAGCCTAGTACTTGCCTATGAACCTATGCATCACTGCTTGCCACCCACAGCATTTGCTGCCCTGCATCAACTGCCTGACAGCATTGCCAGTTTTACCCTTTTTTCAGGTTGTGCATGGCTTGTGTGTGCGTGTGTAAGGGGTGTAGTATCACCTGTGTGTCCTGGGTGGTGAATTTTCCAACCATTGTCACTATTGTGGGCCAATGACAAGACATGTTCACCAGTGGGTTATACATGTTGCTCAGAGAGCGTGTGTGTGTGTGTGTGTGTGTGTGTGTGTGTGTGTGTGTGTGTGTGTGTGTGTGTGTGTGTGCGCGCGCGCGCACGCACATGCATGTGAATGCGTGTGTGTGTGTGTGTGTGTGTGCGTGTGTGAGTTCACCTCTGCTTCCTGCACATGCGCCATGTTATTTTCCTCATTACACATTTATCCCATTTCTTAAAAATGTAAAATGGACACCTGTCCTTTTAAAAAAAAAAAAAGCTCCCTCCAACCTATCATTCCTTAAGTTCACCCTTGTATATGTTCCTCTGCTTGCTGTTCTCACTTTTCTACCCTTACTATTTCTCTCCTTTCCATCCCACTTAAATAATGGACTGAGTTAGCACCTTGTTGTACTGGCCTTCTGTGGTCTGCCATGGTGCCCGATTTGCCTCTATAAGGTGCTTTATTGCACTCTTCTACTCACATGTCCTTAGGCATGCCACCTTATTGCTGTTGTTGTGTTGGTCACATGACAGCTTGTAGCATGGCAGCATCACTTCTGTTCAGTAGCATAGATGCTACCAGTAACACAACTGCTGTAATTTACTGTAGAACCCTTTTCTCAGAATTCTAGTGCTGTTTCTATTTTAGTCTGAAGTAACCCGCGGTAGTGGTGCTGTGGTAGCGTTGTCGCCTCACAGCAAGACGTTGTCATGTTCGATTCTCAGCTAGAGCATCTTCTGTGTGGAGGCATGCGTGAATGGGCGTGCCTTCGTTGAAGGTTGTGCGTCAGGGCTGGTAACTCGGCACGTAAAAATCAACTACCAATCATTAGCGGACTGGAGTTCCGCTGTGGCGACCCCTAACCGGGATAAGCCGAAAGACACAACATAGGTAAAAAGTAATGGGAGCATCATACTACAGGATCTTTGCTATAACAGTACTCTGCCATTGCAAACATTTCTGTACCTCCTGCTGTAGTTCATGATATTTGAAAAATGTCAAAAAGTGTCATAAATATTCAACCCTATGATTAAACTTCAGCTTAGCCCAATTCAAGTCTAATATTAACATTGTAATATGAGTGACACTTGTATAAATACTATATTATCTAAACTAATTCATTGAATTGTATCTCAGAAATGATTTAATACAGGGCCTCACTCTAAGACATTACTGTTGGCACTACTCTCACTGTTCCATCTATAGAAGAGAAGGCAGTTTCTGCTACAAAAGCATGCTAATTAACACCGTAATAGTACTGGTCTTTGTTGTTCATCCTGTCAATTCGCTGTAGAATGAAACAAAGACTGGAATGCAGATTGGAGAGGATCCTGTCTGCTGCAATGAAGCAAAATAAAAAAACATCATCTTCTGCTTAAATGCTGATTAAATTTTCATTGCAGTCATGGATGTTATGAGTCCATCAAACTCAGTGCATGAACAATCCATATGTTTGCAAGTGTTTAGTTATTTTCTTTATTTCTGACTTCTCTGGATGCAGAAATAAATAGATTTCTGCAGATTTCTTACCTAAAGCAAAACAACCAGAAACTGTTGGACACCAAGAGCAGTAGTAGGGCAGGGTGTTATTTTTTCAGCACCAAAATTGTAAGGTAGAGCATTAACAGGGTAGAAAGCCCATGTTAACTCATGGGGTCATGATGTTTTCAGTTCAAGTGTTTTTATTATTTATTTATTTGACATTTGTTGACTGGGTTAGTCCAGCTGAACCGAAGCCCTTTTTCAGCAGAGGTCTGGGAAGAAAAGCTCCACAATTAGTAAAAATCATGTGAAAAAACATGTGTAAACACAAAAATCAAGCATAACACAAACTCAGATATATCAGCAATTAGAGAATATACAAATATATGCAGTACAAGATTAACAACCCCTGAGAGTATATCCATTTTTACATCAAGGAAAGCAAGCTGCCTGGCTGATCCGAGGCCAACTTTTCAGCAGAGGCCCAGAGTGAAAAGCTCCACAATTACAAAAATCAAATAAAAACAAGTAAAGAACAGAAATTAAGTATAAAACAAACACAGATGTATCAAAATTATGAGAAGAAACAAATTTATGTTGTACAAGAATTAACAACCCCTGCGAATATATACATTTTTACTCAAGGAAAGCAAGCTGTGCGATCTTTTCAGAGAAATGTTCTTGAGTAACTTCAGTAAGATGAGCTGAACAGTCGCTGTAGATAGAGAGGTAACAATTTCATTGTAATATAGTGAATAGAAGAAAAGGATAGGGAATGTGGTGAGAGGGAGGAGAGGAGGATGGGGTGATTCTTCAAGGGGGGGGGGTTGTTTGCAGGTTGAGACAGAGCTTCAGAAGTGACAGTTGTTAGGTGGAAGACAGAGTGAAATAAAACAGTCCAGAAATTTGGAAAAACACAGTGCTTTCACTAGACATATAGTGCCTAGGGTTCAGTTTATACTGTTTTACTTGGTGAAGGTACTGAATGTGTCAGGAGTTGCTGCATTACAAAATGAATAGCCATACTGCGGAATTCAGCGACATTTATTTTCCAAGCAGGAACAGTCTAACCATTCCTGCATAGAAAATGGCTGCTTTGCGATCCACTTATGTGCCGTTTTCACGTGCACAAGTGGCCATACACTGTTCCTGCACAGAAAACCATTCAGCATGCAAATCACCTAATTTGCTGTTGAAGAACATGCAATTGAGATGATTTTGCGATACAGCAAGCTGGCTGGATTCCATATAAGAACAGTGTCAGTACAAAAATTTATTCAGCTAGTAGCCGAATACATTTTTGCCTCTGACAAATTGGAAGCCTGACAGCTCATGAAAACCATGTATTCATGTTGAGCAGACATACCAATGGCCAAATATAAGGCTATTGGCATTAAAATCTGCTTAATTTTGTTAAAAATAAACTTTTTTTTTTTTGCCAATCTCAGTTGTTTAAGCTGAAGGCAGCTGCGCGCAAGCATAGGGGTGCCGAAAATGAAAAAAAAAGGACAAAACTGCATTTGAACAGAAATCTGCATTTTGCCATGATAGTCAATGGCTTGCAGAATGTAAACAAGACAAGGGAGCACTGGTTGTCAAGGGGAAAGGGTGTGCTTGAGAGTTGTGACTGTGGGCCTACACTCTGGGGTATGCAAATGAGGGGACTTATACTAAATCACAGATTTCTCCCAACTGGCACCCTGTACCCAACCGTGCAGGTGCAGGAACAGAGAACCATGTAGGCAGGACAAGAGGATGACTTCAGTAGGGGTGTGTTATGGTTGCTATAAGCTGATTGGAGCCCTGTGGCCTGTGTTTGCCCGTAGCTAAGCACAGCTAAGAAAAGGGGAGTGTCAGCACTGTTTACATTGCCTAAATGGGTGTGTGCGGCACACACTGGGTTTTAAAGGTTAAAGAAAAAATAAGAAATAGCAGCAGTGTTGACATTTGAGCACTGTGAATGCACGGAGCGCCTCGGGCCTTAAACTAGAAAGAGACTGGGAAGGGAAAACAGCAGTAGGAAAGCAATCAAGGAAAGCTAGCATAGCTGGCAGGTGGAATGTATCAGAATCAGCCAATTACACAGGCAGCAGGCTAGCACAGCACTATAAACCACACAAATACTTTACAGACAGGTTTTTCCCACAAACTCTACACCACTGGTGTACTCAGACAGGGGATGTTTAACAGGCAAAACTAACTAAAATGTTAGAGGCTGTTGCCGCTTTACTCTATCAATATGTGCTAGATACTGAGGGTGGTGAGGGGGAGAATGCTGACAACTGACCCACAGTGAGTAGGAGGAGAAGTGTATACAGACCCAAGGTAACCTACCAGGGCCTACATGAGTTGGAGATAGTGGAGCACTATAGGGTGGATAGGGATATTCTACAGCAAATCATCAAACTGTGCTGGCCACACCTCACACACAGAACCAACAGAGGGGAACCCATCCCAGTAGATACCAAGGTATGTGTAGGCCTAAGAATACTAGCCACAGGTCCCTTCCAAAGTCCAAATGGGGATATAATGGGGGTCTCACAGGTATCACCATCCAGGCTACTCCCCCAGTTCCTGGATGCCATGTCACCACATGCCAGTGAGTACATATATTTCCCCAACGCCCATGAGGCATTGACTAGAAGTATGCATCTCTTCCACGGTGTAGCAGAATACCCTGAGGTAGTTGGTGCTATAGACTGCATGCACATCCATATTAAAGCACCACCCAGCGAGCGGGATAGGGTCTACATAAACCTCAAGGGCTTCCCCTCCATCAACTGCCAGGTCGTGTGCGATGCCCAGAGTGTTATCATGCAAGTGTGTGCTGGCAGCCCTGGAAGCTATCATGACTCCTACATCTGGCATTCCTCGTGGCTGTACCAGGGGTTTGCCAAGGAGGAACATCCCATATGGCCAGCTAGTGGGGGATGCTGGCTACGCACTGGAGCTGTGACTGATGACACACATCAGAAATGCATACACCAGAACAAGAACGCCATAATGAGGCACACGCACAAACCAGGATCATTGTAGAGCGTGTGTTTGGGATGCTCAAGTCACGGTTCCACTGCCTTGACATATCTGGTGGAGCCTTGCCGTACTCTCCAGCTACATGTGGACAAATGTTCATAGTAAGTGCCATGCTACATGATCCTGTGGAAACAGCTGCAGCAGGAACAGCACGGGGAGGAGCCCCCCCCCACACTATTACCAAGGCCACAACAGGCAGTGCGGGACTTGGAGGAGGAGGAACGTCCTGAGCCTGCCCCTGTAGGCAGACATAAGCATGCACTGTATACCCAGGCCTTGGCAAAGAGGCAACGCATAACACACAGAATGACACTGTAGGGGCCTAGGGACCGATACCTCTCTCTGACTCGCACATACAGTAAAATAGATGCCAGACATGACACTACCTGTGCTTTACCATGTATAGGGAGTGTACAACGTGCATCTGACATAGTCAGCTCTCCAGCACCGTCCTCAGTACTGGCCCAGCCACAAGGTAAGTCACTCTTCCATTCAGTTACTGAACAGAGTAGTTTGTTCTGATAGTTGTACCTATTGTTTGGATGCCAGCATGCAAGGGAATCTGGTGGCCGAATGGGATAGCAGCAGATAGCAGACACCTATATGGGCAGCATGAAATCCATAAATACTGGTGTCAACATACTAGGCAGTACTAGACAAGGTGACAAATCCCACGGCAGTACATGTGGTGGCTCAAATAACTGTGGGTGTCCATAGGACACAAACATGCATGTCAGTGAGGCTCGCATACCCAACACCAGCCTCAGCCAGCAGGACAGGTGTAGATGACCATAAAGAAAGGCTATGGTAAGGCCTCCAATTGAAGGCAATGGTGAACAGCCTCCCTCCAGACCTACACAGACAAACTACAACAGGTCTGGAAGTTGTATGTTAGTTCTGAAGGGTAAGAAGTCTGAAACTGAAATGTAGGTCAATAAAACCTAAGATGTGTACTCTACTGATATGCCTCCAGTCTGCATGATAGGTCAGAATGAGAAGCTCTCTTCTCCTACTCCATAGCAAAATTATGGAATACCCTTCCTCACACTATAACTTCTGTGTCATCATGCACTAAATTCAAAGCTGCTCTAAAATCTCATCTAAAACAGCACTGGACAATCCCCTGTAACAAACCTCTCTAACATCTCTACCCCAACCTCTTTAATCCCTTTCTTCCACCCCTCTAACTACCTCGGATTGCAGCCAAATACATTGCTTGTAAACCTATATCTCAGCTGTAATCTTAGCCTCTGTTATTCAAGGGTAATAGCTGCTAGCTCAGCTACTGAAATATTTGCTAGTCTTTATGGCACCAGTGATATAAGTGTTGTACCATTTAATTAAATACTTAATTTCATTTTGAACTATAACTGTTTACTACTATTTTTAAACAAAACCTACCTATTAATTGTTGTTTTTATTGTGGAGCTTTTCTCCCCGGGCCTCCGCTGAAAAAGGACTTGTGTCCAGTCGGATTTTCCCGGTCAACAAATGTATATAAATAAATAAATAAAATAAATATGAAATGGAAGCCAACAGAGTACCTGAAATACCAGTACAGTCATAGCACATGTTTAAAGTCATCAGGTGTGCCCCCCCCCAATCCAATGTAGAAATGCAGTAACATGCAAGTGTGAGGAGTAATATCAGTGGAGCACAGATTGCTCGAGCTGCCCCAATTTACCGGCTAGATTGTTGCATGTGTACAATATGCAGGGGTCTGACTGGTAAGTTGTGTGTTCAATATTGTCTTGAAGTGGTCAGCATGTAGGCCTGGAGGGATGCGTCTCAGTGGCCTACGGGCAGTACTGTGGTTGACAGGGCCATGTTCCAACAACTGCAGTGCCAACCACACTGCTTCTCAGCGATACCCATGTCAGCAAACGTCCATACTTACTGTCCAGATGTCAACATCTGTCACAGTCTGAAAGATGGACATCCCATGAACGTGGCCCCATACATAGACACAGTACACAGGTGGAAGTACCCTAGACAGAGTGCATATAATGTAACGCTCAACTACACACACCTTTGGAATTGTACATACAGGTTAGCAGCACATTAGTTGTCCGTGTAGTATGGAATACTGGTGTAGTCTGGGCAATCACTGGCAGACCACAAAAGGCACAGTTATAACGTAATGAGAGACTGCCTATATCCACGCACAAGGCAGCATAAGGGGAATGTCCCAGGTATATCTGTGAGTCAGCTGCCATCAGCTTCCATATCACACATGCACCCAGCTCACCCCACCATCAGCCGAGGTTTATCATAGGTTCATAGGTAGGTACTAGGCTATCTGCCCGAAGACATTTATAAGCCTAGCCAGAATGTGTTGGCTTTCGCCGCCCCCTTAGATTAGTTCCCTGTGCCTCTGTCCAGCAGAGCCATAGAAGTGATCCCTGGGGTAAACTTTCTGTTTCCCATCCACTCGTCAAGGTTTCTCTTGAAGAGGGTTAGCGAGGAGCTCTACCTCATGTAGATTGGAATCTTGTTTCAGAGCATGTGAAGTCTCTGGGACAGGAATATATCCCTCCAGCACGTCCTATTTGTTGTTGTGGTGAAGTTTAGATCCCTGGAGTGTGTGGCTTGAGGGGATATGGTTTTCTTTAGGTGGAGCATGTCCATCAGTTCTAGGTTGGACATGACCTTGTATGTCAGGCAGAGATCACCTCTGAGTAGGCGGGATGCAACAGAGTACAGCTGGAGTTTCTTCAGTCGAGCTGCATAGGGCATCTGCTTGAGGCCAGTGATCCTCTTGGTGAGGTACTTCTGTGGTCTTTCCAGTTGTTGCAGGTGTCTTGTGAGGTACATCCCAAATGGGGCATTGTACTCTATGATGGGTCTGATGAGTGATGCGTAGAGGGGCCCGATGACCTCTTTCGATCTGGGTGCAAACCTTTTTGTGATTAGGTGGGCCACATAGAAGGATTTTCTAACCACTTTGGAAATGTGATTATCAAAGGAGAGGTTACTGTCTACTTGGGTCCCCAGATCCCTTATTACGTCTTCCGTATTTAGGGGGCTACCACTTATGTGGTAGTTTGTGGGTGCTTTGTTTTTTCCAAAGTGGATGACTATGCACTTTTTGGCATTTAGCTTGAGGCCATGGTTTTGACACTAGGTATCTGTCTCAGTGAGACCCTTTTGGAGGATGTCTGTGTCAGCCAGAGAGTCAGTTATAGCCCCTAGTTTGCAGTCGTCTGCGAACTTGGTCAGCCATAGTCCTCCTGTGCTTGTCTGTATATGCCAAACAGGAGGGGGTCCTAGGACTGAGCCCTGGGGAACGCCACTTGTAACTGGTTTAGAGTCAGACCTAGCTCCCGCAACTCTTACCATATGTTTTCTGTCTGTGAGCCAGTTGGCAACCCATCTCGTGACGTAGGGGTTTATGCTCAGGCTGGTGAGCTTTTCTATAATACCTGAGTGGGGAATGGTGTCGAAGGCCTTTGCGAGGTGTAAGTAGGCTGTGTGGACCACCTTTCCCTCGTCTATAGCCTTGGTAACTGTGTCAAAGAACTCCACCAGGTTTAGGAGGCATGATATGCCCTCAACAAAGCCGATCTGGGTAGGCTCCAGTGTTTGGAGCTTTCCAATGTCTCTGTTAATGAGATCCATGATGATGTGCGCCATAGCTTTGCAGACTAAGCTAGTCAGGCTTATAGGGCGATAGTTCCCGGGGTCCATTGTGGCTACACCTTTGTGGAGTGGAATAAATGTTGCTGTGCGCGACTCTATGGGTACGTAGCCTGTGGAGAGGCTGAGTTTAAACAGTGTGTTTAGGTGAGGGGTTAGTTCATCTTTGAGCTCATGTAGGATGCAGCCTGGGATATCATCCAGTCCCATTGATGCTGTGTTTTTGGCTTTGGAGAGGGCTGTTTTAACCTGAGTGTATGTAATTTTAAGGGCACTACATTCTTCTGGTATAGTTATGGGCCCTTTTGGGAGGTGAGAGGGGGGTGAAGTTTGCACTGAGCCTGTCTGCCACGATGTTGGCTATATCTGTCGGTTCAGTGTATTTTGTGCCATTCTGAACTAACTCTGAGCAGATCTGAGAGATGCCAATTAGATTCTTGAGAAAGCTAAAGAATGCATTGTGGTTATCTTTGGAGTCCATGGCAATTTTTCTTTCGAAGCTAGCCTTGGATGATTATATGAGGGAACATAGTTTCTTGTTGATACTGATCAGGGATGTCTTCCATTCTTGGGATTTTACTCTTTTCTGTACTAGTTTCCTCCTTCTATTGTATAGCTTGTTTATGGCAGGGGTCCACCAGACTGGTTTCCTTTTCTTGGAGGAGTGAGTCTTGGTTTTGTTTGGGATAGCACGATCCATGCATTCTTGTATAGAGTACATTAGTAAAGGATTTTGCAGCTTGGACAGCATTATCCTTTAGCATAGGGGCTTTGAAACTTCCCACCTCGGTCTTAAATAACATGAAGTTTGCTTTTGAAACATTTTACACGGTGGTTTCTTTGACCGGGGGTATTGGCAGAATGTGGATATCCAGAGTGATTAGTTTATGGTCAGATCTAACCAGTGAGGGGTTGACCTCCGGTGTGGAACACTGGTCGCCCATGTTGGTGATGACCAGGTCCAATATGTTGTTACCTCTGGTGGGGGTGTTGACCAGTTGATCCAGGGCGTTTGAGTTTATAAATTCTAGGAAATGTTGAGCAAGGGAGTTTGTACTTGAGTAGTTTTCCCAGTTAATGTTTGGGTAATTGAAATTGCCCAATATTAGGGTGTTTGGTAGGACCTTTATGTTTCCCTGTGTTTCCAGAAATGCGGAGTGGGGGTCCTGGGACATGGTGGGTGATCTGTAGCAAGCTGTAATTTGAAAAGCAGTTTTTCCCGTTGTTAGTTGCACGTGGATGATCTCTGAAGCATCGTGCTGTGCCACTAACCTGGAGGTGTGGGTATCCTTGATGAATATGGATATTCCCCCGCCTTTTGTATTTCAGTCCAGGTTTTGTGGCCGAAATGTGTGGTATGAGTTGTAGCCTGGTAGTGCTGGGGTGCCCTCTGGAGCCTTAAACCAGGTTTCTGTTACTGCACATATATCGATTTTCTCCATACTGAGGAGTGCCTTGAGTGTATGCATTTTGAGGTTTAGACTTCTGGCATTTAGTAGCATTACCCTCAGTTTTTTGTTACTTGTGCTGTTTACGGTGGTGGGTTTGTCTTTTGAGCCTTGCCTAAAAAAGGCACTATAGGGGTGGCAAGAGCCTTGGCCAGTATTCAAAAGCCTAAGGGTGACAGGTGCAAGCTGTCTCTAGCGAAGCAGCGTGGCTTGTCGAGCATGTCATCCCAAGCTGACAGATACTGGATCCCCTTTGAATCACACCAGAAGCTTAGTCAATTGTTGAAAATGATAATTTTTTTCTCTATACTGTTGTATCATTCTTGGTGAGGGCAGGATACTACTCAGGTCAGGGTCATACCAGCCTGGGCTATGTGATCAGAGAGCTCCTCCATGTATCTTTTCATGTAGTCCAGGTCATTCACACCAACATGGAAAATGACAGAGTCATATTTGTAACTTGTTCTAGAGTGATCTGAGTGCTTGTGTTATGTGGCGGATCCTGGCACCCGACAGGCAGCTAACAGTAACCTTCTCCTTGTTCAGCCTAGTGAGTGGGACATCAGTGTGCCTGACTATAGAGTCACCTATTACTAGTGTGTTGGGTATGTTATTTTGCCTTAAGGGCTGTGATTGTGTGGCACACTGGTTTTGTGAAGTATGTGTTTTATGATTTGTGTTGGGGGGTGGAGGTTGCTTGGATGTCTGCTTTGTAGGTCTCTGTTGCTTTTGCAGATTTTTATTTAGAGCCTCTGAATATGTTTTCATGTATTTATGTGTGTTTTTTGCCAGTGCTGGTTTCATAGGTCTATGTGAGACTGGTGGTGTGATGCAAGTAATTCCCTTCTCCTCTTGACTGCCTGGTCCAGTCTTGGGTTGAGAGAGCTTAGCCTCCAGTTTGGCTGTATAATTGCATCTCTCGCATGTATTAGTGTTTAGTGGAAGGAGGAGAGGGTTGTCTGTGTACATGAAGCAACTGTAACATTGTCTCAAAATGCCCAGATTCACAAGTTGGACCAGAGAGTACACCCAAAACTGCCTTTTGGACATGCTTGGATAGGTACAGTGAACTGTTTTACTGATTGGCAGGTAAGGTCAAATAGAGAGCCTTGCCCTTCTCTACAGTATAGGGGGGTCTAGTGCTAAGGTTTATTAGTGCTTGCTATGAGTTTTGAGCAAGTGCCGAGATGAGAAGTGAATGGTTTGAGTGCTTAAGTTGAAAGTTTATCTAGTTCCAAGGGAAAATTTAAAGAGTAGACTTTGTGGAGCCGGGAATAGTTATATACTAGTTAACCGGCGCTACCCGTTTAGCAAAACTGTGCAAATGCCGGTTTTATAGCAGGGAAATGAAAGAGATAGAAATTAGCCCAAAATGGCCAATAAACTACTAATTTCTGGGCTAAACCCACTCCTCCAGGGACAGATAGGTTGCTCAAAGCTCCCTCTCTCACAGTGAACAGAGAAACTTCCTTCTATTCAAGTAAGGTATGGCCAAACAGCCCTGAATTCAGCACTAAACTGAAAACTGGACTTTGCTAGCTTAGAAAGGCGGGAAAACATTTTTTTGTTTTTTTGTTTTTTATCTTCAGAAAATAAAGCAGATACAATCAAAATACATTTTAAATGTGCAGAAATGGCTAGCATACTTGAGTGTGTAGCCTACAACAGTTAAACAGGTAATTTAAACACAAAAACGACTTTGTTAAAGTGCAGGCAGTAAAATAAGTACAATATGTAGCTGAAACAAGCTTTTTAAATCACAGAAACTCTAGAAAATTGGTGTTTTAGGCAGAATTAGCTAAAGGCAGCAAGATAATGCAGAAAAATTATACTTAATCACTCCAAAATCTCTCTTTTGTCTCTCTGCTGCTGTAGAACTCTGCAGGGCACCAGCTGGAGCTTTCTGAGCTGTATACTAGCACAAAATCCTTGCAAATGCGGGTTTTATAGCAGGGAAATGAAAGCGATAGAAATTAGCCCAAAATGGCCAATAAACTACTAATTTCTGGGCTGAAACCACTCCTCTATGGAGAGATAGGCTGCTCAGAGCTCCCTCTCTCACAGTGAACAGAGAAACTTCCTTCTATCCAAGTAAGGTATGGGCAAACACAGAAACTTGTAACACAGCCCTGAATTCAGCACTAACCTGAAAACTGGACTATACTAGCTTAGAAAGGCGGGAAAGCAAGTATTTTTTGTTTTGTTCAGAAAATAAAGCAGATACAATCAAAAAACACTTTAAATGCACAGAAATTACTATCACACTTGAGTGTGTAGCCTACAACAGTTAAACAGGTAATTTAAACACAAAAATGACTTTGTTAAAGTGCAGGCAGTAAAATAAGTACAATATGTAGCTGAAACAAGCTTTTTAAATCACCAAAACTCTAGAAAATCAGTGTTTTATGTGGAATTAGCTAAAGGCAGCAAGAAAATGAAGAAAAGTGATAATCACTCCAAAGTCCCTCTTTTGTCTCTCTGCTGCTGTAGAACTCTGCAGGGCACCAGGCTGGCGCTTGCTGAGCTGTATACTGATATACAGGTCATATCCTTGCTGTTGGGAATGAGTACAGTATGACCCCATTTCTTTATGGGAATACCCACAGGATGCAGCATGCTGAAGAGGTGTCCTATGCAGGTGTGTCCCTAGCTGTAAGCAGCACTCTGCCCACATCCAGACCAATGAATCAATATGGACAGGAAGTATTGCCAGTAACACCTTGCACACCTACCCTGTCACCCCAGGGGAATCCACTGGCTCGCAACCTGGGAATGTATAAGTGACAGAATGTACTGGCCTGCTACAGATGGGTCGCATCACTACCAAATAGCCTACAGTCCTCTGTCAAAGGCCTGTGCCTCACCCATAGTGCCAGTGTATGGTAACTAACAACCTAACTCAGTCAACAGAACACAAATGCAAGGTCATGCTGACAAATCCCAGTAGCATGCCCCCCATGTCCTTCTGCAAGAACTGTGGACCAATCCATAAATACTGCTGGGATGAAGGGACAACTATAGGGATACCTCTCAGATATCGCTCGCATAATGTTAGGAAGAGGATAGAATAATAGTGGGGGGTGTAGAAGCATGGATGTCATGGAGTGTGTGAAATCTGAAACTCTGATGTGTGCCCATACTACCCCTGCCTGCAAACCCATTAATGGGTGGCTACAAACCTGCTTGTAAACCACAATGTGAAGGGAAATTGACCAGATATATGAATCCTGCCGCTGGGTAACCTGGGTGAATCTGTACAGCTGAGAGATATGGCCATTCTGTTAAGTCGATATATGTACAAGAAGGGGACCTCAGCCACCATACTACCAAGGTGCTGGACCATTTACACAGACCCATCAGCAAGTGTCTGTAGCTACCCCTCCAGAATAGCAGGAGTGTGCAAGAATGTGTAGGCTGCAGCCCACAATACTGGACTCAGCTTCATTTATCTTGTATTTCCCTCTAAATAACTGTGAGCAAATAATTATATCTGTCGGTAGTTGATGACATGCCAAGGATCAAATGGTGGAAGTTGAAAAAGGGTGATTGTGAGGTGGAGTTCAGGGAAGAGTTAAAACAGGCACTGGGAGGCAGTGAACAGTTACCGAATAGCTAAGTAACTACAGCAGAAATGGTAAGGGAGACAGCTAGAAAGGTGCTTGGTGTGACATATGGACAGAGGAAGGAGGACAAGGAGACGTGGTGGTGGAATGAGGAAGTACAGGAGAGTATACAGAGGAAGAGGCTGGCGAAGAAGTAGTGGGATTGTCAGAGAGAAGAAGAAAGTAGACAGGAGTATAAGGAGATGAGGAGCATGGCAAAGACAGAGGTGGCGAAGGCTAAGGATAAGGCATATGGAGAGTTATATGAAAGGTTGGACACTAAAGAGGGAGAAAAGGACCTGTACTGATTGGCTAGACAGAGGGACCGAGCTGGAAAAGATGTGCAGCAGGTAAGGGTGGTAAAGGATAGTGAGGGAAACGTACTTGCAAGCGAGGAGAGTGTGTTGTGCAGATGGAAAGAGTACTTTGAGGGGCTGATGAATGAAGAGAATGACATTGTGATCTGTAGTGAGAGTAGGGACCAGGTTGAGGAGACCCTGGAGAGGTGGAGATATGCTCTAGAGAGGAGTGGAATGAAGGTCAGCAAGACTAAGACAGAATATGTGTGTGTGAATGAGAGGGAGGCTAGAGGAATGGTGAGGATGCAGGGAGTAGAGTTGGCAAAGGAGGATGATTTTAAGTACATGGGATCAACAGTTCAGAGTAATGGTGAGTGTGGAACAGAGGTGAAGAAGAGAGTACAGGCAGGGTGGAGAAGAGTGTCAGGAGTGATTTGTGACAGATGGGTACTAGTAAGAGTGAAAGGGAAGGTCTACAAGAGGGTAGTGAGACCAGCTATGTTGTATGGGTTGGAGATGGTGGCATTGACAAAAAGGCAGGAGTCAGAGCTGGAAGTGACAGAGTTAAAGATGCTAAGATTTGCACTGGGTGTGACAAGGATGGACAGGATTAGGAATAAGTATATTAGAGGGTCAGCTTAGGTTGGATGGTTTGTAGACAAAGTCAGAGAGACGAGATTGCGTTGGTTTGGACATGTGCTCAGGGGGGATGATGGGTATATTGGGACAAGGATGCTAAGGATGGAGCTGCCAGGTAAGAGGAAGGCCTAAGATAAGGTTTATGGATGTGGTGGAAGAGGACATGCAGGTGGTTGGTGTGACAGAGCAATATGCAGAGGACAGGTGGAAATGGAAACAGATGATCCGCTGTGGCGAACCCTAACGGGAACAGCCGAAATAGAAGTAGTTGATGACATTGTAAAACAGTACATATGTCTGAATATCTCTCCTAACACCAACCTTGTAACACAAGCAGCACAGACAGCAATAGTTACAGTATCCCCCTATCTGTCGCTCATTGCAACTCCATATTGTCAACCTATCTACAGATATCCTGCAGAAACAGGTTGCTAGCTGTATGTGAAGAACACAAAACCCGGACTGGAGTACAACCCTACCTGGAATGGATTCACATACTCAATACAGAAGGTCATACTGGGGATGCACCTACATTTAGAGAAATGTCTGACAACACAGTGGACTATACATATCTGTCATTTGCAGATGTCTGTGCACACACACCAAATTGTACACCATTTATGCTTCACACACACATTGGATAGGATAATTCACACATAATTAAGACCAACAGACTATAATATGTCAAACATACACACACAGAGGCCGTCCCACCCACTACACATCCCATTGCCTTTATCACATGATGTACTGATATCAATCAGTGTAGACATTCCTTTTGGCAGCCCTCAGCCCTATAGTGTCTGTGGTGCTTGTGATAACTGTGTAACACTATAGTACAAATAAGTATTCATGTAGCATTTGTAAATTCAGTCCTGTCAAATGTAAAGTTGTGTGTGTGTGTGTGTGTGTGTGTGTGTGTGTGTGTGTGTGTGTTTCTAGAGAAATAGTTTATGGCCCATTCACACACACTGCACTTCCCATTGCCCTATGTTAGCACTCCTGCTGATGTTAGTATCCTTGAAATGACCTTTTGGCCAAGTCTCAGCCCTATAAGCTCTGTGGTGCGTTCAGTACTGTAGTGTAGCAAACTAGTTAGGTAGGAGTTCTAATCCCTGTCCTGACAACTTCAAAAGTGTATCAGTGTGTGTGTATAATTGTAGGTTCATGTATTTTGTGTCCATACACAGCAAGTACATTTCAGAGTGTAATAGTTTACAAGTGCTGCTGATGTCACTTACCTTAGAAGTATGTGCGGACCCCAGCTTGCTCCGTGGCATGTGTGCTAAAAGTGTAACACAGTAGTATCACTACTTGCATAGATTGGGGTTTGAATCTCGTTCCTGGCATGTGTTTGTGTGTGTGTGTGTGTGTGTGTGTGTGTGTGTGTGTGTGTGTATATATATATATATATATATATATATATATATATATATAGACTCACTAGACAATCTTGACGTACTGAAATGTACTGCTGCTTATAGGTGTGTTATTGTGTTTGTGTTTGTGTGTGTTATTTTTGTTTTAGTGTAGTTAGGTAGGTGTATGTGTGTGTCCTTATGTGCTGGTTTGTGTGTGTGTGTGAATGGTCGCGATTGTGCTATTCGCGGTTTTGTGTTTTCGGGTATGTGGGTCTTCCACTATTCAGTCATTCAGTCTCGAAATACTGAAATTCGACATTTCAGTATTTTGAGATTGTCTAGTGAATATATATACATATATATATATATATATATATATATATATGCTGGTAGCATAAAGATTTTGGGCCCATGTATACCCAGTATACTTCTCAGTGCCCTACTTTAGCAGTCCTGCAGATCCCATTCACCTTAGAAGTACCTTTCGGCAACCCTGAGCTATGTAAGCTCAGTGATGCCTGTGGTAACTGTGTAACATAGAAGTCCAAATCCCTATTCAGATGGGGGTTGTATCCTTACTCATGGGAAGTGTTAAATGTGTGTAGGGTAAAATATTTTATGAAATCTGTCACACACAACATCACCCATTGTCATGATTTCAAAGGCCTGGTGATGTTCCTCACGTTAGAAATACCTTGGGACAACATCCCCCTATAAGCTCCGTGGCGCATGTAACACTCTAGTAGCAATACATAGATAGGTAGGAGTTCTAATCTCAGTACTGGCAATTGTGTCTGTGTGTGTGAACAGTATCCTGTGTGCATGTTGTTGTGATTGTGTAATAACAGGATCCATTGGGAGGTGGGCTTTGCTACATTATTGTATTTCCATTGGGGGGGGCAGGTTTTGCTAAAATCATTATATTCGTAACCTAGTATATGTTCCAACATCCACATTACAAGACCAACAGTTGTCAACCACTGTAGAGGTGTGTGTGGGCAATTTGCAGCCCTAAAAGTGTTGTGCCATGTGCAACAACCATGCGACATTATGGAACAGATGACAAGATAGGCAGCCCATCTATACCTGGGATACCCCCTCGTCAACCATGAATCATACACATACACACTTAGGTAGGCATCTACCCCTATAGTAGTACGTGGCTTGCAATCCGACTCACACATGGAACCCACAGTGTGAACACGGAAGACTCCATGTCAGACTGCTGAACAGTCATGAGTGGAGTCCCACAGGTTGTGGACCTGGGTCCCCTCTTGTTTGTAATCAACACCTCTGAGGACTAGCCCACTACAAAGGTGCCCAGGCTGACAATGTTTGCAAATCACTGCAAGGTGGGTGCCAATATTACACCCTCACGTGAGGTTGCCACCCTACAAAATGGCCTCTCTGAGACCTTACACTGTTTCAGACCCTGGACATTACCTGAATGCCAGAGGATGTGCGGCCATCCCCCTTGGGTACAACATGGGTCCCATAAAGTAATACACTGCTGGTAGACCACTGAGCACTGATGTTGGTATAACAGAACTGGGAACACAGGTCGACAGTCAGCTCTGTGCTGACCACCACAGTGCCACTGTCTTCAAAAAACACTTCCATGTGTCAGCTCCCCTGAGTAAGGGTGCTGGATTCCAGATGTAAAAGGACTGTGTTTCCCAGTACTCACAGCTCACTTGGTCAGTATATGTGTACTATGGTGCGCTGCCCATGTACACCACTGGATGGCCGCTACAACAGGGAAGGCTGCAGTTGTGCCACACAAGGATGGACAGTTTGGATTACACACCTGCCCTATATGGACAGACTCCACTAACCCAAATGAATCTCCATCCCATATTGGCTATGTAGGTGCAATCCATGCCTGGCTTACACACCCATGTCTAACCCAACTCTGATGTGAATGGTACATTTAAGGAAACCAGGCTGTCCACACCACATGGCCCAGAGACCTCAACCCCATCCACATAGACAACAGTACATGCTGGAGGGGGGGTAGGTTCACAACACAGACACTGGCCATGCTACGGAATAGTTGCCACATACATGTCAAGCAGACCATATAACTGGCCCTCTCTATGAGACATCTAGTAAAGTGCATGGGGAATAGAATATCCACCCTGGTGACCACCCCGGTGGCTATACTGAGAAGACACACTGTGGAGTATCATCAGGCGCCATGCTACCAGGGTAGTCCCATGGCCTACCCTGTAAAGCCTCCATGGCTAGTTCCGTAGTACACACCTATGAAGCACTGCATCTATGGATCCCAGTAATGTCAAATCTGTGTGTGTCCATTACTATGTATGAATGTTTGTGAGTGTGTACACATCTGGACAAAAGTAGTTGGAGGCCCACTCTCACCCCTGACACCTTACATCGACATACTATACATGTGTTGTTCATCTTATACACTATACATAGGTACCTTGGGACAGTCTCCAAACTATAGGTTCTGAGGTGTGTGTGGTAGCTGCCTAACAATATAATACAAAAAACTACATAGGTAGGGGTCATAAGATGAGTCCTGCCGTGTGTGTGTGTGTGTGTGTGTGTGTGTGTGTGTATATGTATGTGTGTGTGTAGATATCTATACATGTTTGTAGGTGTCACACTTTGGGACCCTTCACCCTCAGTCCACTTCCCATTGACCTATGTTATCACACCTGCTGATGTGAGTCCCCTTGAAAGATCACTTTCAGCATTCTGCAGCCCTATAAACTCCATGGCGCTTGCGATACTGTGTACTACTATAGTGCAGTAAAGTAATCCAGTAGAGTTCTATTCTCAGTCCTGACAAATGTAAAAGTGTGTCTGTGTGAGAGTGTGTGTAATTGTAGAGACGTGATTCTTCAGCCATTCCCACTTACTGACCTTCCCTTTCCACCCTTTAGCACTGCTGCTGATGTCACTCACCTGTAAATATACCTTTGGACAGCTGTCAAACATATAAGCTCCATGGCGCGTTACATAACTGTGCAACACTGTTGTAGCAATAACCTAGATAGGTAGGGGTTCAAATCTTACTCCTGTCAAGTGTGTGTGTGTGTGGTTGTGTCGTTAACATTGTGATCCAGATCCATTGGGGGGGGTGGGTTTTGCTACAGTTTTGTGTGGTTCACCCATTAAAGTACCATATGTCCACTGTACAGGGCACACTGTTGTAGTAGCTGTGGAGAATCTGACATCCTATCAGCTGTCTGTCATGTGAATTAACTTTGTAACAGTATGGAGTTCACAACATGATATGTGGCCCTTGTAGTCCAGTGATACAATCCCACAGCCAGGAAGCATAGGCAAACGCACTCATCTATTCAATACTGCCTATGTCAATAAGTGGTCTGCAAACCGGCTTATGGATGAAACCCAGAATGTGGAAGCAGCGGACTGCATGTGAGCCTGCCAAACGGACAGGAGTGGTGTGACACAGGGCCTCGTCCTGGGTCTACTCTTGTATGTTATGTGTGCCTCTGACATCCAGCCCAACACAAGTGAACTGTGGCTAACAATGTTTGCAGTCAGTTGCAAATTGGGGGCTATGTGTACATCTCCAGAATATGTATACATCTTGCATGCCGTCAACACTGACAACTTTGACTGTTGTCAGAACACTGTCCATAGTGTCAGTGTCACAAAATGTGTCCTAGTCAACTGTGGACTCAATGTGTGTCCACAAATGACCACATTGGTGGTTGTCCAATGGACACAGATGTGCACATAGAAGGTCTGTAAACACAGCTTGACAGCAACCTCTCTTCTGACCACCACATTACCACTGTGGATGGAAAGTCTTCCCATGTGGCGCATTCCATAACTAAGGGTGTGTCATCCATGAATTAAGACGTCAATGTTTCCCGTACTCTGTGCTCATTAGGCCAGTCAGCAGGTACAATGGCCCATTAGCCATGTAACTCACTAGACACCTTATATAGGGAGAGAGAGAGACACACACACACACACACATATATATATATATATATATATATATATACATATACATATATATATATATATATATATATATATATATATATACATACATACATACACACACACACACACATATATATATATATATATATATATATATATATATATATATATGTATATATATATATATATATGTATATATATATGTATATATATATACATACACACACACACACACACACACATATATATATATATATATATATATATATATATATATATGTCTGTATACAACACATGAATGTTTCAAAACGCCTGTCTCACTATTGCTGTATGCCTGTATTGCATGATATCTGCTAATAAACAAGACCATTTCCCACAGCTCAGATAGTGTACTGGTAAGTACTTGGATGTTAATGTACAGGGTCCTAGGTTCAAGACCTGGGAGTGCTGCCTTTTTCATACCTGTTAAATGAGCAGATTGCATGCTAACTGTGAAATAACACTAATACTTACTACAGCTCAGATGGTGTAGTGTTATGTTCTATGACTCCAGTGTACAGGTTCTAGGCTTCAATTCCTTGCATGGCTGTTTTTTTTTCCTGGGCAGAACAAAGTCTGCTGCATACACAACGATAGCATACCACTGCTTCCTGCCACTTACTGATGTCCCTCGCTTTAGTAGTACCTTAGTACAAGTATCACCCCAGAACCTCTGTGGCATATACGATAAATGAATAACACTGTAGTAGCAAGAAATACATGGGTAGGAGTTGTCCTCACAACCTTGGCAAATGTAAAGCGTGTGTGCGTGTGTGTGTGTGTGTGTGTGTGTGTGTGTGTGTGTGTGTGTGTGTGTGAGTGTGTGTGTGTGTTTGTGTGTGTGTCGGTTAAAGATTTTGGGGGCACTTTCACTCGATATACTTCAGTTTGCACTACTTTATCAGTTGTGCAGATGTCACTCACCTTAGGCAGACTTTTTTTTAAGTCTGAGCCCTATAGGTTCAGTGGTGTGTATAGTAACTGTGTCACATTACAATTCAGTGTCTTAGATAGAGGTTCAACCCTCAGTCATGCCACATGTGTGTGTATATATGCGTAGGGTAAAGTATTTTGTTGTTTCTATCACCCACTAAAACACTCATTGCCATATTTTACATGGGCTGCTGATGTTCCTCACCTTAGATGTACCTTTGGACAGCATCCACTGTATATGCTCCGTAGCGCTTGCGATAAAGGCATAACATTGTAGTAACCGTAACTAGATAGGTAGGGTTCGAATCTCAGTGCTGGCAAGTATGTGTTGGCAATATCCTGTGTGTGTAATAACAGGATGTATTGGGGTGTATGTTTTGCTAATCTATTGTATTGATGTCCTACTATATGTCCACATTACAAGGCTAACAGTTGTCACACTACAGCTGTGAAAGTGTTGTGCCATGTGCAATGACAATGTCACAGTATGGTATAGGTAACATGATAGGCAGCACTTATATTCCTCAAAGACCATACTCCACTCAGGAATCAAACACACACACTTGGCCAGGCATCAAACTGTAGAGCAGTAGTACCTTTGCAAATAGTATCACAGATAGAACCCATGGTCCTCACAGACCATACTCCACTCAGGAATCATACACACACACACACACACTTGGCCAGGCGTCAAACTGTAGCGCAGTAATACCCTTGCAAACCTTATCACAGATAGAACCCATGGTATGAATGCAGTGGACCCCATGTCAAACCGCTGACCACACATGACTTATGTCCTACAGGGTGTGGACCTGAGTCCTGGCATGGTTGCGATCTACACCTCGGAAGTGAAGGCAAACACAAAGGCATCCTGGCTGACAATGTTTGCAGACAACTGTTAGGTGGGTGCTGTCATGACTCACCCATGCAATACTGTAGTGTTGCAAACTAGTTAGGTAGGAGTTCTAATCCCACTCCTGGCAACTGTAAAAATGTGTGTGTGTGTGTGTGTGTGTGTGTGTGTGTGTGTGTGTGTGTGTATGTGTGAGACAACAGTATCCTGTGTGGGTGTTGTTGTGATTGTGTAATAACATGATCCATTGGGGGGCAGGTTTTGCTAAATTAGTTTATTTCATGACCTAGTATATGTTTCAACGTCCACATTACAAACCCAACAGTTGTCAACCACTGTACAGGTAGGCAATGACAATCTACAGCCCTAAATGTGTTATGCCATGTGCAATGAGTTTGTGACAGTATGGAATAGGTAATAAATATAGGCAGCCCTTGTAATACTCAGAGACCACTCAACACTCAGGAATTATACACAAATGCACTTGCCTACCTATCAACCCCTATATCACAATGTCCCTTGCAAACAGCACCACAGATAGTACCCAGTGTACTTCATGTCAAAATGATTACCTCACATGACTGGTGTCACACAGGGTACGGACCCATGTCTTTCCATGTTTGGGATCTATACCTATGAGGTGCAAGCCACCACAAAGGTGCCCTGGCTGACAATATTAGCATACAACAGTAAGGTGGGTGGTATCATTCACAAGCCATGTGATGTTTACAACATGCACAAAAGCTACTCTGACATATATGACTGTTGTTAGTACCTTGGATATTACCTCAATGACAGGAGAAGTGCTGCCATTACCCTTGGGGACACCATGGCTCACATGAAGTAATACATTGTTGGTAGTTCACCGAACAGTGATGTCATAACAGAATGGGAAACATAGGTTGACAGTCAGCTGTCTGTTGACCACAACAGTGCCACTAACATCAGACACTACCGTGATGTGTTACATCACCTAAGTGTGTGTTATCCAGCAAGTAAATGGATATGGTCACCCTCTACCCTCCTCTCAGTAGACCAGTCAGTGTGTACAGTGGCCCTTTAGCCATGTACCCCACTGGTCACACTCAACAACTGTAGAGGCTGCAAATGTAACCCTCAAAGTGAAGACCATATCTTATACACATGCCCTGTTTGGACAGATTACAATAACTGCAAGGAATCCCCATATCATACTGTCTGTGTAGGTGCAATCATTACCTGAGTTACACAGTCATGTCTCACTGAACTAGGTTAGGAATGCTACATCTGAAGAAACCAATCTGTCCCAAACAACATACCCCAGAGACCTCACTCACATGTCCACACTCCCAACAGACATGCTTGTGGGAAAGGTTCGCAACCCAGACACTGTCCATGTTATGGAATATACATCACATACTTGTGAAGTAATGCACATTATTGGTCATCCACAATAGACATCTGGATGACTGGATGGGGAATAAAATACCCACCCCTGGGGATCACTCCAGTGAGTATACTCATTATCCCCACTGGGGAATATTTTCATGTGGCCTGATTATTTATTTATTTATTTATTTAACATTTGTTGACAGGGAAAGTCCGACTAGGTTCCACAGATCCTGTTTTCAGCAGAGGCCCGGGGAGAAACGCTCCAGAAGCATGTCTTTAGAATGTGGGAGGAAACCGGTGTACCCGGAGGAAACCCACACGAACGCAGGGAGAACATGCAAACTCCACGCAGAAGGCACCCCAGCCGAGAATCGAACCGGAGAACCTCTTGCTGTGAGGGCGACAGCATTAACCGCTGCACCACTGCGCCACCCAAGTATTCCCTTGGACTAGCCTTGTAAAGCCTTCATGGCCATTCACCTACTACACACCTATGATGCTATGAACCAGTGTGTGTGTGTGTGTATATGTGTGTGTGTTTGTGCGTGTGTTTGTCTGTTTGTATGTAGTAATCTCAGTGTGTTTGCTTGAAGAATTTCCCCTGGGGGTGTGGTTATTACCAAATGGAGGTGTGTCCAAACCACCACAATTACCATTATGCACTCTGAAACAGTTGTTGTCAAATAACATAAACCTTTATACAACCCTAAGCCCTATAATCTGTGAGGCATATGCAATTGCTGTTGTACAGACCTGTGAAATCCGTGCAGATACAGCTGTACCATGCCTATGACATGGTTGATGTGTTACCACACTGCCATACCCCTTGGTCTTGCTGCAGGGCCACAACCTAGTGACACAGACACTTAGACCACTAACAGGATACACCATGTGAGAACACATTCACTCAGCATTAATAATAGCAAGAATGCATCATGGCGTAAACTGTACACACACTCTGATTTGTACCCCCTACATATGCCAGATGACAGCACCCTGTACAGCATTACCTACATAAAATCTGTTAATGCCACCCTGTGCATCAGACCCATATTTGCATGTCCCTGCATCAGTGTTTTGGATGTCAGGGATCTGGCACAGGCATATGCACAGGGTGTTGTGGTTTTGCCAGAGGCCTAGGCTGCGCCATTTGGTTGACATTATGGATGTGTGTTTGGGGTATGGGAATGGCATGGCCTGTGCAGGTGTGGTGCATGTGTGTGGAGGTGGCTTTATTGCAACTGTGGTGTGTGTGTGTGTGTGTGTGTGTGTGTGTGTGTGTGTGTGTGTGTGTGTGTGCACAGACACACCATGTGGCTCCCCTACATTTATGTTTTCAGGACAGCTGTGGCCCATACATGACAGGGTGTACAGTTCACCACCTCCGGCCACAGACACTGGAATTGGATCTGCCAAGGGTATCACGGCCACCACCAGTGAAAAGGCCGGAGATAGTACTGTTCCCTGATGGTGACATATATCTGCTGGATCCGTGACCCTGCTGTGACCGTCCAGGACCACGTGCCCATTGCCTGTCGCGTCTTGGCATGGACAGCACACCACCCTCACTAGTGCTTGTGTGACTGCCCGTACGGGGGTGTGATCATGCATGGCCATGTGTATGCGCAGCTGATCATGGTTCTGCGCTACCTTCACATGTCTGATACCTCCCATCTGCCATACCTTCAAGCACAGATATCCCATCGTGGAGGAGTGCCACGACCTGACCCCACCGTCTGTCTGTGATCTCATTGCCCTCACATATGGCTGCATTGAGTTCGTGTTAATCGCCATAGGCACCAGGGTGATGTTCTTCCACTCGCCTGCGCACTTGTCTGGTGTTACGTTCATTATATGCCTGTGCATTCATTATGGACCAAAACATGCGCCTTGTTACTGCAGCAGTGGCACCCTCAACATGAGCTGGATGGCCAGCCATTCTCCTCAGAGTACCCCTGCCCTCCTGCCTGTGTGGGACCTTGCCAGCACGCTGGCTGTAACTAGTGCCTGGCCACTCACTTGCCATAGTCATCACACTTGCATGTTCTGTGCCACCACCCAGCTGTCCTTCTATTGTGGCCACTGGTGACGGGGAATGTGTGGGCATTGTGACTGTGTGCGGTGATGGGGTAGATACAGGTGGCATGCCAACTGATGACACAGCTGCAGCCTCTGAGAACCCCACCTGTGCCTCACTTTGGGTAGTATCATGGTCAGAGTCACCAAAAAAAGTAATGTCACTTACCCACCGGGAGGGTCTGCGACCACCATGGCCACCTATGAGAAACGGACAACATATGTACACTACTGTCGGCACAATACAGTTTGATGGTACACACACTCTCTATCAGCACTATACAGTTTGCTGGTACACTCACACACTCAGTTACACACACACACACACACACACACACACACACACACACACACACACACACACACACACATGTGAGGTGTCCCAGGGGCATTACACAGACCTCACATTAGGCAACAGATGACAGTCATGACACACACTCAAACCCAAAGAGACACACTCTGGACCAGACATCAACATCATGCAGTTCATACCTTCCTACTTACCGTAATTTAGTTGGTGGTGAGCCTTCACCTACAACACACTGCACCCATGTAAACATTAACGCTGTTCATCTGTATAGCACTGTGGCCAAACCTATGGAACATACCTACCAACTATACAGAATTTCCAGGAATATCTACAAATGTGGCTCATATTTCCAGTCTGCTGCTTATACCTGCTATGTTGGTCTGATACATTACTGGATGCTCCAATGGATTGGTTACCCTACATAATGTCATACTGTGATTTGAAGATGGCATAACCTGCAGTACATGTATGTGAAAACAAGGGCAGTTACTGAAACAACTTCACAACCTTACAGTGGATATAGTAAGTGCAGAAACCCTTTTTAACATGCAATGATTTACTGACAGATCACTAGACAACAGTGATATTGCTTTAATATTCCCAACATTTCATATGACATATAACCTGTGCACTCTAATTGGAGAGCATACACATCAGGTAGGGTTAAGATATTGTACACAATATGACTACAGTAAGTGGGTTGCTTAGGGGTGCACACCTGTAAACTGATACTTTAGCACCTGTTAATCTCATCTCAGCATTCAGTACTCTTGGGAAGGTGTGTATCAGCATGACATATCTTGACAAGGCAATGTTTGCACACTGTCCCTTGGAGAACACCTCAAAATCCATCAGATTGCAAAGCCATCCCCTCTGCACAGCATTTGTCAGGTCACCACACAGATTGTGTATTGTATGTAGGTGTAGACTCAGGCTTTACTACTGTAGACTGTTGATTTATTGTGGTTGATTGTGTTCTTGTGAAGCCATCCTTTTGTCCAGTGGATGTAAGGTGTGGGCCATTGCTGTGTGCAATATTGGAATACCTCCCCATGCACAGGTATGTTGCAGACACCAGAAGGACTATAGTCACAAGGGAATGGTATTTGAAACTGGTCATAATACACTCCAAATCGGCTACAGCCCCAGTACAACATTGTGAACAGCACACATACAGCAGGACACTGCCATCAGCCTGCTTCACTGTATGGGTGGTGTGCTTCTGCTGTTGTGCAGTGGTTTTATATGTCCAAAATGGCATGATCACATTGTGGACAAAGACAGTTTAACATAGGTCTGATAACATCCTAACACATTTACACACATGCTTTTTGAAAAGCTGTTGTCTTGTTGTTCAGAAGTTACCCAGGACTGGATGTTGTTTGTTGTGAGGAACAGCTGCCATCTTCCAAACACACCATATAGCCAAGACATGTGAACACCATGTAAGATTGTTGTCACATGTGATACACACACAGTACTTGCCAGAAGCATTCCTTTGCTGGTGCTGTTTGGCTCCTGGCAACCTCCCTGGACATTATTGGTATTGTATCCTCCACATATATGTAGGGATGTCCACTTCTTCACAATGTCACTGTTACACCATATGTGGTACACCTTTATGTGAGTATCTGCCATGTGTTCCATGGCATATGCAATGCTGTGGGTATGCTTCTGTATCCTTCTCCAGGCTGATACCTTTATAACATGTGATCCCTTTGCAGCATGTTAAGCTGTATGTAAATCATGGCTTTTGCTGTAGCAGGCAACTGTGGGTCTATGTTAGGATATCCTAGGTATGTGAGTTGAGTGTTATTTACAGTTAATCCAAGAGTCCGTAATTGATGGCAGGTGTGTATCCAATATGATGTACTGCTGTGGTTTTGTCACATGGTGCTACACCACAGTATGAGTGTCATCCTGTGTATCTAATTTATTGGACAATGTCCATGTCACATACTTGTTCCACTAACAGATTTGTTTGTTTGTCAGTTGCATTGTACACATTATAGGTCACAGCAAAGGTTGGATATATGTTTGGTCTTCTGTATTGTGGTCATTGTCATATATCAGAAATACCTGCCATTCTAACAGGTGTGTACACCTTTCATATGCACTGTATAACAGCACCTGTGTACAATATGTCCCTACTCCTGGCCCTTTGTCCCCGCATTTTGGCAGTCTATATCCAGATGTCCTGCAATGACAGGTTTGTGAGGTAGGTGTGCTACAGATATATGACATCACATGCAAATAGGCCCCTGTGATATCCACTGTGATATTAGTCAGTGAATCCCACTACAAGTGATCATGCAGATATTGCCAGATGTCTGTGTGTAACACCTTAACATGCCTCGGGTACTGGTGAGCCAAAACAGTAAAAGCTCATACTCACCGGTTTCAGGCTGCTGTACCTCGTGTAGAGTCAAGGGACCTAGGTAGTAGGGAGGGAGAGGTATTGTTAGGTGATTCACAATATGCATTGGTCTACGATTACTGCTGCATTTCTGCACAGGTACAGTATAAACTATAGGTTATTACACAATGTGCAGTCCTTCACCATAGATGTGCACTTGTGTGCATTACTAAACCCCATCCACTGTTTTTATTAAATTATCAATTTTACAGTTTTTTTTCTGGGATAGTCCATTGGTCCATGAAGGGCCTGTTTTCAATGGAGTCCTGTGGAAAAAAGATACATGAACAACATTATAATATGAAGACAATATTTACTGTTATGCAATAGTATTGAAGAACGATGGGATTAAATAACATTATAAAAAATCTACAATTGCAGTGAAAATATGGTTACAAATGTAAATGGTACTATCAAACACATATCAGTCAACTAGAAGGAGTAAACTGCATTGTTGCATATTCCGGTTACATTTGTTAGAATGTTAAATAACATTACAGTTTTACATGAAATCAGCATAGTTAAAATAGGATGGGTGATAACAGGTGAAAGTGTTGAATGTAAGAAGGGTGAGACAATAACAAAAAAGTAAACAAAGTAAAGCAAGAGTACAAGTAAACGACACAAATGAAGATGGTAATAGTCAGAGAAGCTCAGTATGGTGAAGAAAAGATGGAAATAAAGGAGTGTGAGAAATGGGGAAAAACAGGCATGTCATGTGTGATGAGAGCAGGATCATTCCCAGAGGCTTTTGAGATGGGAATGAAGCAAGGTCTTAAAGGTGGAGTGGTTGTCCATAGTACCAAGAAGAGGTGGCAGGGATTTCCAGAGGTGAGCTAGGGAAAAGAATGGGAGGTGTCTGCCTGCAGGACGAGCAGGCATCTGCAGTTACTGAAAATTCTGGTTATTGGATCTTAGAAGTCTGTTGGGTATCTGCATTTTGTAGGAGGAGGCAAGGGAGGGGTAGATAGAGGGATTACAGATGAGTTTATGGGCAAGAGTAGGTTGAATGTAGATGAGATGGTTGGGAGGTTCAAGCCTATGTAGTTTGTGTGGGGCATTGCAGTGGTGGTAGTTGGATTTAGAGCTGGTAGCAAACTTAGACATTCTCTCATAACAGGAGGATAGCTTTGTTTTTAGGGAAGATGGAAAGTTGGTAAGAAGTGGGCCACCATATAGGAGACAATGAATGAGGAAGGTGTTAGAGAGTACTATTTTAGTAGTGGGAGTGATATCGTGGTTATGGTAGTAGCATTTTGGCCTGACATATGCATCTATAGACTCTATGGAACACAGTTGTAATGCAGTCCCAGTACATTGATGTGCACTTTTGCCTTATCTGGATGCTCCTTGCCTGTTGCCTGGGTGCCACCCACCTCCACGACTGACAGTTCATGTGTAGATGTTGTTGTGGAGGCTACCCCAACGTTGGCCAGGAGCTCCTCCACTGCCATCAGAGGGGGCTGTGTGGCTGCCCCCCCCCCACCTGTAGGGGAATTGTCCCTCGCTATGGCAGCAGCCCTTTGCCGGGCACGCCGAATCAGGTGACTTGCTCTGTGACATGCCTGCTCCTACGTGCGGCCATGGTGGGCCACGTTATTCACTGTTTGGACAATGTCATCCCAAATTGCAGTCCTCTCTCGTAGGTTTTGGCAACCCTGTCTAAAAAGGATGGCATAGTTCTGCAGGATGCCCTCAGTTATGGCCGCATTCTCCTGCTCAGTATAGTCTGGCTGCCGTGGCATGGCACCTGGAAGATGTAAACAGGGAAACACATCACAGGACCTCAGACATTGCACAGACTTCTTTATAGAGGCGTGTGTTTCATTGACCTATAAGGTTTTCATTGGTTGTGACTCTTTTTAAAAAAAGAATGTGCATGCAGTGTTTGTTGTCTGATGAAGGGTGTAACCCAAAAGCGCTAACCTTTTTTCATTTTGTCTGCATTTGGATTTACTTCGTTTACTTGTTTTAAAGTTTTTATTAAAAGTTTTATTGAGCAGCAGCAGTGTCCTGCCATCTTTTCTTCTGTTCTGCTCTGTTGTACTTCTTTACAGAGACAGCACATGACTAATTATCTACAGTGTACACTACATACAAACACATGCAACGCAGCACTGTATGAACATGCATTGTACTCCTGGCCCTGTTGTGTCATATTCCCCCCTATGAGGGCCAGTACATATCATAAAACCACCATTCACATTTATGTAGAAGGGAGACAGTGTCTGTGTTTTTTGCAGATGGGCTGTCAATGTTGCTCAGGCTTGGCTTGCATACAGTATGTAATGGAGCTGGAAGTATATGTCTGAGTTCATGTAGGATGCAGACTGGAATGTTTTGAGTCCCCAAGGAGACTTGCTAGTTTTACATTTCAGTGGGCAGTTTTCACTTGATCCATGATGATAGTGGTAGGGGTGCGTGTGGTGTGCATATCCACCTATAGTGATGTTGAACCAGGGGGGTGATGTTTGGCCTACATATGTCTGCAGCAGGTTGGCTGCAGAGAAGTGGGATTGTCAGACACATGAATCAAGTAAACAGGAGTATAAGGGGATGGGGTGCATGGCAAAGAGAGTGGTGGCAAAGGCTAGGGATGGTGCATCTGAATGGTTTTATGTACAGTTGGACAGCAAGGATGGAGAGTTAGGGCCTGTACCAATTGGTGGACAGAGGCACATAGATAGAAGAGATGTGCAGAAAATAAGTGTGATAAAGGATAATATTGGAAATGTACTCACAAGCGAGGAGAGTGTGTACAGCAGAGGGCAACAGTACTTTGATGGTCTTATGCATGAGGATAATGAGAGAGAGAGAGGAAGCTGCATGATGTGGGTTTGGTGAATCAGGAAGTGCAACAGATTATCAAGGAGGAAGTAAGGATTGCTATGAAGAGATGTAGTATTGTTAAGGATGTTGGTCTACAACACATACCTGTGGACACCTGACGTTGTTTAGGAGAAATGTCAGTGGTCTTGATAACCAAATTGCTTACTGTGATCTTGGAAAGTGAGAGGATGCATGAGGAGTGTGGACAATGTGTTTGTGTACAGATTATGAGAATAATGGTGGTGTGCAGAGCTGTATTAACTACAGAGGGATAACATTAATCAGTCACAGCATGGGGTAATGGTAAAGGGTGGTGGATGCTAGGCTAAGATGTGTGGTGAGGATTCCTGCTCAGCAGTATGCTTTCTTGCCAGGAAAGATCAGTGGAGATGTGATATTTGCTATGAAAGTGTGTAAGGAGACATACAGACGAGGTCAGAAGTAACTGCGGTGTGTCCTTGTGGACTTACACACAGCATATGACAGGATGGCTAGAGGGGGTTGCGGTACTGTATGGGGAGGTCATGAGTGGCAGAGGAATCCGTAAAACTGCTACAGGATATGTACAAGGCTTGTGTGATAGCAGTGATTTTGGTTTGGAAGTGACAGGTTTATTTAAGGTGGAGGTGGAAGTACATCACGGATCAGCTGTGAGTCCTTTTTTATTTGCAGTGGTGATGGACAGGTTGACAGGCATGATCAGACAGGGGTCCCTGTTGACTGTGATGTTTGCAGATGACATTGTGTTCTGTAGTGAGAGTAGGTAACATGTTGAGGAGACCCTGGAGAGGTTGAGTTATGGTCTAGGGAAGGGAGGAATGTTGGCCAGCAAGACTAAGACAGGATATCTGTGTGTGAATGGAAGGGAGGATGGAGGAATGCTGAGGATGCAGGACGTACAGTTTGCAAAGGTGGATAACTTTAAATACTTGGGAACAACAGTTCAGAGTACTGGGGAGTGTGGGGGAGGGGTACAGAAGAGAGTGAAGGCAGGATGCAACTGGTGGAGAAGAGTGTCAGGTGTGATTTGTGACAGACAGGTACCATTAAGAGTGACAGTAAAGGTCTACAAGAGAGTGGGGAGCCCAGCTGTGTTATATGGGTTGTAGACAGTGGCACTGCATAATATGGCAGGAGTCAGAGCTGGATATGGCAGGGTTAATGACATTATGATTTGCACTGGGTGTGAAGAGGGTGTACAAGAGTAGGAACATGTATGTTAGGTGGTCAGTCCAGGTTGGATGGCTTGGGGCCAAAGGCAGAGAGCGGCAAGATTATGTTTGTCATGTGATGAGTAGCTATGCTGAGTATATTTGTGAAAGTATGAGGCTGCCAGGTAAAAGGAAAATGGGAAGGCCTGAGATAAGGTGCATGTATGTGTGGACATATAGCTGGTTGGTGTGAAAGAGCAAGTTGCAGAGAACTGGGAGACATGTAGTCAGATTATCTGCTGTGGCGACCCCTAATGGGAACAGTCAATTGAAAAGTAAGGAGATGTTGTAATGTCAGTGTTCACAGGTTGCCAATTATTTGCCAGACATTACACAACTGTTTGAGTACATAACCACAAACCTGAGGCACACATATTGTCAGTTTACATAACACTGGACGGTTGAATGGTATGAGCTCAGTATATGATATGCAGTTCAACACAAACAGCTGCAACAGTATTTCAGTATGCCAATACCTTGTACAGGTCCCTCCCTCACATTTCTGATACACACATGTATATCATACTAGTATTCACAATTAACATATGGTTATATGCGACATCCCAGTAGCTGGCCTAGGAGGGTCATAGGCAGTATTGTTCACCACACACTCCAGTAGTACTAATATGTGCATATCTCAGGTGTGTGAGCTGTGTTCTATGTCAGTACAGACAGACACAGATGCTATGGCCAAAGGTTGTGATCAGCAGTATATAAGTACAGTAAGTATTGTTGAGAGATATTTGTTGAACTTCCTATTTACCCCTTTTACATACCCCCTACTACAGTCCATTACATGATTAGTTGTTTCACATACCTTTTTTTTTTTTTGTCTGTTTCAATTGCTGTATTTTCCAGGTAGACAAGTGTGTGTCACAGATTGTTTGTTGTAGTTTCTTTGTGATTATTATCCTGTTTGTTGGGTTTCTTTCTTTTTCTTTCTGGTAGATGTACACAAATACAGTGGTTTTGCATAGGCAGCAACTTGACTTTTGTAGGTAATGCTCATGATCAGCTGATGGCCTTTGCACAAATTGGAGTCACCCACTTGCTAATTGCATGTGGAACAGCTGTGGTATCATTCCTATAGCCAATAGCATGGAAACACACTCCTATAACTAAGTACTTCATGTGGGTGTTGGCCCTTTTCCTTGACTGTGAGCAGGACTTCATGTGGGTGTCTGACAAACAGCATCACAGAGGGTAGTTAGAAATACCTCTTACAACAAACACTGTGGAGACAGCCCAACAAACAGGAGGGGGATGTTCCAGACATGGGGACAGAATGTAAGTATTGCTGCTCTACATTTGGAGTAATGTTAGGTTAACAGGGTTTGTGTGGATATGGCTGTTGTGCATGATTTAAAGTCTAACATTATGGTGTTATGTGGTTGACATAACTCTCACCTGTAGGGCTATCACAGTGGCTAGAATTTGGTGTCTTACATTTGGTGTGTTACTCACAAATATTTTGTCTTTATACATTCAGTAGCATACTGTGAGGACTGCAGTAAGTAAATGGTAACATCCATGTGTGTTTCTGACTTTATATCTCTCAGGGAAGATATGTTACAACAAACCCTGTTACACCAGCAATTTTCTCAGCTGTTATATGTTACTAATGCCCCAGCGTTTGTACCTCTGTCCCCCAAGTCTGTCACCCTTTATCCATATGTCATGCAGTAAGAGGTGGATTTCTATGGTATATCATTATTTACTGACATCATTCCTGATATCAAGCCAGTGATACATCAGACTGCCAGACATGTTATGTATAGGAGACCTTATATTTGAGGACAAAACCTGGACATTCTGTTGTAGTCTGTACAGTAGTGAGGTCTGTGTACTTATGTAACTGAGGTCATGCTTGCACCTACATTGACAGCATGATACAGGTATTCAGTGGAGTTAGTGGCATCTGTCCATACAGGGCATGTGTATAAGGCATGTTATTCCCTTTGTGGGTTACGCTTGCAGACTCTACAATTGTTGCAGGCATCCAGTGGGGAACATAGCAAAAGGGCTACTGTACACATTTATTTGCCTACTGTGGGGATGGAACAGGGTGACATGTCCTTACTTGCTGGATAACACACACTCAGTCAGGATATGTAACACATCAAAGTACTTTCTGATGTCAGTGTCCCTGTTGTGGTCAACAGGCATGTAGTCCACTGCAATCACACCGTGGTTACTATCTGTGAGGCAATATACAGGGAACTACCAATATAGTGGTTGTTGCCAAGCCAAGTGTGTTTGTGTATGAGGCGTGGGTGGAGAGTGTTCTCTGAGTAATAGAAGGGTTGCCTATATTGTTCACCAATCCATAATGCCACATGTAGGGCTATGGATTGTCTACACCAAACTCTCCAGTGTTTGACATCTGTTGTCCTTGTAAGGTGGACATTGTGACATATACTAGGTCCTCAACATAATAATTTAGCAAACCCACCCCAAAATGGATTCTGTTATTGCACAATCACAGCAACCTCCACAGAGGATACTGATAACAGACACACACACACACTTGCCAGTAGTGAAATTCAACCCCCTACCTAGCGCATTTATCACACGCGCCATGGAGCTTATAGGATGGATGTTGTCTCAAGGTACATCTAAGGTGAGGAACATCACCAGCCCTTGTAAATACTGGCATTGGGTGATGTAATGGATGATTGATCCCAAAAATAAATTTACCCAGCACACCCATTTACATTTGCTAGGGATGATGTTCAAACCTCTATCTAACAATCTTTACGGACCATTATGTTATGCATTTACCACATGCACCATCGACCTTACATGGTTTAGGGTTGGCAACAGGTACTTCTAAGGTGGATAATATCTGCATAACTGCTAAAGTCAGGCTCTGAGATGTGTGCTGGGTGTAAATGGGGCCAAAATCTTTGAGGTACAGACACAAACACTTGCCACAGATGAGATTCAAACCCATACCTGTGTAGCTGCTGCTACTACATTGTTCCACATTTATGGCACATGCCATGGAGCTTACATGTTGGAAAACTCTCCACAGATATCTTTGAAGGTGACTAACATAAGCAGCAGTGCTAAAGGAAGGGTAAGGGGAGAGTAGCAAATGTGACTGTCTATAAAAATCATGTATCATCAAATGCACACAAACACACACAGTTTCCATGTCAGGGATTAGAGCTGCTACCTAACTAGTATGCTACACTATAGTATTATGCAGTTATTGCAAGCACCACAGAGCTTATATGTTGGAGACCTCTCCACAGGTATCTTTGAAAGTGGCTAACATCAGCAGCTGTGCCAAAGGAGGGGTAAGGGGAGAATAGTAAATGTGACTGTCCATAAAAATCAGGTATCATCAAAGACACACACACACTCTCTCACACAAACACGCACAGTTTCCATGTCTGGGATTTGAACGCCTACCTAACTAGTATACTACATTATAGTATTACGCAGTTATCACAAGCGCCACAGAGCTTATAGGGCTAATACTTGTCCAAAGGGTTATTTCAAGGTGACTGACATCAGCAGGCTTGCTAAAGTAGGGCAATGGGAGGTGTAGTGACTGTGAATGGCCTCAAAACCATTCATCTCTGCACACACACACACACACACACACACACACACACACACACACACACACACACTAGTTGCCATGTTTGGGATTAGAACTCCTACCTAACTAGTATGCTACACTATAGCATTACACATTTATTGCAAGCGCCATGGAGTTTATGGTGCTGGCATTTCTCCAAAGGGTTATTTCAAGGTGACTGACATCAGCATGCATGCTAAAGTAGGGCAGTGGGACGTGCAGTGACTGTGAATGGCCTCAAAATCATTCATCCCAACACACACACACACACACACACACACACACACACACACACACACACACAGTAGTTGCCATGTTTGGGATTAGAACTCCTACCTAACTAGTATGCTACACTATAGCATTACACATTTATTGCAAGCGCCATGGAGTTTATGGTGCTGGCATTTCTCCAAAGGGTTATTTCAATGTGACTGACATCAGCATGCATGCTAAAGTAGGGCAGTTGGACGTGCAGTGACTGTGAATGGCCTCAATATCATTCATCCCAACACACACACACACACACACACACACACACACACACACACACACACACACACACACAGTTTCACAGTTGCCTTGTTTGGGAATAAAACTCCTACCTAACTAGTTTTCTACACTATAGTATTACATGCGTATCGCAAGCACCATGCAGCTTACAAAGCTATGACTTGGCCAGAGGGTTATTTCAAGGTGACTGACTTCAGCAGGAGTGCTAACATGGGCAGTGGGAAGTGCAGTGTGTGAGAGTGGGCCATAAACCGTTCCTCTGGAAACACACACACACACACACACACACACACACACACACACACACACACACACACAACTTTACATTTGACAGGACTGGGTATATAAATGCTAGATGAATACTGATTTGTACTATCGTGTTACACAGTTATCACAAGCACCACAGACACTATAGGGCTGAGGGCTACCAAAAGCAATGTCTACAGTGATTGACATCAGCAGATCATGTGATATTGGCCAATTGGATGTGTGGTGGGTAGGCCTCATGATGGAAATCTCTCTGTCACTTTCTTTCTCTCTCTTTCCCGCATCTTTGTGTGTGTATGTTTGACATATTATAGTGTGTTGGCCTTGGATATGTGTGAGTATTCCTATCCATTGTGTGTGAAGCATAAATGGTGTACAATTTGGTGTATGTGCACAGACATCTGAGAATGACTAATATGTATAGTAGTATGTTGTCAGACATGGGCTTCATTTCTCTAAGTGTAGGAACATGCCCAGTATGACCTTCTGTACTGAGTGTGTGAATCCATTCCTGGTAGGTTGTACTACAGTCCAGGATTTGGTGTTCTACACCTACAGCTAGCAACCTGTTTCTGCAGGATATCTGTAGATAGATTGACACTATGGAGTCACAATGGGTGACAAATAGTGGGATACTGTAACTATTGCTGTCTCTGCTGCTTGTGTTACATGGTTGGTATTAGCAGAGATATTCAGACATATGTACTGTTTTACACTGTGACGTATTATGTCATCAGCTACTGACATATATATTTATTTGCTCACAGTTATTTTCTGGGAAATGCAAGATGAATGAAGCTGTGTCCAGTATTGTGGTCTGCAGCCTACGTATTCTTACACACTCATGCCATTCTGTAGGGGTAGCTGCAGACACTTGCTGATGGGTCTGTGTAAATGGTCCAGCTCCTTGGTACTATGGTGGCTGAGAATCCCCTGCTTGTACATTTATCGACGTAATAGAATGCCCATATCCTTCTGTGGCAATACCTCTCAGCTGTACAGATTCACCCAGGTTACCCAGAGGCAGGGCTCACATATCTGGTCAGTTCCCCTTCACATTGTGGTTTACGAGGAGGTTTGTAGCCACCCATTACTGGGTTTGCAGGCAGGGGTAGTATGGGCACACATTAGAGTTTCAGACTTCATACATTCCAAGATGTCCATGTATCTACACTCCCCCCACTCTGTTATTCTGTCCTCTTCCTAACATTATGCGAGCGATATCTGAGAAGTATCCCTATATTTGTCCCTATATTCCAGCAGTATTTAGGGGTTGGTCCACAGTTCATGCAGTAGGACATGGTGGGCATGCTACTGGGATTTGTCAGCATGAACTTGCATTTGTGTTCTGTTGACTGTGGTGTGTTGTTAGTTGGGACCCCATGAGATACCATACATTGGCAGTACGGATGAGGCACAGACCTTTGACAGAGGACTGTAGATCATTTGGTAGTGATGCAGGCCATCTGTAGAAGGTCAGTCCACTCAGTCATTCCTAGATTCCCAGGCTGCGAGCCACTGGATTCCCCTGGGGTGACAGGGTAAGTGTGCAAGGTGTTAATGGCAATAGTTCCTGTCCATATTAATCCATTGGTCTGGATGCTGGCAAGGTGCTGCTTACAGCGAGGGACACACCTGCATGGGACACCTCTTTTGCATGCTGCATTCTGTGTGTATTCCCATACAGAAGTGGGGGTCATACTGTTCTCATTCCCAACAGCAGGGATATGACCTGTGATAAACCTGTGGCTGATGGTGGGGTGAGCTGAGTGCATGTATGATATAGAAGCTTCTTGCAGCTGACTCACAGATATACCTGGGACATTCCCCTTATGCTGCCTTGTGTGGGGACATCAGCAGTTTGTCATTACTTCATAACTGTGCCTTTTGTGGTCTGCCAGTGTTTGGCCAGACTTCATCAGTTTTCCATACTACACAGACAACTAATGTGCTGCTAACCTGTATGTACAATTCCAAAGGTGTGTGCAGTTGACAGTTAAATTTTATGTACTCTGTCTTGGGTACTTCCACCTGTGTACTGTGTGCATGTCTGGGCCCACATTCATGGCATGTCCGTCTTTCAGACGGTGACTGATATTGACATCTGGACATTAAGTATGGACGACTGCAGACATGGATATTGCTGAGATGCATTGTGGTTGGCACTGCAGTTGTCGGAACATGGCCCTGTCATCAACAGTACTGACCATAGGCCACCAAGACACAACCCTCCATGCCTACATGCTGACCACTTCCAGACAATATTGAACACACAACATCCTAACACACGGACCGCTGCATATTGTGCACATGCAGCAATCTATCCTGTAAATTGGGACAGCTCAGGTAATCTGTGCTACACTGTTATTAAACCCACACTTACATGTTACTGCATTTCTACATAGGATTGTGGGGGGGAGCATACCTAATGACCTTAAACATTTGCTATAACTGTACTGATATTTCAGGTACTCGGTAGGCTTCCATTTCGTTTTGCATACTAACCTATCATGCAGACTAGAGGCATATCAGTAAAGTACAGATCTTAGGTTTTGCTGACCTATATTTCAGTTTCAGACTTCTTACCCTTCATAACTAACATACTTCGCCACTAATTCCAAGGACAACCACAAAACATTCTATAGCTATGTCAAGAATCTTGATGGCAACACCCAGATCTGCTCTGAGTTACAGCAGAAAGGCACGAAAATTACAGAACCAACTGATATTGCCAACATCCTGGCAGATAGGTTCAGTGCTAACTTTACCCCCCCCCCCTCACCTCCTAAAGAGCCCATATCTATACAGGAAGAATGCAGAGTCCCTGTAATCACAACTATGCAGGTAAAAGCCTCACTCTCTAAAGCCAAAAACACAGCATCCATGGGACCGGACAACATCCCAGGCTGCGTTTTACATGAACTTCAGAACGAACTGGCTTCCCACTTAAGCACCATGTTCAGTAATAGCCTCGCATCAGGCTTTGTGCCCACTGAATGGCGCACAGCAACAGTTATCCCACTCCACAAAGGGGGAGCCACCACTGATCCCGGGAACTATAGAACTATTAGCCTGACGAGCCTGGTCTGCAAGGCCATGAAACGTATTATCATGGAACTCATAAACAAAGACATTGGTAACCTCCAAACTTTGGATCCCACCCAGTTCGGGTTTGTGAAAGGCAGATCATGCCTCCTGAACCTGATCAACTTCTTTGAGGCAGTCACCAAAGCCGTAGATAAGGGTAAGGTGGTTCACACAGCCTATCTTGACCTCGCCAAGGCTTTTGACACCATCCCCCATTCTGGAATTATAGCTAAACTCACTAAACTAGGTATAAATCCCTACGTCACAAGATGGGTTGCCAAATGGCTCTCTGACAGAACCCACACTGTAAAAATTGCAGACTCCAAATCTGACCTCAAAGCAGTGACAAGTGGAGTACCACAGGGTTCCGTCCTGGGACCTCTCCTGTTTGGTATCTACTTCTCTGAAGTACAGGCTAACACAGAAGGCCACTGGCTAATGAAGTTCGCAGATGACTGCAAACTAAGAGCCATAGTCAAGTCCCCAAATAATGTGGACATCCTACAGAAGGGCCTCTCTGAGACAGATGCCTGGTGTCAGAGCCATAGCCTCAAGCTCAATGCCAAAAAGTGCAGGGTCATCCCCTTTGGTAAAAATTCTGTACCCATGAACTACCACATAGGCAGCAATCTACTTAACACCAAATGCATGATAAGAGACCTTAGGACCCAGGAGGACAGTAGTCTCTCCTTTGATAGTCACATCGCCACAGTAGTTAGGAAGTCCTTCTATGTGGCACACCTCATAAAAGGGTTCTTATCCAGGAAAAAAGAGGTAATTGTTCCCCTCTACTCGGCACTCATTAGACCCATTATAGAGTACAACACCCCTTTTGGAATGTACCTCACAAGACATCTGCAGCAGCTGGAAAGGCCACAGAAGTACCTCACAAAGAGGATTACTGGCATCAAACAAATGCCCTACACTGAAAGCCTCAAAATACTCCAACTTTACTCCATAGCATATCGCCTACTCCGAGGTGATCTCTGCCTAACATATAAAGCTATGTCAAACCCAGAGCTGCTGGACATGCTACATCTAAAGAAATCTCAATTCATCCGAGCTACACACTCTAGGGACCTAAACCTTGTCACCACAATAAACAGGACATGTTGGAGGGATAGATTCCTGTCCCAGAGACTTCCCATACTCTGGAACAGGCTATCCATCTATGTCAAGCAAAGTTCTTCATTAGCACTTTTCAAGAAAAATCTTAATGAGTGGATAGGAAATAGGAAATACACCCCGGGAATCACTTCTGTGTCTCTGCTTGACAGTGGCGCAGGAAAACAACTTTCTTGGGTGGCATAAGCCAGGGAACCTTGTTGGCTAGGCTTACGTAGGCCCTTGGGCTGATAGCCTAGTACCTACCTATGAACTTATCCAAGTGCCAGACTTGTAGTTTGTCTGTGTAGGTCTGGAGGGGGGCTGTTCACCATTGCCATCAATTCGAGGCCTTAGCACAGCCTTTCTTTATGGTCATCTACACCTGTCCTGTTGGCTGAGGCTGTTGTTGGGTATGTGAGCCTCATTGACATGCATATGTGTGTCCTATCGACACACATTTGGGCCATCACATCTACTGCAGTGGGATTTGTCACCTTGTCTAGTACTGCCTACTTTGTTGACACCAGTATGTGTTATGGATTTCATGCTGCCCATATAGATGTCGACTATCTGCTGCCATCCTATTTAGCCACCCGATTCCCTTGCATGCTCACATCCATACCATAGATACAACTGGCAGAACATACTATTCCATTCGGCAATTGATAGGAAGAGTGACTAACCTTGTGGCTATTCCAGTACTGAGGACAGTGCTGGAGGGATGACTATGTCTAAAACACTCCCTATACATAGTAAAGCACAGGTAGTGTCATGTTTGGCATCCCTTTTACTGTATGTGCAAGTCAGAGAGAGGTGTCATTCCCTGGGCCCCTACCGTGTCAGTGTATGTGCTATGCATTGTCTCTTTGCCAAGGCCTGGGAATACTGGGTATGCCTCCTTCTCCCTACATGGGCAGGCACAGGTTGTTCCTCCTCCGCGTCCCTATATGCCTGTGATGGCCTTGGCAATGGTGGGGGGCTGTGTGGCCTTGCCCAGTGCTGTTCCTGCTGCAGCTGTTTCTACAGGATCATATTGTGTAGCATGGCACATACAGTGAACATTTGTGTACATGTAGCTGGAGAGTACTGCAAGGCTCCACCAGATATGTCCAGGCAGAGGAACCGTGACTTGAGCATCCCAAACACATGCTCTATTATGATTCTGGTTTGTGCGTGTGTGCATTTCTGATGGGTGTCATCATCCACGGCTCCAGTGCGTAACCAGCATCCCCCACTATGTGGCCATATGGGATGCCCCTTCTGGCCAATTTCTGGTACAGCTGTGTCATATGCCAGATGTGGGAGTCGTGATAGCTTCCAGGCTGCCAGCACACACATTCAAGATAATGCCCTGGGCATCGCACACAACCTGGCAGATGATGGAGGGGAAGCCCTTGCGGTTTATGTAGACTGTACTCCTCTCACCTGGTGGTTCTTTGATGTGTATATGCGTGCAGTCTATAGCACCCACTACCTCAGGGTATTCTGCTATTTGGTGGAAGAGACACATATTGCTGGTCAACACCTCACGGGTGTTGAGGAAATATATGTGCTCACCAGCATGTGCTGACATGGCATCCAGGAACTGTGGAGTATCCTGGATGCTGATGCTTGTGAGATCCGCATGATATCCCCAGTTGGCCTTTGGAAGGTACCTGTGGCTAGTATTCTTAAGCCTACACATACCTTGGAATCCACTGAGGTGGGATCCCCTCTGTTGGTTCTGTGTGTGAGGTGTTGCTGGCACAGCTCAACAATTTGCTGTAGAATGTCCTTGTCCACCCTATAGCGTTCCACTATCTCCAGCTCATGTAGCCCCTGGTAGGTTACCCTGGACCTGTACACTCTTCTCTTCCTCCTCACTTTGGGTTTGGTCATCAGCATTCACATCCTCACCACCCTCAGTCTCTTCCACATATTGATGTATGAGAGCAACA